>NC_056733.1:1505898433-1506170933 GCF_019279795.1 Protopterus annectens
GTCTCATCATAGTCCCTCACATGCCTGGCTAAGGCATTTGTCTGTATTCCTCTGGTGATATCATATACAGGCTCCCTCATCCGGTCTCTCAGCCTTCGCGTTGTCATTCCAACGTAGAAGGCAGGACAGACTGTGCAGTGTGCTAAGTATATAATATTCATACTGTCACAGTTAGCTAATATTCTGAAGGTAAACTCCTTCTTTAGATCTGAATGTAGAAATCTACTTCCAGTGTGAACGTAGGTGCAGTAATTACATTTATTGCAGGGGAAGGTTCCATATCTGATTGCATTTTCTATTCTTGTTTCCATGGGTTGTGGTCCACATAATAATCTTTTTATGGATTTTTTATTCTTAAAAGCAAATCTCGGGGTCTCACTTACCAGTCTTTTAACATCATCATCAGCACATAGTATATTCCAGTATTTTTGATATACTTTCTTTAAAGATCTAATGTTACTCGAGTAGGATACTTGTACTCTCATAGGTTTCTTACTAACAGTTCCTCTATCTATCATGGTATCCATATCTGGAAAATATGGCTTCCCTGTTCCTTCCCTTGCCTCAGCTAGACCCACTAATGACTGTTGTACCTCTTTTTCACTGTACCTTCTATGTATGAACCTTTCCTTCATGTTCCTGATCTCTTCCTCATACTTAGTTTGATTAGCTGTGAGTCTTGATGTTCTCAGTCCTTGGCCTCTTACAATGTTCTTAAATATATGTCTCAGGTGCATGCTCTGTCTATGGAGATAGCTATTCGTATAACATTCTTTCCTATAGATTTCAGTTTCCAGAACACCTCTATCTTTTTGAAGTATTCTGACATCCAGATATTCTATAACATCATAGGAATGCTTCACTGAAAACTTAAGGAAGCTGGTACTATTGTCTATTTTGTGGAAGAATGATAGAAATGAGGCTACATCACCTCCCCATAAAGAGATTATCCACAAATCTCCTGTAGAACTTCAGATGCCTTCCCATCTCAGTCAGTAGGAATTCTTTCTCCCACATAGCCATAACAATATTTGTGAAGCCATTTGCACATGAAGTGCCCATGACCACGCCATCCTTTTGTCTATATAAATTTCTTTCAAACAAAAATATATTGTTCTCTAATATCAGTTCCATCAACAGTGATAATAAATCAATAACTTGTACATCATATGTTTCATCTTCCATTAAATACTGTTTGAAGAGCTCAAAACCTTTACTATTAGGGTTGACTGTGAATAGAGTTTTCACATCCAACATAATCATGAGCCATCTATCCTCCACAGTTATACTCTTACAAAATGCATACAGATCTTTTAAAAACTGTTTTGTATCAGTTAATATATATACATTCTTTTTCAACACAGATTTAAGGTGGTGCTCCACAAAAATGGACAAAGGTTCAGTACACCAACCCCTCCCTGATACAATGGGTCTCATGGGGGGCACTCTGGGATATTTATGTATTTTGGGGAGTCCTTGTATGGGTAGAACAGGTTTGTCTACTATGAAGTACTTAAATAGCTCTTGGCTAATAACTCTGCAAGCATGTTAGGGTAATCAGATGTGACAGTTGTACCACAGGAAACATCAGCCAGGTCTTGCTATAGGTAGTGTATGCATAACAGCAGAGGTCCCCAAAAGTCATGCATTGCAATGTGTACTGGTGTACCATGACCACGTTGGAAACCTACAGACAGTATCATGTAAGATACATGTGCTGCACAACCAATGCCTCACCCCACCTCAGGCCCACCATCCCCATCTGTACTGTGCCGGTGCCAGTGTACACCTGTATGTTTGCCATTCATTAGCAGGGACTAGGCTGTTACACGTGGTGTTCAGTGTTTGGGACACTGCAAACTGACACACATGTGTAGGCCATAGTTGTCAAGCATCTGCAAAAAGGCTGAAG
Organism: Protopterus annectens; assembly: GCF_019279795.1. Taxonomy (NCBI): domain Eukaryota; kingdom Metazoa; phylum Chordata; order Ceratodontiformes; family Protopteridae; genus Protopterus; species Protopterus annectens. The sequence continues at coordinate 1,505,900,346 of NC_056733.1, forward strand.
GTGGGGGGATGTCATCATGACACACCAGTGCACTGCTGCAGGGATCCTAAGGATGTTATGAATGGCTGTATCTGCACACAGTCAGGTTCAGGAACTGTGGCAGACATAACCCTGATGCCACAACAATAGTGACGGCAGTGTGTGAATTCCAAAGGATGTGCACGAGTTGTCCATGAAATTGTGCATAGTTGGGGGACATGTGTAGGGAAGACTGACCATATACTGGCAAATGCAGATGGCCCATGCTAGTATACCCCTGCCAGGAATAGTGACTGCTGTAGTACACAAACCATCATAAGGGCGTGCACACATATGCACCCACAAAGTCTATGCATCACAGTCAACATCAGCACAACTAACACATTTGTTAGACACGTCTATTTGAATGTACAGGACATATGTCACATATCAGGCTCATGTAATGTTAACATATACAGTGATGTGCTCCCATGGCATAACAAGGAAGAGGGTGTCATATCAATAAGGGTGTCTACACTTCCCATAGCCGTGGTAAGGTTTGACTGTCATCAGTGTAATAGTATCATATTGGTCATATATGCACCGCTGATGTTGAGATCTGTAAGTCTGACATCAGGCATTCACAAATGACATCTGTCCACATATCATCCCAGGTATGTGTCAGACAAATACATAGGGACTGTGAGCATTAGAGCAGACATAACTGACACAGTAATACACATTCAGCAATGGTGTGTACACCTGTGAGGTATGGTGCACAGTACATGGTAGGGTGCAGAATAGGTGCAGGTGCATCACCTACTAACACAGCCCATGCATCACACACATGTATACTATTGCTAGCATGGATTGACTATAGCTGCACTGCATGCTGCTGAGTACCATATGTTATGCATGTTGACAGACAGTGTGTACTATCTTTAAGCAACCTCACCTGTAGGTGTGTGGGTGGGGGAGTTATTTTGTCTGTAAGTGCAACCTGCTGGAGTGGAGGGGGTTGATGCATGTAGGATGTGTGTGTGCATGTGTGTGTGTTTGTTTGTGTGGGTGTCCATGTATGCACATGTGTGATTGTGGGGTTGTTCATACATCAGTACTTCCCTTTGGAATCATGCAGTACATTGACATGGACTGACACATGAGACACCAGGAATACTGGTCTGATATGTATCTTAGGACAGCTGATAGTATAATAAGGTCTGTAGCATGGAACATGCATTGGGAGGAAAACTAGACACCAGGTATACCATTACAATTGCAATCAGCAGAAAGGTGAATGACTACTGGATGTACATCATATATGTACAGAAATACCTATTTATACTGATATATATGTAGATATCCATAACTACACGTGCATATATATCTGTATATGTGTAGACATATATAGCTGTGTATATGTATATATATGTGTCTGTATATGTACATATATATATATATATATATATATATATATATGCATATATATACATAAATACATACATATATGTTTACCATATGTCCAGAACATGGAGTGGAGTACTACATCAGCATCAATAGTCTCAACTATTTAGTGCAAGGGGATGTCATGTATGTATTGCAGGTATATATTTGCTGCTACTGTAACAGGGGTTGTCTTAACACACGTGTGTGAGAGGTCATATCTGCTATTGACATGCACACCATTGGTTACTGACAGACTTCCTAAGGACATCATAGTACAGTACCACTGATAGCGCAGTAAGGATCCTTTGGACTACAGCAGAGGTATGAACAATATATTTGGACAGTCTGGCACTCTCTGGTCAGTTCAGAGTTATATACAGATCCCCTTCGTGTGAGACATGTGGACCAAGCCTGACAATGTGGATGTTAACAGCCATGTACATGGGTATATCACGTAAATACTGGACTACATATGCCCACACAGTTTATGCATTCACACACACCTGTCTGTGCTGACACATAATAACTGGTGGTGCAGAGGTCACATGGCCACATACTACCCAGTAGTTAGTGACATACATCTGTACAGAATCCCACTGCTTTTTCAGAAATACACAACAATCATGGTGGCCTGGCAGCAGTACGTCTTGCAAATATCTGGACATAACTTCACACTGGGTAATTACACTTAGCTGCTAGGCATGTAACAAAGCACTGTGCAAACTACAGGCCGACTGCCACAACACTGGCCTACATTTTGTATGGGGGAATACACATGTACCTGCAAATATAGCAGGCACTACAGGCATGTCACAGCACAGGGCAACAGACACTTGTGAGAAAGTGCATACCCACAACCAATGTGAACACAGACACAGCCACATATGGTACGCAAGCTTAATATGACACTATATGGACTGTCTGATAAACACCATCCTCGTATGTGCCACTCACACACTAAACCTACATAAACTGGGACACGACACTGTGTGGTCCAATGCCTGTCTGTGGTATAGCACATGTGTGTGTTTGGCCCTACAGACATGTGAGCCAATAGGGTACCATATACTTGAGCAGCATGTAACATCAGATCGAACATCAAATAGAACAGGACCAAGAGCCATGACATCTACCACAGTCTGTACACAAGCCAAGGTATGTATTCACAATACACATACTGTCACAATCACCATAGGTATACAGACACCACTACTTTACACACAACTGCAAAATGCCCATGTTATGTCCTCAGAAAGAACCCCTACTATACACAACATGTCTAGCAGTCTGATATCTGACTGGCTTGTTATCAGGTATGATGTCAATAAACAATGGTGTACAGAACATATGCACCTCTTACTGCATGACATATGTACAAAGGTTGACAGACGTGTGGCTGGAGCCACAAACACTGGGCCAATATTGGCATGTTGCTGTGATACACTCATACATTTACTGTTGTAACAGGCTTTGTTGTGACATATGTCCTTTGAGGGATATGAAGTCAGTAACTCTCCTGGCTGTCACCATGTACTGACTGCAATCCTCAGACTATGCTACTGCAGTTCTAAGATAGGTAATCTGTGAGTAACACAAGAAACATAAGACCCCAAACACTTCCCTACAGGTGGGAGTTTCCTCAAACACATAACACTGTCATGACAGGTATTAAATCATGTAGAACAGCCATATGCACACAAACCCTGTTAAGCCAACATTACTCCAAATGCAGAACAGCAACACTTACATTCTGTAGTCATGTTTGGCACATCTCCCTCCTGCTTGTTGGCCTATCTCCACAGTGTATGTTGTTAGAGGTATATCCCAATACCACCTGTGATGCTGTTTGCCAAACACTGACATGAGGTCCTATTCACAGTGAATGAAAAGGCCCAACACCCACATGATGTTCCTAGGTATAGGAGTATGTTGCCATGCAATTGGCTATGGGAATGTTACCAGAGCTGTTCCACATGCAATCAGCTAGTGGGAGACTGCAATTCGTGCAGAGGCCATCAGCTGATCATGAACATCACTTACAAGCTGCTGCCTAAGTAAAGCAGGTGTACTTCTCCACATCCACCATAGAGGGAGAGAGAGAGAGAGACAGCCAGGGACAAAGTAAGACAGGGAGGGGGTGGGAGAGGAAAACCTAAACATGTCTGCATCACACACTTACCAGTACGGGGTTTCAAACCCCTGCCTGATTATGTATTGCTATCACATCTATGCAGTTAATGCATGTGCCACAGAGCTTATATGTTGGGGAGCTGTCCAAACGTACATCTGATGGTGATTAACATCTGCAACAGTGATATGGGAGGGATAAGGTAGGTGTAGTACACATGCCTGTCCACATGAACAGGTATCAACATCGACACAATCACACTCTCTCAGGGACTCACACACACATTAACACAGTTGGCAGGGTCAGGACTTTATAACTAGCTAGTTTGCCACAATACAGTAATAGGCAGGTATCACATGCACCACAGGTGCCATCAGGATGATATATAAGTGAAGGGTAGGTGAAGGTGTCTGATATCAGAAGGTATGCTGCAGTAGGCCAATGGGAGGTGTAGTGAGTGTGAATGGAGTGGAAATTATTATACTCCACACACACACAGACACAGGTTGCCAGTACTGACAAGCATGGGTGCATTGCTTCACAGGTATGTAGTGGTTGCCTGTGCCAGAAGGCTGTACAAGGCTAGGTAAAGGGTATACCTTGGCATCAGGCCACATGATAATGGTCTGCAGTGTGGCTTAGGGGTGTAATGTCTAAATTGGCCCACACAGGTGGGTATTGTATTCACTATGCAGTCATCTGGGTTACTAATGTGGTGGACAGTGCTGTGCAATGCTTGCCATGTATGTGTTTTATAGTCCATGTCATGGACGGTGTCTGGGATGTGCACATGTCCCACATGCATGTTCTGTGACATGTGGAAGTGTACTGGGGTGTCTGTTGCATGTTGTCTACACAGATTGTTATCATCAGATGTGCCATTCCTGGCCTCATGTGGTGGGAACTGGCAATGGACACCAGGTTGACCCTGCACCTACACTGACAGTAAGATACAGGTACTCCCTGGTGTCAGTGGCATCTGTACATACAGGGCATGTGTTTAAGGCATGGTTTGCCCTTTGTGTGTTACATTCGATGGCACTACAGTTGTTGCAGGCATCCAGTGGGGAACATAGTGAGGGAGCACTGTATGCAATTATGTGCCTATTGTAGGGATGGGACAGGATGCCATGCCATCTGTAGTCCACTGCAATCACACTGTGGTTACTATCTGTGGGCAATATGCAGGGAACTACCAACAAAGTGGTTGTTGCCTAGCCGAGTGTGTTTGTGTATGACATATGGGTTGAGAGTGTTCTCTGGGTAATACAAGGGTTGCCTAAATTGTTCGCCAGGCCTTGATGTCACATGTAGGGGAATGGATTTGTCAACCCCAGCTTCTCTGCAGTTTGACATCTGTTATCCTTTAAGGCAGACATTGTGACATATAATAGGTCCACAATAAAAGAAATTTGTAAATCCCGCTTCACAATGAGTCCAGTTACACACTCACAGCCATCTGAACCCAGGATACGACACAGACACACACAGACACACACAGACACACATACACAGACACACACACACACACACACACACACACACGCACGCACGCACACACACACACACACACACACACACACACACACACACACCAAGTCTCATAATTGCCATGTCTGGGATTGGAACTCCTACCTAACTAGTACATCAACACTACAGCATTATGCAGTTATAGCATGCACCATGGAGATTATTGGGCTACTCCTTCCCCAAAGGTGTATTTCAATGTGAATGGCATCAGCAGGCTTGCCAAAGAAGGGAACTGGAAGTTGTAGTGACTGTGAATGACCTCAAAAGCATTGCTCCCTACAGAGAAACAAACATAAACACAAACACTCAAACATCCACACTTGCCATGTCTGGGAACAGAACCCCTACCTAACTAGTATATCACACTACAGCATTATGCAGTTATAGGACATGCCACAGAGATTACTGGGCTTCTCCTTCCCCAAAGGTGTATATCAAAGTGAATGACATCAGCAGGCTTGCCAAAGAAGGGCAATGGAAGTTGTAGTGAATGTGAGTGGCCTCAAAAGCATTGCTCCCTACACAGACAAACACACACACAAACACACAAACACCCACACTTTCCATGTCAGGGAATAGAACCCCTGCCTAACTAGGTATATCACACTACAGCATTATGCAATTATAAGATGCACCATGGTAATTAGTGGACTACTCCTTCCCCAAAGGTGTATTTCAAAGTGAATGACATCAGCAATCTTGCCAAGGTTGGACAATGGAAAGTGTAGTTCATAGGTTCATAGGGTCATACGTTGATACTAGGCTATCGGCCCTAGGGCCTATACATGCATAGACATGACAATTCTCTGGCTATGACTTCCCACAATATATACTTCCCTGCACCCCTGTCTAGCAGGGCAGCTGACATGATCCCCGGGGTAAATGTCCTATCTCTCATCCAATTGTCCAGGTTCCTTTTGAAGAGGGCTAAAGAGGCACTCTGCTTGACATGTATGGACAGTGTATTCCAGAGTCTGCAGAGTCTCTGGGTCAGGAACACATCCCTTCTGCATGTATTGTTCATTGTGATGACAGGATTTGGATCCCTGGAGCATGTGGCTGTGAGGGTTTGGAATTCTCTAAGTGTAGCATGTCCAACAGCTGTGGGTTTGACATGGCATGGTATGTTAAGCAGAGATCGCCTCTGAGAACACAAAACATGACAGAGTATAGCTGGATGAGTTTCAGACGGTCAGCATAGGGCATCTGGTTTAGGTCTGTGGTCATTTTGTGAGCTATGTCTGCAGCCTCTCTACTTGTTGCAGATGTCTTGTGAGGTACATATGTAACAGGCCATTATAGTCTGTACTCGGTTTACTGAGAGATGCCGACAATGGTACAATGGGCTCCTTTTCCTGGATGTAAAGCCCTTAGTGGGAGGTGTGCCACACAGGTGGGTTTCCTGACTGTTGTGGTAATGTGGTTATCAAAGGTGAGACCACTGACCACCTGTGTCCCTAAGTCAATCACACTTTAGATGTTTAGTGTACTGCCACCTTTGTGGGATTTCACACATACATGTCCCTTCCCAATGGTAATAACTATAGATTTCTTGGCATTGATCTTGATGCCATGGCTCAAGCACCAATCATGTCTTTCTGTAAGGCCCTTCTGTAGAATATCCACATCATGTGGGGATTCAATATTGCCTCCCAGTGTGCAGTCATCTGCGACCTTTGTTTGCCAGTGTCCCTTACTGTTGGACTGGACTTCAGAGCAGTATATGCCAAACAAGGGCAGTGCTAGGACTGAACCCTAAGGTACTCCAACTATCACTTGTCTGGAGCTCGGGTTGGTGTCACCTACATTCACAGTGTGGGTTGTGTCAGTACAGCAGTTGGCAGCCCATAAGGTGACATTGGGAGTAATGACCAGCATGATACATTTATCTATGATTTCAGACTGGGGGATGGTGTCGATCGGCTTGGCAAGGTCAAGATAGGCTGTGTGAACCACCTTATCCTCATCCATGGCTCTGGAGATGGATTCACAGTTGTCGTTCAGGTTGACTTGACATGATTGGCCTTTCACAAACCAAACATGGTTAGGGTCCAGTGTTTGCAGGTTGCCAATGCCTTTGTTTTAATTTCCATGATAATACATTCCATGGCCTTGTGGAGAAGGCACATCATACTGCTGTGGCTGTAGTTCCCAGAATCCAAGGTGGATTCCCCCTTGTGGACTGGGATAACTGTAGCTGTGTGCCACACAGTGGGCATGGAGCCTGATGTGTGGCTATGATTAGACATGGCACATAGGTGAGGTGCAAGTCCAGTTTGTAGCTCATGTAGTACACAGCCCAGGATGTTGACTGGTCCCATGGCTGCTGTTGTCATAGCTCTGTAGAGTGTGATTTTTACCTATGTGACCGTTATTACTGGCATATGGCAATCTATCTGTGTTGAGATGGGCCCTGTGGGGGTTGGGAGGGGGGTGCAGTTGGTACTGAATCAATCTGCCAGGATATTGGCAATATCCCTGGGAGGAGTAGATTTAGTACCATCCTGTTGTAGCCCACAGCAGTTATGACAATTGCCATTTAGATTCCTCACATAGCTATGGAACGGCTTGCAGTTGTCTTTGACATCTATGGCTATATTATGTTCATAACTAGCTTTGGTGGATGTTATGAGGGGTCTCTGCCTCTTACTGTAGCTGGTGAGGGAGTATTTTGCATTCTGGAAAGTCCTCCATTTCTGCAACAGTTTCCTCCTTTTGTTGTACAGTATGTTTATGGCAGGGGGCCACCAAATTGGTATTGTTTTCTTGGATGGGGAGCATCTTGGTTCAATACTGGATGGCACGATTCATGCACAAGTGGATGTGCTCATACAGTGACTTCATGTATGATTCAACAGCTGTCCATTCAGTTCCCTTCTGCATGGGTGTCATGATGTTAGTCACGTCTGACATGTGTAGCATGACACTGGTGTTGGAGATGTGTGTTACAGAGGTTTCCTTACTGGGGTGTGGGGGAGGGATGTTGATGTTAAGGGTGGTTAGCTCATGGGCATACCTGACCACTGATGGGGTGATCATAGGTGTGGAGCATTGATGTCCCATGTTGGTAATGACCAGTTCTAAGTTATTTGAGCCCCTGGTGGGACTATGGGTTACCTAATCCAGGGCATTGGGAATTATGACTTCCAAGAACCATTGGGCACACATGTTGGTACACAAGTAGTTTTCCCAGTTAATGGCATGATAGTGTCAGTCACCCAGTATTAGGGTGTGTGCTTGTATCATAATATTTCACAGTATGTTTCAAAGGCTGTAGTGGGTATCATGAGGCATGGTGGGGGATCTGTAGCAAGCTATACAAATTGAAATGCAGTCTAACCTAATGTTAATTGCACCAGGGGTATTTCAGACACATTCTGTTGAGCAAGTAGCCTGCTGGTTTGAATATCCTTGGTAAATATGGACCCTTATCCACCTTTCTTGTTTTGGTCCTGGTTTGGTGGCTAACAGGTGTGGTGAGAGCTGTACCTGGTATTGCAGGGGTGCTCTCTGGAGGCTTGGATCAGGTCTCTGTTACTGCACAGTTATCACTGTTCTCCATTTGTAGGTGTGCGCAGTGACTGTAAATGGCCAAAAAAATTATCCCTACACACACACACACACACACACACACACACACACACACACACACACACACACACACAGAGTTTCACAGTTGTCATGTCTGGGAATAGAACTCCTACCTAACTAGTTTATCACACTACAGCATTACACAGCTATAGGACATGCCACAGAGATTACTGGGCTACTCCTTCCCCAAAGCTGTATTTCAAAGTGAATGATATCATCAGCCTTGCCAAAGAAGGGCACTGGAGGTTGTAGTGACTGTGAATGGCCTCAAAAGCATTGCTTTCTACACAGACAAACACACACACAAACACTAACACTTGCCATGTCTGGGAATAGAACTCCTACCTAACTAGTTTATCACACTACAGCACTGCACAGTTATAGGATGCACCACAGAGATTACTGGGCTACTCCTTCCACAAAGGTGTATTTCAAAATGCGTGACATCAGCAGGCTTGCCAAAGAAGGGCACTGAAGGTTGTAGTGACTGTGAATGGCCTCAAAAGCATTGCTCCCTACAGAGAAACAAACACACAAACATCCCCACTTGCCATGTCTAGGAATAGAACTCCTGCCTAACTAATTAATCACACTACAGCATTATGCAGTTATAGGACAGGCCGTGGAGATTACTGGGCTACTCCTTCCCCAAAGGTGTATTTCAAAGTGAATGACATCAGAAGGCTTGCCAAAGAAGGGCACTGGAGGTTGTAGTGACTGTGAATGGCCTCAAAAGCATTGCTCCCCACACAAACACACACACAAACATCCACACTTGCCATGTCTGGGAATAGAACTCCTACCTAACTAGTTTATCACACTACAGCATTACACAGTTATAGGACGCACCACAGAGATTACTGGGCTACTCCTTCCCCAGAGGTGTATTTCAAAGTGAATGACATCAGCAGGCTTGCCAAAGAAGGGCACTGGAGATTATAGTGACTGTGAATGGCCTCAAAAGCATTGCTCCCTACACAAACACACACACACACACACACACACACACACACACACACACACACACACACACACACACACACACACACACACACAAACATCCACACTTGCCAGGTCTGGGAAAAGAACTCCTACCTCACTAGTTTATCACACTACAGCATTAAGCAGTTATAGGATGCACCACAGAGATTACTGAGCTACTCCATCCCCAAAGGTGTATTTCAAAGTGAATGACATCAGCAGGCTTGCCAAAGAGGGGCACTGGAGGTTGTAGTGAATGTGAATGGCCTCAAAAGCATTGCTCCCTACACAGACAAGCACACACACAAACACACAAAAATTCATACTTGCCATGTCTGGGAATAGAACTCCTACCTAACTAGTTTATCACACTACAACATTACGCAGTTACAGGATGTGCCACAAAGATTACTGGGCTATTCTTTCCCCAAAGGTGTATTTCAAAGTTAATGACATCAGCAGGCATGCCAAAGTAGGGCATTTGAAATTGAAGTGAGTGTGATTGGTCTAAAAAGTATCGATCCCTACACAGACAAACACACGCACAGTTGCCACATCTGTGATTAGAACTTCTGCCTAACTATAACATCACACTACAGCATTACGCAGTTATAGGATGTGCCACAGTGACTACTGGGCTATTACGTCCCCAAATGTGTATTTCAAGGTGAGGACATCAGCAGGCTTGCCATAGCAGGGCAATGGGGAGTGCAGTGTGTGTGTGCATGGGCCATAACCCATTCATCCAGAGGCAGACACACCACACTTGGGCACACTCAGGTTTATATTCCACAGGTACATGTATACAACTGCTAGATGACTGCTGACTTGTACAGTCATGTTGCACAGTTATCACTAGCACTACAGACACTATAATGCTGAGGGATTCCAGAGGCAAATGTTTATGGTGATTGACATTTGCACATCATGTGGTTTTAGCCAATTGGATGTGTGCTGAGTGGGACAGGCCTCATGATGGAAGGCTCTTTGTCACTGTCACTCTCTTCCACCCATCTATGTATGTGCACTTTTGGCCTATTATAGTGTGTTGTCCTTGTATATATGTGTGTATTCCTATCTAATGTGTGTGCAAAGCATGACTGGTGCATACTGAGGAGTATATGCACTAACATCTGTGACTATCAGATATGTGCGGTCCACTGTTGTTCCCAGACATGGGCTTCATGTCTTTAAGTGTGTGAGCATGCCCAGTATGACCTGTTGGTATTTTCTTGTCTGACATGGCCTTCTCTAAGTGTGGGAGCATGCCCAGTATGACATTCTGTATTGAATGTGTGAATCCATTCCAGGTAGATTGTACTTCAGTGCGGACATTTGTGTTCTACACCTACAGCTAGCAAACAGTTTCTGCAGGATATCTGTAGATCAGTTAACAATATGTGGTCAAAATGGACAAAGGATAGTGGTTATTGTAGGTAATTGTGTCTGTGCTGCTTCTGCTACATGGCCCTGATGTTAGCAGAGATATTCAGACATATGTACTGTTATATGATGTGATGTTTTATGTCATCAAGTACTGTCAGGTAGACATATTTGCTTGCAGTGATGTCCTGGGGAACACAGGGTGAATGCAGCTGTGTCCAGTATTGTGGTCAGCAGCCTACATATTCTTGCACACTCATGCCATTCTGGAGGGGAAGCTGCAGACACTTCTGCTGGGTATGTGTAAATGGTTCAGCACTTTGGTACAGTGGTGGCAGAGGATCCCATGCTTGTACATCTATCGACATGACAGTATGGCCATATCCTGCTGTGGCCATACCTCACAGCTGTACAGATTCACACAGGTTACCCAGAGGTAGGGGGTCATAATTCTGGACATTACCCCTACACATTGTGGTTTACGAGCAGGTTTGTAGCCACGCATTCTTTTGTTTGCAGCCAGGGACAGTATGTGCTCACGGCTGAGTTTCGGACTTCACACACTCCGTGACACCCATGCTCCCACCCCCCTATTATGCTATCCTCTCCCATACAGTCTGTAAACATTACCTGATATTTTTCCTATAATTACCACCTCATCACAGTAGTAATTTGGTGTTGGCCCAGAGTTCATGCAGTAGAACATGGTGGACATGTTACTGTGATTTGTCCGCATGGCCTTGCATTTGGGTTCTGTGGACTGTGTTATGTTATTTGGGAGTCCATGACATAACATACACTGGTAATACAGGTGAGACACAGGCCTTTGGCAGAGGACTGTAGGACATTTGGTAGTGATGCAGGCCAGCTATAGCAGGCCGTTGCATTCTGTCAGTCCTACAGCCCCAGACTGCGATATTCTATATTCCCCTGGGGTGACAGGGTAGGTGTGCAAGGTGTTCATGCCAATACTTTCTGTCAGTATTAATCCAGTCATGTGGATGCAGCAGGGTGCTGCTTACAGCTAGGGACACACCTGCATGGGACACCTGCTCTGCATGCTGCATTCTTTCGCTATTGCCATACACAGGTGGGGGTCATATTGTACTCATTCCCAACAGCAGGGATAGGACTGGAGAGGTACCTGTGGATGGTGGTGGGGTGAGTTGGGTGCATGTGTGCTATGGACACTACTTGCATCTGACTCACAGATATGCATGGGGCATTCCACTTACACTGGCTTGTGCAGGGACATTAGCTGCTTCTCAATACATCATTCCTATGACCTTTGTGGTTTGCCAGTGTCTGGCTAGATGACATTGGTATTCCCTATTACAAGCCCAGATAATGTGCTGCAAACCTGTATGTACACTTCCAAGGGTGTGTCCATTTGACAGTTACATATTATACACTGTCTGTCTGGGGTACTTCCTCCTGTGTACTTCTTGTATATATGGACCGACATTCATGCCATGTGCATCTTTCAGATGGTGACACATATTACTTACAAACATTTACTATGGATTACTGCTGGAATGTGTTATACTGTGAAGCATTGTGTTTGGCACTGCAGTTGTGAGAACTTGGCTCTGTCATCGGCAGTACTGGGCAATGGCTACCAGAACAAACCTCACCATGCATACATACTGACCACTCACACACAATATACAACGCACACCAACCTAAGACACCCAGACCTGCATAGTGTACAAATGCTACAATCTATCCTACTACCTTGGCCAGCTCAGGTAATCTGTGATTTACTGTTATTATACCTACACATACATGTTACTACATTTCTACATAAGATTGGGGGGGGCACACCTGTGTGTTACTACATGTCTACATAGAATTGGGGGGGGCACACCTTACTGTTACTACATTTCTACATAGGACTGGGGGGGCACACCTGACTTTTACTACATATCTACATAGGATTGGGTGGGGGCACAACTGACTGTTACTACATTTATACACAGGATTGGAAGAGGGCACACCTGACTGTTACTACCTGTCTACACAGGAATGGGGGGCACACCTGACTGTTACTACATTTCTACATAGGATTGGGGGGCACACCTGACTGTTACTACATTTCTACATAAGATTGGGGGGCACACTGGACTATTACTACATTTCTACATAGGATGGGGGGGCACACCTGACACCTGTATACATTTGCTATGACTGTAATGGTATGTCAGGTACTCCATTTCATTCTGTATTCTAACCTATCACGCTGACTAGAGGCATATCAGTGCACTACAGGTCTTAGGTTTGATTGACCTACATTTCAGTTTCTGACTTCTTACCTTTCAGAACTAACATCCCACTGCCTGACCTGTTGTAGTCTGTGTAGGCCTGGGGGGGGAGGTTACCCATAGCCATCAATCAAAGGCCTTAGCACAGCCTTTGTTTGTATTTGTCTAGACCTATCCTGCTGGCTGAGACTGTTGCTGGGTATGAGATCCTCCCTGACTGGCATGTGTGTGTCATATGGACACACGTGGCCCAGCACATTTCTTGCAGTGAGTTTTGTCACCTTGTCTAGTAGTGGCTACTATGGTGACACCAGTATTTGTTACAGATGTCATGCTGCCACTATAGGTGCCTACTATTTGCTGACATCCCATTCAGCCACCCGATTCCCTTACATGCTCACATCCATACCATAGATACAAGTAACAACACATACTACTCCATTCAGCAATTGGTAGGAAGAGTGACTTACCTTGTGGCTGTACCAGTATTGAGGATGGTGCTGGAGGGCTGACTATGTCGGATCCACATATTACACTCCCTATACATGGTTAAGCACAGATAGTGTCATGTTTGGCATCCCTTTTACTGTATGTGCGAGTCAGAGAGAGGTGTCATTCCCTGGGTCCCTACTGTGTCAGTGTATGTGCTATGAGTTACCTCTTTGCCAAGGCCGGGGCATACTGGGCATGACTCCTTCTGCCTAATGGGACAGGCTCAGGTTGTTCCTCCTACAAGTCACTTTGTGCCTGTGCAGGCCTTGGCAATGGTAGGGGGGCTGTGTGGCCCTGCCTCATGCTGTTCCTCCTGCAGCTGTTTCCACAGGATCATAGTGTGTAGCATGGCACATACGATGACAGTTTGGGTACATGTAGCTGGTGAGTACTGCAAAGATCCACCAGATGTGTCCAGGCACCGGAACTGTGACTTGAGCATCCTAAACACATGCTCTATTATGATTCTGGTCTTGTGCCTCATGGAGTTCTTGTTCGGGTGTGTGTGCATTTCTGATGGGAGTCATCAGCCACGGCTTCAGTGCATAACCAGCATCCCCCACTAGGTGACCGTAAGGGATGTCCCCATTGGCAAATCTCTGGTACAGCTGTGTCAAATGCCAGATGTGGGAGTCATGATAGCTTTCAGGGCAGCCAGCACACACATTCATTATAATGCCCTAGGCATCACACATAACCTGGCAGTTGATGGAGGGGAAGCCCTTGCAGTTGCTGTAGACCTTACCCTGCTCACCGGGTGGTGCTTTGATGCATATGTGTGTGCAGTCTATGGCACCCACTACCTCAGGGTATTCTGCTATGTGTTGGAAAAGACACATACTGCTGGCCAATGCCTCAAGGGTGTTGGGAAAATATACGTGCTCACCGGCATGTGCTGACATGGCATCCAGGAACTGGTGGTGTACCCTGGATGCTGATGCCTGCGAGATTCCCATGATATCCCCAGTTTGCAATTGGAAGGTATCTATGGCATGAGCATCCTAAACACATGCTACAATCAATACTAATCCTTAGGCCTACACATACATTGGTATCCACTGGGATGTGTTCCGCTATGTTAGTTCTGTGTGTCAGGCATGGCCGGCACAGCTCAACAATTTGCTGTAGGAGGTCCCTGTCCACCCTATAGCACTCCACTATCTCCAGCTCATGTAGCCCCCGGTAGGTTACTCTGGGTCTGTACACTGTTCTCCGTCTCCTCACTGTGGGTTTGTTGACAACATTCTCATCCTCACCACCCTCAGTCTCTTCCGCATGTTGATGTATGATAGCTGCTGCAGGCCCTATCATTTTGTTGCTTTTATTAGTTAAAATGTCCTTGCTTGTGTACACCGGTGGTGTAGAGTATGTGGGAAAAAACAGAGGGAAAGTTGTTTGCATAGTTTATAGTAGTGTGCTGGGCTGGGCTTCTGCTTGTGTAATTGGCTGATTCTGATACATTTCACCTGGCAGTTATGCTAGTTCTCCTTGATTACCTTCCTATTGCTGTTTTCCCTTCCCATTGGCTTAATGTTTAAGCCTGGTGGCACACCACGCAAACACAGTGCTCAAATGTGCACAGAGCTGCTACTTCCTGGTTAACTTTTTTTTTTCTTTAAAACCTGGTGCGCGGCGTGCACAGCTGCTTAGGCAATGTAAAAAGTGCTAGGCAGCCGCAGACACATCCCCTTGCTTAGCTCTGCTAAGCTAAGGGGAAACCCAAGCCACAGGGCTGCAATAAGCTTACGGTATGCTTGACACCCCACCCCCATGATGTCAGCTAACTCTTAAGCTTGAACCATGCTATTTCTGCACCTACACGGTTGTGTGCTGGCTAGCATTGAGGGGAAATCAGGGATTTAGTATCATTCACCTCATTTGCATAGGATTGCCTGCTAATCCATAGTTACAGGTCCCACCATGAGCATTCCCCCTTAGCAATCACTATTCACTGGCCATGTTGTCTTCTGCCTGCAATTGAATATAACGGCAAAATAGCGATTTTGGTTAAAATGCTTATTTCAGGGTTTGTTTTTTTTTATTTTCGGCCCAATCCTGTTTGCGCACCACTGCCCTATGCTTAAACAGCCAAAATCGGCTAAAAAAATTAAATTTTTTTTTCCAAACTGTTTTCCATGCCAATGGCCATATATTTGGTCATTGACATGCTTTAGACATACTATACACCCTTTATTTGGCGCTGTCACGGCTCCGTTTTGTAGTTTGCAAAAATGTACTCGGTTACTAACGGAGTACATTTCTGCACACTATACTAGTCCTGCATGGCCAGTTGACAGCTTTCTGAATCACAAATTCACTTCATTTGCATGGTTTTCACCTGCAAATGGGGTAATTTGCATACATGAGCTGTGTCCATACAGGAATAGTGCAGGAGTGCTCGTGCACGTCCCTGGAGCTTAGTCCTGGATCACATGGCAGCCATATTGCATCCAGGAGCTCCTCCACTATTCTGAATCCGTGTACATGTGATTAAAAACTTTTGGATGTCCCCTATGACTAATGGATAGAAAATATTCTCTTGCTTGGGGAATAGTGCTGTAGTGCTATGACATCTCATTTAATGTAGCTGCATGATAACTACAACTGACTTTTCTGCAGTTTGTGAAGTTATGCTGCATCCATATTAACACATTTTAGCTTCTTTTACCAAATAAGTGAGATTGTGTTTAATAAATAATAAGTAATATGAACCTGGATTATGTTCTAAAACATCAGCAGTACCATTTTATTTATGGTAATTCTAATCAATCTTATATGGAAAACTGATAATAGGGACATTGTAAGTAACTAAGTAAAAGTCTACTCATTAATTTCTGTTTTTTTTTTCTTATAATTTAGCAAATTGAACCAAAATAGTTGCCTATTGATCTCATTAACATTCCACTGATTTCTAATTTTGTTTCCTATAGTCAGGTTTTCTATGATATGTCTGTCTTCTGTAATGATATATCCAAAATATCCAGAATGGTTTCCTGTTATACATTTCTGAGTTATTGCCATCTTTAAGTTAAATACCTAACTGCCACATTTTGAGAAAAATAATTGTATGTGGTTTACACATCTGGGACTACTGAAATGTTCCAGTCAAATGGTGCTGATCTTTGTTTCAAGTACAACATTTGCTGTATGAAATAAGCTCAGCTAGCCCTGGCTGGTTTTCTGGCTATTTATGAAATAGATACTTTTGAGAAGTCATGGAATATGCTTATGAGTTCACTTGATAAATTGCAGAGGCTCAAAAGCCTAGAGCCATTGCTTTTCCTCTTTATGTCACATCAGTTATTTTGCTATCTTCCTTCATAGTTTATTTATTTTATTTGCATTTGTTTAATAATAGAAAAATGGTTCTCTTTGCAGGCAGTGGGGTCCTTTCTGCACCAGTAGCTTGTCCGTCAATTATCATTGACTTATTTGAAAGCTAACTAAATCAGTTTATTTATTTTACATTTGTTGACCGGAAAACTCCGACTGGATACATGTCCATTTTCAGCGGAGGCCTGGGGAGAAAAGCTCCAGTAAAAACATACATGACCAATTAGATATGAACAATGGTATTTACATAGAAATAAGGCAGAATAACATTAGAAAATATCAGACAGTTCATAGTACAAGCTCATAGTAACACATAACATTTACAGGCATCACACTTCTAATGCATTCAGCACTTTCCAGACGTATACATACAATGTGTTGTGGTACAAGTAGTAATTTGTAGACACATATATTTGGTACATTAACGTCAACTTTCACCAGAGTCTGAAGAGTGAGTTATCCGTGGCTATATTATAATAGGGCGAGATACAAGACTTGATGTATGGCTGTGCTAAGAATAATTGATTGTATGCACATCTTTACCCAGGGGTGAAACAGAAGCATAGCCAGTTGTTCACAAAGTGGGTTTTTAGGAGTTTTTTAAATTGTGTAGTGTAATTATTGGATGTCAGGTGGACAGGTAGGGCATTCCAGAGTTTAGAAATAGAGCTAGAGAGAGATTTTCCTGCTTCTAGGAGGTTTAGGGTGCTATAGCTCAAGGTTCTTTTTGTGGTGTGAGGGAGTATAAGTTTTTGGAGGGCTAGGATTTTTTCTGAGGAGTAGTATTACTTGTGAGCTAGTGACAATTGAGTTGAAGTAGTAGAGGGAACTCCAACCAGTTTAACTTTTTGAGAGAATCACAGTGATGTGTTCTATATAAAGATTCTGTAGCAAATCTAGCTATTTTATTATAACAGGATTCTAGTTTGTGTAGGTCAGTTTTACGAAGGTTAGTTAGGACTGGAGATGCATAGAGGAGGGTGGCTAGCAGATGTGTCCTAGCTATTGTGGATTTAGAGTGTTTTAATAGAATTTGCTCGTTGTGATAGAGCAGTCCTATTTTTTGTGAACTTACTTGATAGTTTGGGCTATGTGCAAGTTGAATCTTAGGTGGTTGTCAATATCAATGCCTAACAGTTTGGTGTGGGTGGTTGGGGTAGTTGTGGTTTTGTTAATGGAGTAGATAGTAAAGTTATCTGTTCGGGGAAAGGATCCATGTGGACTGAAGAGGAGTAATTTTATTTTAGTTGGGTTAAGAATAAGCTGGTGGGTAGTGAACCAGGTTTCAGCTAGTGAGAAGCAGTCTTGTGTTTGGGAGTAGAGGTCCTCTAGTGTGGGGGCAGCACAAATGATGGTGGTGTCATCTGCATATTGAATAACTGAGGCCTTTGGTGTGGAGGATGAGAGTTGATTGGTGAATAAAGAGAAGAGTAATGGGCTTAGGATGGAGCCTTGAGGGACTCCTACGGATACTGGTAGTAGAGAGGATAGTTGGTTCTGCCATTTTACTGCCTGTTGATGACCTGATAGGTAGTTCTGAAACCAAGTAATAGAGGAGATACTGAAGTTTAGGGTAGAGAGTGTGTTGAGGAGTTTATTGTGGTTAACCATATCGAAAGCTTTGCATAAGTCTAAAAATATGTTTGAGACTAGTTGTCCATTATTTCTATGTTGATTAACGGTATTAGTGAATGATATAAGAGCAGTGGTTGCACTGTGGAAGGGTCTAAAGCCGTGCTGATTTTTAGATAGTAGACTGTTTTTTTTAGGTAGTCCATGAGTTGAGTGTGTATGACTCTTTCACTGATTTTTGATAAGGGTGATAAAATAGCAATAGGACGGTAGTTATTGAGTTCAAAGGAGTTGCTTCCTTTGTATAGTGGTATGATGTGGGAGATTTTCCACATAGAGGGGACTTTATGTTCTGAGATGGATCTATTAATGAGGATAGCAACTGGATAGGCTATAACTGCTGCAGCTATTTGGAGGTATTCTGCAGGAAGGTTATCAGCAGCCAGGGTGGTAGGTTTAAGTTTCTGGAGGAGTTTTTGTATGGTTTTGATTGAGACCAGCTGAAAGCTCACGTGGGTGTTGTTATCTTGCATTCCTTTGTTAGCTGGTGTAGTTGGGGTAGGGTGACTGGTATTAATTTGGTTATTGGCTAGGGTCTGGATTGTATCCTTAAAGTATTTATTAAACTGGGTGGGGATGTTATCTTGGTTACTTCCTGTTGTAGGTGTAGGGGTAGTAGTTTTCCTAGGTTGCAATACAGAGTTTATTGCTGCCCAGAATTTTTGAGAGTGTTTAGCATGTTTTTCCTGTAGATTTTGAGAATAGCTGATTTTGTCAACTTTGATGAGTTTCTTGTCTTTGTTACGAAGTTCTAAGTAGTTTTGGTTTTCTACTTGTGCTTTGTTTTTGTGTAATTGTATCCAAGCTTTGTCTCTTTCAGTGGGGATAGCTTTGGCTTAGTTAGTCATGGGGCATATTTAGTTTTTATTCTAGTGGTTCTGGAGGAAGGATGATGGTTTAATTTTTTTAAGAAGGTTGAATTAAAGTAATTTACTGTGTTTTCAAGAGACATCTGTTTTAGAGGAGTCCAACTGCAACACTGTAGGTCATTGATAAAGTTATTAGGGTTAAAGTTCTTTTTGTTTCTGACCTCTCTTAGTGCTTCCTGGTTTATATGGGATATTTTGCTTCTCAATAGGTATTTTGGTTAGTGGTCGCTGAGAATGTCTGGCAGACATCCAGCTTGGGATGTGAGTGTGGGGTGAGATATAAGTATCCAATCCAATATGGATTGGTGCTTGGATCTTTTGTCATTTCTGGTGGGGATGTGATAAGTTGGGTGAAGTTTAATATGAGAGGATGGGTTGTGGCTAGAACAACTGAGCCAATTTATATTAAAGTCACCTAGCAGGATATTTTCCTGAGGCAGGGAGTTTGAGATCCATTCTAGTAGGTTCTCCATGATTGCCATATTGTTTCCTGGGGGGATGTAGCAGCCAACGATATTTATGTGTTTCTGGGTATTCAGTTTAAACTTGGCAATGATGAGTTCTACATTTTTGAAGCCTGGGATGCTAATATCAAGTTGTTTTTGTACATTATAGCTACCCCTCCAGACCTTTTGCCTGCTCTGTCTCTACAAATATTATACCCTGGGGCTGTAATTTCATTGTTGTGGATTTCTGGTTTTAGACAAATCTCAGTTAGTAAGACAATTTCTGGTTTGTATAGGGCTAGTAGGGCATGGAGGTCATGGACATTTTTAAGGATACTTCTCACAGTTAGGTTAAGAAAAAGGAGAGAGTTTTTTGTCTATGGAGTAGAGAATTGAGTTGATTTTAGTTTGGGGCATTTATTGTGCCTGGACCTGGGATGGGGTGTATGTTTCCACAACATGCACATTTTTTAGTAGATATAAGTACAGTTTGCGAAGCGTGATGATAATTTTAATGTGTTTTAGGGAGAGGTGGGACATTCTACTAAGTGGAATCGATTTGTGTAGGTGATAGTTTGGGAGGGTTGGAAAAGGGATGGCGCTAAATGAATGTCTGGTTGGGCTAAATGATAGCTGAGAGTTGAAGTCTGCCTGAAGGGGGTTAGGTTGTGGTGAAGCTAGATATGATAGGTGGTTACAGCTGAGAGGAGGAGCATGACAGAAATAGAGACTGCACACAGTAGGGATTTTAGTATGAGGTTATGTGTTATGGTGAACATTGCTAATTTTATTAGGGAAAGTTGACAGAGTAGGTGGAGTAATAAATGGTTATGTGACAGGGCTTGTAGCAGATCTGTTAAGAGGGTAATTGGGTATTGGAGTATGATAGGGTAATTTGTGTGGCTGGAGGTGGGCTTTGGCAATTGAGGGGAGTGGTCAATGGTTATAAATCAAAATGTAATGGGGTGGGTGGGAATGGGCGTAGGGCAGGGGAGTGGAGCAAGCCCACAGGGTGAGCAGAGCAGGTTAGAACCAAGGACATCTGTCTGAGCAAGGAAGCTATAGAAACAATCAGTCAGGTATTTATTGTACAGACTGACTGTACTAGGTAGCTAGGCTAATCACTTTTAACTAGTGTTGCTGCTTAAGGTAGTCCTATTGGACTTGTAGCAGTTTATACCAAAGGGCTAAAACTAAAGACGTTGTCTTTAGCTCTGCAGCTGGACGTCAGAGTCCATTTAGTTAAGACAAAAATAATACTACTTTACATGCGTAGAGAGAGAAGGACTAGACTAGTTTGGGCAAGATTAAAAAAGAAAAACTATGAAAAGTTGTACAAAACTTTAAATACTCAGCACTAATATTCACTTGTCATGATCATACAGTTACTTCTTCTAGTACAGAGGGATAACACCCCGGCTGTGGCCCAGGGTAATTTGACTTTGACTAATGCCTCAGTACTGGAGCTGGTATGGAAAAAGACATGAATGAAAAGGCTTTACCTTCTTGCCTTTGTCAAGGTGTTGGGGATGGGGATTATTGGATGACATATTAGTATGGCTGTGCCTTTCTTTGCAGTTCCAGTAGGTACCCGTGCTTGAAATGATGACAGTCTTATTTTATTTACTCTTTGTTCAGCAGGTTAGTTAAACAAGACAGGTGTCCTCTTTTCAGGGGAGATATAAGGTGGTGTTATACTTATGAATGCCAGTGATAACTTGGGTTACACTTACAGTAAGGCTTGGGGGCGGGGTGTAGCAATGCTTTTAGACCATGCATCATTGTAAGCAGAAGCATGTAGAAATATGCAAATAGGCAAAAAGGAAATGGCTCCTCATTATAGCAATGATTGTGTATAAACTTGAACAGCAGGGCAGACTTTTAAGTCACTACTGCCTGCAGGAACTAGTCACCCACAAGTGCTGAGGGGGTTATTCTGGTATAACCCTGTTAAAGCTGAAGCACTGATTGCCTAAGAGGATTATTTTCCAGGAGTAATATAAATAACCCACGATAAAAAGAAAAAAAATACTCCTGCTCATAAAATGGATGACATGGTGGTTGCCCTAAACTTAGAATTGGGTTAATAATCTCCTAACACCAGGCAGAAAAAGGCTTTTGAAACACAATGTATCCCTTCTTCTGGAATTTGCCTTGATAGTCTGGCTTCTTCTCCTTTGCAAACTTCAATGGCTGACTACACACATACAGACATCCGCATGCACAAACGCACACAGACTCACATGCATATGTGTGCACCACACACATACACACACACACACACACACGCACACAAGCACACACACACACACACACACATGCTACACACACATAACCATATACTCTATATCACTAAATATATTTAAGAAAGCACTTTCTATTACATTTATTTAAATGACTGCTTACATCCAGCACTCTACCGAATCAGTCTGCAAAAAATAAGATGTCTAGTCTCCACATCTGTGAATATCCAGGTTCAATACAAAATCAGAAACATCAACTATTTTTCATCTTCCTTCACACTGTTCAACCTCTTAGTACAAGAACTATAAACAAAGACAACAATAATGCACAAAGGTTGAAAATCAGGGACATATTTTAAACAGTACTCTTTTAAACGTAGAAGGTTACTTGAATAACAAGTATTACTTTAGCATGCATTTTCTGAAGCATATGAAGTCTAAAACTCAAATGCATGTCAATACTTAGTGGCTTTAGTCCTCAGTGATTTGCCAGAAAACTTCAAATGTTGTGAGGAACAGACCAAAAATGTTTATTTATTTACATTTGATAACCGGGTAGTGTCCGACTGGGCCAGAAGCCCACTTTCAGTGTGATCCAGGAGAAAAGCTCCAAGGAAGATTACATAATTATACATTTGTACATATGGCAATTAAATTAGGAGTTCAAACACAAGTTCCTTGACATTGTATCTAAAACATATAACAATGGTAGTACAATAAGCTTATACTATTCATACAGACATCAAAATATATATATATTGTTTTTCAGGATAAAAATATCACAAACTGATGCTAAGAAGGCCCAATTGCCAAGAAACATTGACACTTGGTGGTGGAGAGAAGGAAGTTAGACAGTAAGGGATTAAATTAGTTAGCCTGGTGGAGAACATGAGCAAAGCCTATGTTTGGTGAAATATTCCTTTAGGGACTGTTTAAATGAATGTGTATCACTGATGGACAGAATATGCTGAGTGAGAGAAATCCAGTGTTTGACAGTTATATGTGAGTATAAGGAGACGCTGTGAGAGTTTTGGGTTTTGTTAACCTTCAGCCATACTTTATCAGCAGATCTAAGAGATTTTAGGTTAGTGTAGGATTGGACAAGGTCAGATAGAGCTGGGCAGTTATCATGAAAAAAATCTGGACATGCTGCAAAATTCTGGACAGTTGAGAGGTATCTAACTTTCTTCTTCTAGACTAGTTTGCTTTTCCTTCTACTATTCAACATTCACACTTGCCCAATACATTCTGCCTTTTTCCACCCTTTTTGCAGGGTTCTTGAAACAAAAGTAATATTTCACATGATATTTCTGTGTCTAAAACTTCTGCCCCACCATTATTCTGACATCAAGTATGAGATATGCGGTAATGAAAAACATGACTATGATTTCTTGATCTTTCTTTTTTTTGTTTGTAAGTTGTTCACTAAAATCAATTTTAGCTCTTCTGAAAGAGGCACAGAAAGAACCAATGAAATGTGCCAACTGCTTTTTTGCTCTGACTTTTTTGTTAGTGATTACTATTTTAAAATATGTACAAAGAGCAATTCAGTAAAATGCAGGGAACATTCTGCAACTAAAGCCTTCTGTCCCTAAATAAGACAGCGATATAGTTACTAAAAAACTGAAGAAGACTGAGGCTCAGAATTCAGCTCTATAGGGAGCTATGCCGTTAGAGAGTGATAGTGTTTTGAATCTGGCCTAGGGGTCCTGAGATCAGTTAGCAGCTCTGGTGCTTGACGGAGAAGGTCATGGAGAATAGAAATAAGCATAACTCTTAACCAATCAAGGACAAATGTCAACAGAATCAGGTACAGATCCAGAAAAATCAGGCACAATCAGGGACACCTTTAAAATAGTAGTGCTATTAACTTGAGACATTGACAGAATCAGAGCATAATAATTAATACACATTTTCTGAAATAAAAGAAGTCTATAACTCTTAATCATTGTCATTATTCATTAAGTGTAATTCACCACCTTTCCTCCAAAAGTCACTAGGTTTAGGAGGGATTAAAAGGGACAGAGCTAAAATTTGGGTCAAAATCAGGAATAGTTGAGAGGTCTGGCAATAAGATGTCAATGCTGGCTTGCCCTTCCTGTGGAGAGGAGGCAACTCTGGTTTACTAATATAATACCCTCTAATGGGAGAACTAGGTGCTGCATCCATTAAGCAGAACCCTCTGAGCATTCACTGCCCTGCGCATAAGCACATAGCCTAGAAAGTATGTAGGGCAATCTCACTGTGGACAGCAGGACATAACGGAGCTCAGAGATCCAGTATGAGATAGAACTGCAATACAAGGGAGGGAGAGGTCACTCTGCAATGCACTCCCAGGGAGAAAAAAAAAAATTATGAATTTTTTGAGAACACCTGACCTGCCAATACAGTGTTAACTCTAAATCTAAACCATGATTTTTGTTCTGTCCCAAGTCTTTCAGTAGATGTAAGTGAAAAACAAAGCTACTTACAATATTAAACCTTTACAGTCTTAATTGTGGTAATGAATCATTTGAAAGAAGCAACCATGTTTTTACAGAACTTATAGCAAAAAGCATACCTGCAACTTTTCTTCTATAGAATGTATATTTCTCATGGCATCTATTGCATTTTACTTGTAGTCAAGACGCATATGCAAGTGATTGAACATCTTGACATTGATATGTAGAGATTCTAAGTGTTTTAAATGTCTTGCCTTAAATAATGTATTATTGGAAAAAAAAACCTAATTCTGTTTTAGACAGTCTGGTTGGCACAGTCTCTCAGACAAGAGTTCTATTCATGCCTGGAAGCAATTTTCTTCTGCAATAGCTTGGTGGCAAGAAATTCTGCCATTGTATTTCAGACTCCTGGACTAAATTTAAATATAGGTCAATCTTTATTCCTGCTCATACATTTACACATTATTTTAATGTATTTTTCTGCTATTTTTGCTAAAAACTATTAATGATTTTTGTTACTAAGAGTCACTGAGACTATAAAACCCTGGTGTCTGCGATAAAGCTAGACAGCACTTTACTATAAGTATGAAACTGTGATCTGGGTTGGTCACTCAGTATCAGTATTATGATTGTACTAAATTACTTCACTCATTATCTGTCGATCTCTGCATACATTTCAGCTGACAGGAGAAAGATTACTTGAGCAATATCATTACATGGTTAAATAATGCCTATGTTTCTTGATGAAGTATGTATCTGACAGTGTTTACTGCCATGAGACCTGGGTCATGTAGTCTTAAATTAATACAGTAACATTTTGCCATGATATCATAGTAAAAGCCTTCCACTGACATTTGAGATAGCTATACTAACCAATACATGCAGTAAAGCCAGTACTTCCAGATCTATAGATGCATCATCCAGATTCCTTTATTCTCTTCCTTCAGTTTGTGGTTCATTTCCAAATACAATTTATTTGGTGATTGAAGAAAACATGTCCATGCTATCATCTGTCATATAGCATGCCGAGTATTTGTACTAATTCTTGGCTCCATGAAATAAGGATTTTAACATGACTTCTACAGATGAACTATATTTGATTAGAAACCCAGACAGTGTATAGGGCTAGTTGACGATAAATAAACTTAAGTGTTCATTGCTGGCTTACCCATCCCTCATGGAGTCTGCTTGTAGATTTCTGCTACATGAGTTTCACCTAGAGAAAAGCTGGTTACTGCAGCTCCTGTCATGTGAATCGTGAGCTCATCCAATAGTATGTGAGTTATGTAGTGTGAAATCATAGCTGTTTAAAAGAGAATCCTCACCCCGGATATAGCATACCAGGTATTACACCTTACTATAGTTGCACAAAAAAAAAAATAAATAAAAAATTCTTGTCTTCGTCCTAGACGGTAGCTATAAATCCTACCACTTGCCTTTTTTGGAGATAAGATAAGGACTTGATTTTTGCAGCTGGAATAAAAAGGTCATAAAAACAAGCAAACAGAATACCAGCTCTCAGTTTATAATACCTATTCTACCATATCCTTTTTGTCATGTTTTTAGAACTTCCCCTTTACCATTTCTTTGCATTGCATTCATGCTCCTTAAACATAACCAAAAATAGGCTCCCTCTTCTCCCCTTACAGTAACACCCAAATCAATGATACATTATCCACAAACCTGAAAAGTGCCCTGCACTCTCCTAGTGCAACTAAATACCAACCCTGTACCCTTAGATCGTCTGATAAATGTATACTCAAGGTAAAAAAGTCCCATAATTACTTTGGTGACTCTTTATTCTCCTTCAAAGTGGCCAAACAGTGGAACCGATTACCCCAGAATATCTTAAAAGACACAGATCGTCATAGCTTCAAACTGCTCCTAAAGGAATACCTTACTCAACAATGGCCATGCTTCTGTAATCCTCCTGGCTAGTTCCTCATGCCAGCAATAACATGTTTTCTTTTCTGCTACCTTCTTCTTTTTTTACTTCTACCAAATGAAAATTTCACAATGTTTTTATATACCTAATGAGTTTCATATTACTGTCTGTAGTAAGGCTTAGGAAATGTAATGTTTTTCTGTTTTACATTCCTTTTTTTGTAAATTGTGATTGTGGCAACTATTAAACATTTTGTATATTGTTTGCAAATCTTTTTAAAATTTTCATAATCTTTTTTGTACTATTGTTATGGAGCTTTTCTCCCCGGGTCTCTGTTGAAAACGGGCCACTTACCCAGCCAGACTTTACCAGGTTAACAAATGGAACTTAATAAATAAATAATTAAATATTTATACAGCATTCTTACTTTTTCTTGAGATCACACATCCAGGATATCTATATTTCAAGTTATACTTATTTTCCCACTCCCCATATTGATGACATGCCGCAGTTACATATTATGGAAAAAACTCACATCATCCTTCATTATTGTCACTATTGTCATTTTTATAGCCCAATGTTACAGGAGAAAGCTTCTTTTGTACAGTCCTTTCTCTTTCTCATGTGCATACTGTGTAACACTCCTGCTCAAAACATCTCATTTATCCAAGGCCAAACCATGTGTGAATGGATGATTCATGGGTACTAACTACATCTCTATATCTAAGGCTGAACCATGTGCAAATGGATAATTCATGGGTACTAACTACATATCTCTTTATCCAAGGCCAAGCTATGTGTGAATGGATGATTCATGGGTACTAACTACTTCTCTTTATCCAAGGCCAAGCTATGTGTGAATGGATGCTTCATGGGTACTAACTACATATCTCTTTATCCAAGGCCAAGCTATGTGTGAATGGATGATTCATGGGTACTAACTACATCTCTTTATCTAAGTCCGAACCATGTGCGAATGGATGATTCATGGATACTAACTACATATCTCTTTATCCAAGGCCAAGCTATGTCTGAATGGATGATTCATGAGTACTAACTACATCTTTTTGTCCAAGGATGAAACATGTGTGAATGGATGATTCATGAGTACTAACTACATCTTTTTGTCCAAGGACGAAACATGTGTGAATGGATGATTTATGGTTACTAACTACATCTTTTTGTCCAAGGCCAAAACATGTGTGAATGGATGATTCATGGGTACTAACTACATATCTCTTTATCCAAGGCAAAGCTATGTGTGAATGGATGCTTCATGGGTACTAACTACATATCTCTTTATCCAAGGCCAAGCTATGTGTGAATGGATGATTCATGGCTACTAACTACATCGCTTTATCCAAGGCCGGACCATGTGTGAATGGATGATTCATGGGTGCTAACTGCATCCCTTTATCCAAGACTGAACCATTTGTGAATGGATGATTCATGGGTACTAACTGCATCTCTTTATCCAAGGTTGAACCATGTGTGAATGGATGATTCATGGATAATAACTCATTTTAATACCACTAAAATATTGATGGAGCATTGGTGGGCTTCTGAAACACTTAAGAGCAGCAGAAAATTGTACTGTATATTAATCTATGTTTTCAGATTATTTCTAATTTAGTAGAATTAGTTAAACTGCATTTGTTTTTGCATCATTTTAACATACTGTAAAATTACTATTCTTAAAATGTTTTGTAATACTGTGGAGCTTTTCCCCCTGTACCTCCACTGAAAATGGGCTCCTATCCAGTCGGACTTTCCCAGTAATCAAATGTCAATAAATAAATAAAAGAAATAAATAAAAAAAAGAAAATATAACTCTACACTCTGGAACCATTTGCATTTCTGTACATTGGACAGAACTCAGGTAGGTTGCAGGTATCCTACCATAAACTGCAAAACATGACAGTTCCTGCCTTCTCATCCTAAATTACTCTGTCTATATAGTACATTACAGCTATTACTTGCACAGGAAAAGGTTGTAGGTAATAGATACATAAAATGATCACCATGTTTTTATTTAATTTGTTATTTTCTGTACATGTATATGTCCATTGCACTATTGTGGACATTATTGTTGTAAAATGTACAAATCATCACCAAGGACATACTTTACATACCTTTGAGAATGACATACATGAAACAGACAGCTGGTGAAGGGTGACATTTGATGTGGTCCTCCAAGAAACACAGAAGGCAAATGTATACAAGTTACTGCAGTATGTATACCTAGTGTACAAATGTCAGTCAGAATCCAGAGAGAGCCCTGATACAATGCTCCAGCATGAAGACATGCAGCACCATGTTGGGCAGTGTCCAAGGAGGTGCAGCATTCAAATGAGGCAGTCGGCAGGAGAGGAATATGCAAATTAGCCATGTGTTCTCTTCCCTGGAACCACCTCAAGGAAGGTATCTACATCTGCCACTGCTGAAGAAGAAAGTACAGGGAATTTTAGTAGCAGGGTATGGTCAAGAGGTGTGTGAGTGAATGTATACAAAGGGTTGTGTGTGTGTGTATTTTTATGTTAATGGGAGATAGTGTAGGGAAGTAGTGTTGCAATGAGCTAGGGTGTTTGCATATGTATGGGTGTGAAAGGATAATTGCATGATTAACATCAGGTGGGTAGGGGACTGCATGGGTGTGATTGATCGGTATGTGTCTTTGAGTGCTGTTGGGGAGGCTGTCATGCCTCCACAAACTCCTAAACTAATGAGCATAATCTAGAACATTGGGTGGGGAAATGACTAGCCACCAGGGAATATTACTCCTGTGCTGTAATGCAGTGGCGGCTGGTGACTTCAATTCAAAGAGGGGCAGCAGGAGACAGCTGAATGGGTGGGGCCAACAGGAAGGGAGTGTGGCCAATCAGAAAGGGGTGTGGCTATGTTGAAAACCACAAAAACTGGTACTTTAATTAAATGCGCTGCCCTGGGTGCTAAACTATCATTATGAGAGTCCAACCAAGACAAAATGAGTGTAAAATAATAAAATATTTTAATGCATTGGCTACATGACAGCTTGCTTAATATCTAGATGAAAACAAAAAGGTTGTGAGGCATGAAAAAATAAATTACTTTTTTTAATACATTATTTGAATGCCAGTCAAAATCAAGTATAAAAAAAACAAGTAGCACTCAACTCAAACCACTTCTCTTTGCACTGCAGTTCTAATTATAATTTATATTCAGCTTTATAAAAGTACACAGTAACATGCTGAAAGTAGCAATCTCTGTGATACCCCCACTTGTAAAATGTTTTTTATCCAGAAAAGACCTGCTGCCTGAGAACAACTCTCTACTTGTTTCATGGGGAAAACATGATCAAAGTAAAAAATGAACAGCAAACAAGAAACATGCTCAAGATAAATTGCTTAAAGGATCACTGCACAAGTTATGGACCACACAATAAATTGGAATTCTGTTTAGTTTACAGGTAAAGCCTGCAAAGATGACTGCAAGTCTCCAACAAATGTAGTGAGCATCTGAAAATACTGTAATCCTGTTCTTTATTACAAATACTGTCATATGCATTCCAATACCTAAGGCTTATATGTTATCTAATTATGTAAATATTCTCTGCATGGCAACAACGAAAAGGCTTTCAATGTTGGTAATTCTTTAACATTATGCTTATTAAAGTTTACTTGCATTTTACAATCTCAGACAAGCTTACCTGATGGTCATTAAATCATTGTTACTTAAACACAGAGAAACAGGTACTGCACCAACATGCATTTTCTGAATAATAAAAAGCATAAAGCAACAGTATAAAAATATGACAGAAAACCAGAACATTCTGCAAAATCAGGGACAGATGATAAGCCATTGTAGTACTTGTGTCTACCTTGGATGGGGGATACTCTGCACACTTACACTGCATAACTGCTCCTTGCCTTCCTTGGACACATCCAGAGTCACTACATGGGGGAGCAGTGTGCAACAAGTATGTCACAATGTTAAATGTCTCTGACTGATGGTGATGGCCCTGACACATTTGTCATACCTCTCAACCTCAGAGCAAGAAATCTGGACAAAGCCATAAACAGATGTGGGACAAAGGCCCAAAAATAAGGAACATTTTTAAATATTGCTTTTATAAACTTGGAAAGATAATAGAGTAGGTCTTGCATAAGTATGCATTTTCTGATGGGTATGAAATCTGAAACTCAAATGTCTGTCATTATTTTCTAACTTCAATCTTTAATGATTTGCCTCTAATTTGCCAGAAAACCACAATTTTATAAAAATGGACCAAAAATGTGATGCAAAAATATACAAAAGCCACACAATACAGCTGGGAACCTGTCAAAGAAGGGACACTATTTTAAAAGTAGTACTGTTAACTTGAGTAGCTGACAAAATAAGAGAATATGCATGCATTTCTGAAATAAATGTAATCTATAAGTCTGATCATTACAGTTATTTATTAATTGTAAATCCTCCATGTTTTCTTTCAAAATTGCAATTTTGCGGATGGATTATTAGGGGGAGATTAACATTTTGAGCCAGAATCGGGGACTGTTGAGAGGTTTGGAAAAACCTATTCTATAAAGCAATTTATTTGTGCATACCTCTCAACCTCTTAATGCAGGAAATCTGGACAAGGCCAAATATATTGGGGGAATATACAAACAGCACAAAAAATTGCTCTTATATAAGCTTAGACAGTTGACAGAATAACAGGTTTTGCTTTAGCATGTATTTTTTGAGGGGTATGAAGTCTGAAACTCAATGTCTGTCATTATTTAGTGACTTCATTCCTAAAGGATTTGCCAGAAAACCACAAATGTTATGAGGAACAAACCAAAAATAAGAAGCAAAAATCTATTCATTCTGCGGCGTAGAGTTCAGCCAGGGCTGTCTTTGAGTTTACCGCCCTTCTCCCCCCTCACAAAATCATGGTCAAATGGGGCCTCCCCCCTGCAGCCATTCTAATGTCCCATTACTTAGTTATTTCACCCCATTTACCATAAACACTGTAATGTGCATACTGCTTTACTTCTACAATGATTTGGACTTCATTTAAAACTTTTATTTTACATTTTACAGCACAAACACTAATAGACATCTGCTAAACAAAGCAATGCAGTCTCACAATGAAAATTTAATTAGCATTAAGACTTCTCTGCCCTTGAAACTCTCATTAATTGAACCAGCATTGAAACTCACATTCAAAGAAAATACATTTGGCCAGTGACAGATAAAGATTAACTTTGAGCTGTTTTCAAATCATAGGCCCCTTGCACATGAAACATACATGTGTTCTTTGATACACCTTCCTGATTGCATTAAATTATATTCCTTGTGTAATACAGTGCAGTTAAAGGTGTTTTAAATTTATTGCTTTGAAGATTTTTCCAGTAAACAATGAAACAAAACGCATCCACCAATAATGACAAAAGTGCCCAATTCCGAATATTTCCATTAGAAAAGTCTACTCAAACTTCTACAATCCACCAGTATCAATAAATATGCACAATCTCTGCAGAAGTAAAAGTCATCTAAATAATTCCACATTAAAGAGATGTGTAACTAATGAAGAGGTTGCTGTTAGCAATCAACTTTATATTTAATTGTTTCATCTACAAATAAAGTGCCTGTTGCCCTTGAGGAATAAATTGCCTATGTTACATTAAAAACATGATAAGCTAGTAATATTCCAATAGGGAATGGATGGCAAACTGATAACAGGTTCATAGTTACTAGGTCTCTCCACCACAGAGGACATTCAGAAGACACACTGCAGCATCCAGCCCCTTTAAAAGCACAATGCAGTGTCAGCAATGCCTCTACATACTGTGGGAGTAGAACCCACAGCCTTATGCATCAAAAACAAGTACACTGCCTGCTGTGCTATTAACAATGCTAGCAGACTCAGCATAAGCAACACTACATTTATTTTCCCCTGAAGCTGTCAGCACCTTGTAAAAGCCAAACTTTATTGGGGGTGGCAAAAGCCCAAAAACCAGGGACACATTTCAAACATTGCTTGTATAATCCTGGAAAGTTGCTAGATAAAATGCTGTGTTACCACCATGCATTTCACTGCCAAGTCATGATCCCAGGACCCTGTGCACTACCGTCAGAGCAACATACCACTATGCTTTATCAACTGTTTCTTGAAAGATGGAAAACTGATACTTAAATAGCTATCATTTAGTGGATTCAGTTCTCACCATAGTTCTCAACCTCTTAGCACAAAACACCTGGATAAAGCCAATAATGGGAGAATACAGCCCCAAAAATAGGGACAAATTTAAAATACTGATCTTATAAACTTAGAAAATTGTGAGAATAAAAGGTTTTGTGTTACCATGTACTTTCTGAAGAATATGAAGTCTGAAATTCAAATGCCTGTCATTATTTAGTGAATTTAAAATCCAGAAAATCACAGATTTTATGAGGAACAGAACAAAAATATGAGGCAAAAATCTGAATAGTTTTCACAAGTGGTGGTGGTGAGTAGGGAATTCAGGCTCTTGCTACCTGCACCCAAGGTCTCAACCGAAAGAACATCTGTCCAACAACTGGATATGCCCATGCTTATCGACATCTTAGTGCACGGTTCTGCTCTCCAGACATTGGAAACTACTGTGTTCTGTTCCAGCAGTATTTGATTATAAATGTCTGTATATAGTGTGTGTTCTAACATTATTGTTATTTTTTTCTTTCATGGATACACAATATGTATTTATTTGCTGTTGTCATATCCTTTAATCTATGCATATTTATAATCTCGGTATTGTACTTCTGGAGCTTTTCTCCCCAGGCTTCCACTGAAAATGAGTAAATACCCAGCTGGACTTTCCCAGTAAACAAATGTCAAATACATAAATAAATAAATAAACAAACACACTTAAATTGGAAAGCAAAACGCTAATTGGGAAGGCTTCACAGTCCACCCTGTACTTGCATATGCTAACTCCAGGGTATCACAAAAACAACCAAAACAAAATGCTAAGACTTGACTTACTATTCCAAACATACTGAAATAACTGATCCAAGTATTAAATGTGAATTCTTATGAAATACAATGTGTTTACAACTTCAGCAACTGGATGCAGCAAGAAAGTAAGGTGGATAACTTATTTATTGCAAGAGGGAGTTATGATGTAGTTTCCTAGGATTTTGTGTTGCAGCCATTTATTTTTGTATTGTTCTTCTCAGATATAAAATTGGGAAATAGTCTATAGATATCCAGCGTTATATCACGTTATTGAAAGATGAAAATAGTGAACGCTATTTCATCGGCCCCAAAACATCTAAAATGAAAATATCTAACATTTAGAACAGTGAATTTTTCCCATGGAAAAAATTCACTGCTCCGAAACACATACACACAACACAAGCACATCAAACAAACAGCAACCACACACATACACTTAAATTCCTACATCTAATGCTACACTAAACTAAACATACACTACTATCTACCGACTTAGCTTAACCCAAACCCTAACCCTAAGGTCCGTGACTATCGCACACTCACCTAACCCGTGCCCTAACCCTAACTTACTTAAACCACCCCTAACCCTAAAGTCTGTCACTATCGCACAAATGCCAAACCCGCGCCCTAACTCACTTAACCCGCCCCTAACCTTAAAGTACAAACAATTGCACACTTACCTGAACCTAACCCGTAACTTTCCACCACAGTGCTAAGAATAGCGAAGCCACAGAAATGGCCAACCAAATTCTTTCCTGAAGAAAGAATTTGCTGTTCTGCAGCTTCACTATTCTTAGCGTTTGCTGAATAGTGTTCGATATCAGAACATTCAAAGTTTTAATACTTTGATGTTCTGATATAGACTCAGATACCCATACATGCCGACTGCAAATGGGGCAACAAAATTATTTCAAAAAAGATGGCAAAGTTTTGAAAGGCATTATACAAAAAATACATATCTACTACAACATATTTGCATGTATGCATTTGTTTACTTCTGTTTGTTAAATGGGGATATCCAGCTGGGAAATACTATTTTTAATGAAGATCCAGTGAGGTACTTCCAAATATCCAGCTGGGAAATACTGTTGTAATGAAGTTCCTGGGAGGTACTTCCAAAGGCAATACCGAAAGAACAGAAAATGCACATTAAGAACCATAGCGCTTCAGTAGCAGCAGGAGAAAAGCACTGATTAGCAAAACTTACCAAGTTCAGGAACATGGTTAGACAAAACCAATGTACAATCACTGAATAATGGTACGTAATACAATAAATACAAGTTTGTAAACAGAGTTCAACAATTATTTAGACTGTCAAAGACATAGTCAAATCTACATTCAAATATAGTTCAGTACAAGACAAATAGTTTAAAAACTAGAATCTACAAACAGAACCGAAGGTTAAAGAACACATTTTTCAGGCAGGGAAAATGGTAATTACTACACACTAAACATCAGAGAAATGTGAGGCAAAAATCTGAATAGTTTTCACAAGAGGTGGTGGGTAGGGAATTCAGGGTCTTGTGACCTGCACCCCAAGGCTCAGAGTCTGAGCCTGAGTTATTCTCTCTCTTAACCACTACGGTTTCCTGAGTTTCTCTCTAGCCACTGCATTTTATACACAAACACACACACACACACACACACACACACACACACACACACACACACACACACACACACACACACACACACACACACACACACACAGACACACATGCACACACACACACACACACACACACAAAACTGCTCCGTTCAAATGCAAATTCCTTCACACAGTAGCTTAGGTCAGTCAGTCCCAGCTGCCATTTGCAATGCAAGTTTCAATCCTTCCTGCTCTGTTTAAAATACAAAATCCCTCCTTCCCGCAATGAAATAAAAAATCCTACAAGTCCAATGAAAAAAAATCATTCCCGGGAGAGAAGGCTGGATATTCTAGCCTGCAGATGTTGCAGACCGATCCCCTTCCAGTCTATGCAGTTGTAACTCACACAGAATTCTGGGCATTTCTGTAGTCTGATGTCTTCTTCTTAATCTGGACTGCTGTTAAACCAGTCCAGATTCTGGATACCTGCACCCATGTGTGGAGTTCTGGAAATGCTGAGCATGCATACACGGAGTTCCAGGAGTTGCTATCATTTTCTTTTTGTTTTTTTTTTTCTTTTTTATTTATGTTTTTTTTTTCTCTTTTCTTTTTACAGCTGGGGGGGGGGGTGCTGCAGTCCAATAGCATGCACCGCTCCAGCTGTAATGACACTAATACTAGCACAAATATCAGGGATAGTGGGAACATTAGCCACCAGGAAATACTACTCCTGCTCTGTAATGGCACTCAAGCCATTACAGGGATCTGGGTGGGTAGAATACAAGCCACCAGGAAATACTACTCATGTGATGTAACAGCACTCAAAGCAGCACATGGATCAGGGATGGGGGACCAGTAGCCACCAGGAATACTACTCCTGTGCTGTAATGGCACTCAGACTAGCACAGGGATTGGGGGGGGGGGACTAGACCTCATGAAATACTACTCCTGTACTGTAATGGCACTCAAACCAGCACAGGGATCCAGGTTTGGGAACACTAGCCACCGAGGAATACTAATCCTCTGCTTTAAAGGTACTCAAGCCAATACAGGGATTGGGGGGTGGGAGAAACACTAGACACTAGGGAGTAGTACTCCTGTGCAGTAATAGTTCTCAAACCTCTTTGGGGATTGGGGGTATAAGTGGAAAACTAGCCATCAGGGACAGAATGGGAAGAGGAGTTTGGGACTGGTATGGAGACAGTGATGTGCATGTGTGCATGTGTGCGTGTGTGTGTGTGTGTGTGTGTGTGTGTGTGTGTGTGTGTGTGTGTGTGTGTGTGTGTGAGTGACTGAAGGGAAGGAATGCCTAGGACTGCGTGATGCAGCCAACACAGTTAACTATTGCTGGAAGTGATGGTCTGCACTCACAGTAATTGAATGCAGTTCAGAGACATGCAAATGAGCCAATGATGAGGCCTTTCCTCACCTCTGGGTACATGGCATTGAATCACAAAATACCACATCACAGGAGCAAGGCCTTTGCAGTGGGAGCCATAAAAACTTAGATATATATCTATCTATATGTATCCCCTTCAGAAGATTGAAAGGTCAAAAGACTGAAAAATCAAAATACCTAAAACTCAATATATAGAAAATGGAATTTGCCCTTTTTCAGTGTTGTGTGATCCTGGAGTTGGTATATATTAATTAGCAGGGGGTGCAGGGGGCTTACCACCTGCATTAAAATATTTTTAATATTCTGAGTTTTAGATGTTTTGATTTTCAGCCTTTTGAAGTTTCGATCCTCTGACATAGACCCATCTATATATATAGTTATATATTTATATACAGATATATATATAAATATACAGATGCCAATGTCACTTAACACACAAAAATTGGAAAAAAAACATGCAACAGGATATGCCCTGAAAAAACATCTCAGAGCTTGAAGCATGAAACAGCACCCTTCCACCACCAATTTTTTATTTTAACTGGTAGATTCATACCCTAATATATCCCTTAGCTTTGGAACAAACTCTTCAAACAGAGTGTCACACTTGCCACTTTCAAGGTAATCCTAAATAACTGGATGGGCAGTCTCAAAGTCTTGCCCTTGTTGAGGCTACAGGAAAGTTTTGTATAGGGTTTCTAGATATGTAATATAGATTTCATATATATATATATATATATATATATGTATATATATATATATATATATATATATATATATATATATATATATATGTAGCAAACGTATAATGAGTCCGCTGATGTATCTAGGAATTGGATCAATTTATGTATTTATTGTTTATTTATTTACTTTTAGGTGAATAGAAGAAAGGAGGAAAAAGCTGGGCAGGCCAAACCACACTGAGAAAAAAATATTTGGTTGAGATCAGCGAAGATCATGCAGAACTGAAGTTCTGAAGAACTACTTACATCATTTATTTATTTTTGTTTACAGGGGCAGAACACTAACCAAGAATAAGCAATTGCAGGCTCGAGCCAGATTGCAAGCAAAAAAAGAAAAATAAATGTAGTACAAAATAATTAAAAACATATAGAGTCAAAAGCATACCTGACATTGTAAATAAAAAGGAACATAAAGAAAGAAAATCAGTTGCACAAGTAATATCTACAATATGTGAGAAATGCAGATTAGGCAGGTGTAATGAGACTATACATACATACATATATATATATATATATATATATAGAGAGAGAGAGAGAGAGAGGGAGAGATGTATAGTGTTTATATTTGTTTTTCAGTTAATTAATGAAAAAGAGATAGTAGTGAGGATGACATACAGAGGTTTTGCCTAGAAAAGGTCCCAAGTAAGTTTGTGTGATATGTCTAGTATTTTAGCATTTGCACGTATTTTGCATTTGAAGAAAATGTTTTGAGCTGTGGTCGTAATTTAGGTTGTTGGGGCACAGGAACATCTTGGTAAGAAGAGCAGTGACAAATACCAGGAGAGAGAAAGAGGTGGTGGAATCAGAATTGGCTGCTCTTAGAGCAAAGCAAAGTACAAAGGCCAAAAGGCCTACCTCTTTACATCCTCAGGAATCTGTCAGTGCATGGGCAAAACCAGTAATGGAGGTATTCAGAGACTCCCAGGCCAGCACAAACGTGCTTGAGCACTGGGTAAATTAAATGTGGAACTCCTGTGCAGTGTGCGCTGATAAATGCACGCTTGTTACCCTAAAAGTAGCATGACATACTCAAGTTTCAGACTTCATGTATTTCAGAAAATGTGTGCTAACACAAAATCTATGTTTTAAGAGCAATATTTAAAGTCTGCCCTTGACCTTGGGCCGTTGCCTTTCCATTATTTTATTTTATTTATTTATTTTACATTTGTTGACCGGGATAGTCCGACTGGATACATGTCCATTTTCAGTGGAGGCCCGGGGAGAAAAGCTCCAACATAGTCACAGAGACAGATAGTTACATATTAGTGTTTAAGATAGAAAAGAATAAAAAGCAATTTACATACTACATACTACCTTGCTCTAACAGACACAACTTACGACTGACTCTGTATGTCATTTTTGACTTTGTTCAGGCTTGTTGCTCTAAGAAGTGAAGAGTTTGGGATGGTAAGGGAATGCTACAGTACAACAAATAATGGAAATATTATCATTGCTGTTCAGTAAATCCAAAAGTTTGAGCTGAAGTAAAATTACTAACTGCTTTTGACCCCACCAAAAATGTGAAGTTAATGACTAGTAACTGATGTTGAAATAGTATAATTATAGCCACATTATACAGTTACTGAAATAAGTTTCTTTCAGTTGATTAAACTACAGTTTAGTAATAACTCAACAAATACATTTTACAAAGTGACATTACAGTAAACTCTCAGTTAACTACAACTCAAGCAGCCAGCACTCTCAAACTACTAGCAAAAAATATGGAAGAACTCCAGTATAATTTTCATGTGTTGCACTTTCTGTAGCCCCCCCCCCCCAGAAACATACCTTATGTTTTTATAGTTTTAGAGTTTTATAAAGAAAGACAGGAATAAATTCTCTCTCACCCAACTTGAGAATAACTCAAACCAGACAAATAGTATAGGATACAGTATTAGTCAGGCAATTTTTAATAGTAACTCTCAACCAACCAGAAATTACTGTTATTTGGCATCTAGCAATCCTCATGGGTGTCAGTTAACTGAGAGTTTACTGT
Source organism: Protopterus annectens (assembly GCF_019279795.1). Taxonomy (NCBI): domain Eukaryota; kingdom Metazoa; phylum Chordata; order Ceratodontiformes; family Protopteridae; genus Protopterus; species Protopterus annectens. The sequence goes on from NC_056733.1 coordinate 1,505,939,646, forward strand.
AGATGACAAGTTTGGAACATTCAGAGGATTTGTTGAAGCAGAATGAATAAATAGTTGATACAGATGAATGCAATCAGTCAGTGTTATGCTAGATGTTGGAGTCAAAACTTGCATTCTTCCATTTGCATCTTCTTGTCCCATAATCTGTTGTTCTGTTTACTTTTTAAGTGAACTAATGTAATATTTACTCTGTGTCTAGTGTCTTTTGCCTGTATTACAGCTAGTGCCCATTGGTGTAGGGAGATCTGAGAGGTATTAAATCCCCACTTCCCTCATACATACACTTACAGACATTACCACACACACACACACACACACACACACACACACACACACACACACACACACACACACACACACACACACACACACACACACACACACAAGGTCACCACACATCAGCCCCCACTAAATTACACTCACAGATATATTCAACATTCACCTATACACAACACACACACACCTACCCTTAAAAACCCCCTTTGGACTCACCAAGGCGTGCAAGCGCGCACACACACACACACACACACACACACACACACACACACACACACACATACACACATTCACCTGAGGCCACTAAAGCATCGACATACTCTCATATACATAGCCATGTGCTTTCCCCCATCACTATCTGTATGCTAAACTCACCAGCACTTACATCTAACAAGATTCCTCCCATTGACAGTAGTTGGTGAATGTGAACATTTGGCTGTGTTAATTAATGTTGTTAGTGATTTGTGCACCCAAGCAGTTCTGTGAAACAAAAGTGTACTCCTCCTCCTCCTGCTGGAATGTGGCATGCTAATCTTGTTTCTTCTCCTTCAAACTTCAAACACTTCAAAGGCTGAGGACTACGTCAATAAACACACACACACACACACACACACACACACACACACACACACACACACACACACACACACACACACACACACACACAGACACACACACACAAACACACACACTCACTTTCTGAGTGGTTCTGTGAATCACTTAGTTATGTAAATCACTTACTACTGGCATTTTCAGAAAGCACATGCCTTTATATGCCCCCCCCGAATGCCTCATTTACATTTATACAAGCCAAAGGGACAACCCACTGCGGAGCTGCACCACATTAAATAATAGCACTGTGGTGGGGCTACCTGTAAATTCTAAATTCCAAGGAGGCATCTTGAATATTCGCAAATATAATATCACTGACATTCTTTTGGACTGGGCTTTCTTTTTTTCCAGGACATGAAAACAGTCTCCTTCCACAAGCTATACTCCTCTTACAGACTTCAACATTATACGAGTAAAACATCCAGTGAATCCAAGTGCATTTAGATCTATTAGGCCTGAAAAGTCATACTAAGTGGCAGAAATACTTCTATATAACTACTTATCTATTGAAGATGAATGTTTTAAACATTTACAAAACAAAATGATCAAATTATATTATTGTCTGTCACTGCCGGACTTAAACCACACTGCATAAAGTGAGTACTTAATTATTGGTCATTATGAAGCTATGCCGCGGTGGTGCAGCAGTAGCATTGTTGCCTCACAGTAAGTGGTTTTCCTGTTCAATTCTCAGCTGGAATGCCTTCTGTGTGGAGTGTGCATGTCCTCCCCGCAGTCGAGTGGCGTTCAAAAGACATGCGTAAATGGGCGTACCTTTGTTGAAGGTTGGGTCTCGGGCTGGCAACTAGGCATCATAAAAATCTACTGCCAATCATTAGCAGACCGGAGTTCCTCTGTGGCAACCCCTAACTGGGAAAAGCCGAAAAGACAAACAACATGAAGCTATGTTAACTCATACTGTAACTAAAGAGGCATACATAAACTATTTAGCACACATAGTTAAGCAAATCTTAGCCTCTTCTGTTTTTATCAGTGTAATCATCCCACTCACTGAAATTTTGTTGTGTAATATTCATAAGTGCTATATATCCTTGAGAGAGAGAGAGAGAAATGGAAAACAGAAAGTGGATAATAAGTGAGAGATCCCTGCAACTGACTTGTCACATCATATAATTAGGATAAAAAAGAAGAAAGCGGGAAATATAATAACATCATTACAAAATGTGGCTTAGGTACATAACCTCTTCCATACATGGAGCCTGATTCCTACATCACTTGGTATATAATCACATTCAGGGTTCTAGCTGTGCCAGAAACATAATAATAAAAATGAATATGGAGATCTGGATCAGCTGTTAGGACCCTTGGATGTCATTGCCAGTCAAACACCAAAACATCGAGTTGATTGACCGATTTCTAATTGTAATCGTAAAATAGCATAGCAATAAGCATTATACTAGCCGAATGGCAGCCTTTTACTGAGGTACTGAGCACATTCTTTCACCTAAAGCACTCAACTACAGTGAAGAATTGTAGGAGTTTACTAATAAAGTCTATCATTGTTTTGTGGACTTGGATAATGCTTGCAATTGCAGGTCTTTGCATGCCCTATGGCAGATATTGTGTAAGTATAATACAACATAGCCATTGTGCAACTGTTGGTTCCTTGCATAACTGCAGAAAGAATTATGTCTGCATTCATTTCGCAAAGTCTTATTTTTCTAAGTCTCTGCTAAGAATACTCCTGCTCTTAATTTGCAGGGACAGAATAAGAAGAATCATCTAAGACTGGGAGGCTGTCCAAACACTGAACCAAGGGTGGCATCTCTTTTGTTTCCAGATGGTGTCACATTCTTCTTGTCTCACTGTGACCGCCAGCATGCAACTTCTTTATTTACTGAGGATTATAAAGCAGATGGAGAGAAAAGCAGTACCTAGAAATCAGAGGCTGCAGTGCTCTCCTGAAAAGTAGGTATAGCATATGTCACTCATGGCGAAGGTTAAGTGCTTCAGCGTCTGTCAGGAATAATGGAAAGAAGGAAACAAGGGATATGAGAATGACAAAGGGATCAGGGCAGTAACCACAGTCTTGTGGGTGCAAAACCGATATGGCACAACAATATGGAAACTTGCAAGAATGAAGCCAGCATTTTTATAGGTGAACCATGCACTGTTTATGGCTTAAAAGAATCTGTTAATGGTCAAGTTAAGCTGGGAAGTGAGTTCTAATACAGTCTATGTTCACATCAGGAGAAGTACGTTCACCAATGGTACAAAATGTGCTTCAAGGAATATTCAAAAATGATGTCAATCATGTTGCTGTAAAATTTCTTGCAAATTGAGTTTGGATAGCGCTTAGGGTAGAGGCAGAGCAAAGACTTTTGCAGGTCTATGAAACCAGACAGCATTGTCAGGGAAGTGATGTTTTTTAATAAGAAAACTGTAGTCATTTTGCAGTAGTCACAGGTACAGGATTATGAATTGTATCTCCTTCCAGCAGCAATGCTTTCATAAGTGGCTCATGATGAAAATTGCCTTGGTCTAATAGTAGTGTTTTTCTAGTAGACTTCCATATCAACACCTCATGTAAATTGCATGTGGCACGCAATGGTGCCAGAGGAGGAAATAGGCATATGTTCCCATGTATGTTGTGTGACAAGTGTTTACTGCATGTCCAGCTCTCAATGGGAGGATAGAATCATATGTTGTTAATGGTGACTGAGAACAACAATTCAGTGTATCAACTCCCACCATTTATCACAAAGATAATCCTTCACCAGAAAGAGGTCTGGATCCAGAACTTCTGTTCAAGCCCATGTAACCTACCAGTGTTTATACATGTTTTGTCCTACCCTGGGTGAGTGAATTTGTCAAAAGTTTCTTATACCAAAAATACTTCCTTGTTTAAGCAGGACAATAGAGAATATAACTAAGGCTATATGAACAACCATACACAAAAAGTTAATAACATTTACAACGATTTATTGTTTTATAATAAACATAGTTTAATTATCACTGGCCTTTCTGTGAATGGTGGTTCGTATTTGTGGCGTTCTACACTAGCAGTATTAATATAACTAAGGCTATAGATTATTATAGTGAACAAGATGTTCCAATTACATTGTACCACTTTTTTGCATTAACAGCTGATAGATTATACAGAGTCGGTAACAATAGGGACCCGTTTTACATGAACTGTTTGTGTCAAAACTATATAGAGCACTAGTAATAAAATTAGCCCATAGTCACTTTAGGAGGTCACCTTTGGATGAACTAAACTAAAGCAAGAAAGTGTACTAGCCAGCTTTTATCATTAAGGTATGCTAAAATTAACAGAACATTAGTAGAACATTTCTGTGCTTCTTGTCCAGACTGTTAGAAGATTGCTCCCTTCCTGGGCATATTAAAGTGGTCCCATTTGAGACCACAGGTGCTACTGCTAGAACCTAGTATATGGTATCAGGGCATACTAGTATTACTGCACTACTCTGGGCCCTACTACTAGAACCTAGGACATGATATTGGGGCATACTAGTAATACTGCACTAAGCTGGGAGCCACCACTAGAACCTAGTGCATGGCAACAGGGGATACTATTAATACTGTGCTATGCTTGGTGCCACCAGTAGAACCTAGTGCATGGTATCAGGGCATACTAGTAATACTGAGCTATGCTGGGTGCTACCACTAGAACCTAGTGCATGGTATCAGTGTATCTAGATCCTAGTGCATGGTGTCAGGGCATACTAGTAATAATGCACTATGCTGGGTGCCACCACTAGAACCTAGTGCATAGTATCAGGGTATCCGAGTAATACTGAATTGTTCTGGGCACTACTACTAGAACCTAGTACATGGTATCGAGGCATACTAGTAATACTGCACTATGCTGGGTGCCACCACTAGAACCTAGTGCATGGTATCAGGGCATACTAGTAATACTGCACTATGCTGGGTGGCATCATTAGAAACTAGTGCATGGTATCAGGGCATACTAGTAATACTGCACTATGTTGGGTGCCACCACTAGAACCTAGTACATTGTATCAGGGCATACTAGTAATACTGCACCATGCTGGGTGCCACTACTAGGATGTAGTACATGGTATCAGGGCATACTAGTAATAAGGCACTATGCTGGTTGCCACCACTAGAACCTAGTGCATGATATCAGGGTATTCTAGTAATATTGCATTATGCGGGGTACTGCCACTAGAACCTAGTACATGGCATCAGGGCATACTATTAATACTGCACTATGCTGGGTGCCACCACTAGAACCTAGTGCATGGTATCAGGGTATCCTAGTAATACTACATTATGCGGGGTGCTACCACTAGAACATAGTACATGGTATCAGGGCATACTCGTAATAATGCACTATGCTGGCTGCCACCACTAGAACCTAGTGCATGGTATCAGGGTATCCTAGTAATACTACATTATGCGGGGTGCTGCACTAGAACCTAGCACATGGTATCAGGGCATACTAGTAATACTGCACTATGCTGGCTGCCACCACTAGAACCTTGTACATGGTATCAGGGCATACTAGTAATACTGCACTATGCTGGCTGCCACCGCTAGAACCTTGTACATGGTATCAGGGTATCCTAGTAATACTGCACTATGCAGGCTGCTTCCACTAGAACCTAGTACATGGTATCAGGGCATACTAGTAATACTGCACTATGCTGGCTGCCACCACTAGAACCTTGTACATGGTATCAGGGTATCCTAGTAATACTGCACTATGCAGGCTGCTTCCATTAGAACCTAGTACATGGTATCGTGGGCATACCAGTAATATGCATTATGCTGGGTACCAACACTAGAACCTAGTACATGGTATCAGGGCATACTAGTAATACTGCACTGTACTGGGTGCCACCACTAGAACCTAGTGCATGGTATCAGGGCATACCAGTAATATGCACTATGCTGGGTACCAGCACTAGAACCTAGTGCATGGTATCAGGGCATACTAGTAATATGCACTATGCTGGGTACCAACACTAGAACCTAGTGCATGGTATCAGGGCATACTAGTAATACTGCACTGTACTGGGTGCCACCACTAGAACCTAGTGCATGGTATCAGGGCATACTAGTAATACTGCACTATGCAGGCTGCTTCCACTAGAACCTAGTACATGGTATCAGGGCATACCAGTAATATGCACTATGCTGGGTACCAACACTAGAACCTAGTACATGGTATCAGGTAATACTAGTAATACTGCACTGTACTGGGTGCCACCACTAGAACCTAGTGCATGGTATCAGGGCATACTAGTAATACTGCACTATGCTGGGTACCAACACTAGAACCTAGTGCATGGTATCAGGGCATACTAGTGATACTGCACTATGCTGGGTACCAACACTAGAACCTAGTGCATGGTATCAGGGCATACTAGTAATACTGCACTATGCTGGGTACCAACACTAGAACCTAGTGCATGGTATCAGGTAATACTAGTAATACTGCACTGTACTGGGTGCCACCACTAGAACCTAGTGCATGGTATCAGGGCATACTAGTAATATGCACTGTACTGGGTGCCACCACTAGAACCTAGTGCATGGTATCAGGGCATACTAGTGATACTGCACTATGCTGGGTACCAACACTAGAACCTAGTGCATGGCATCAGGGCATACTAGTAATACTGCACTATGCTGGGTACCAACACTAGAACCTAGTGCATGGTATCAGGGCATACTAGTAATACTGCACTATGCTGGGTACCAACACTAGAACCTAGTGCATGGTATCAGGTAATACTAGTAATACTGCACTGTACTGGGTGCCACCACTAGAACCTAGTGCATGGTATCAGGGCATACTAGTAATATGCACTATGCTGGGTACCAACACTAGAACCTAGTGCATGGTATCAGGGCATACTAGTAATACTGCACTGTACTGGGTGCCACCACTAGAACCTAGTGCATGGTATCAGGGCATACTAGTAATACTGCACTATGCAGGCTGCTTCCACTATAACCTAGTACATGGTATCAGGGCATACCAGTAATATGCACTATGCTGGGTACCAACACTAGAACCTAGTACATGGTATCAGGTAATACTAGTAATACTGCACTGTACTGGGTGCCACCACTAGAACCTAGTGCATGGTATCAGGGCATACTAGTAATACTGCACTATGCTGGGTACCAACACTAGAACCTAGTGCATGGTATCAGGGCATACTAGTGATACTGCACTATGCTGGGTACCAACACTAGAACCTAGTGCATGGTATCAGGTAATACTAGTAATACTGCACTGTACTGGGTGCCACCACTAGAACCTAGTGCATGGTATCAGGGCATACTAGTAATATGCACTGTACTGGGTGCCACCACTAGAACCTAGTGCATGGTATCAGGGCATACTAGTGATACTGCACTATGCTGGGTACCAACACTAGAACCTAGTGCATGGTATCAGGGCATACTAGTAATACTGCACTATGCTGGGTACCAACACTAGAACCTAGTGCATGGTATCAGGGCATACTAGTAATACTGCACTATGCTGGGTACCAACACTAGAACCTAGTGCATGGTATCAGGTAATACTAGTAATACTGCACTGTACTGGGTGCCACCACTAGAACCTAGTGCATGGTATCAGGGCATACTAGTAATACTGCACCCGGCTACAAAATGTCTGTAAGTTGTACCATTACACAAGGTTATTGATGTGGCTATTGCCAGAGGAGTGGAACTGTTATTCTCCACAGTGGGTATCCTTAGAGAAATACCGACTTAGCAAGGTTCATGCTTTATGTCAAGGGTATTTCATCAGCTGTGGCAACATTTTAACATTAAGTTAAAAATGTAAGTATACTACATAAGGACTGATGGTCTAATAAAGTACTTAAATCCATGTTATGAAAATTAACTGTTGCAGATGTTAAGAAATGGGATGTTGTTGTTAACCTACTTACTGATTGTAATAAAAGGAGTGTTACATGCTTCATCTGGGTTTACCTCATCTGAAATCTTGCATATCAGGTATTCAAATGGTCTGCTCGACAGTGATTAAGAGACTTAACAAAAAAGAAAAGACACCATTTAAAAGCATAATAAAACAGTAAGTTAATTTACAAACTAGACTAAAGCTAGTTAGGTTCCTAATAAAGAAACACAAGCAGAAAGCCCAAGAAAAGCAACAATGAGTTCACAAGAAAAATGTCCAGCTTAGCAGATTTTAGCCCAAGGGATCGTGTATTACTTTTAGTACTTTGCAGGAAGAATACATTTCTGCCTAAGTCACAATGCCCTTTTGAGGTTATGAAAGGTTAAATGCAGTGTATTACAAAGTTAGAAAAAACGAAAATAGGAAGACAGAGCAACTCTGTCATATTAAGTACAACAGTCATGTGCAGAGGTAGAATGCTCTCTAGTTACCTTGTAAGCAGAAATTCAGAGAATCTTTACCTGAAATAATAGGAATCCTTGCCAAAAGTACAAATATAGGAAAATAAGAAAATTCTTACTAAGAAATAAAGAGGCCTGGAGAACTAAAAGAACAGAACATTTCACAGAAACAACTCTTGGACTGAAGGTTAGACTGAGAGATCCACAGAAACAACTAGTAAAAGGTCAACTCATGCCCATAGTAGATAACAGAGTCAGACAGTGAAGGGAGCACACTGATATTAGTCCCTAAACTTGACTGAAGTGTCAAATTCTGTTATGACGTCAAGAAACTGAATAACATTTCATAGTCAAAGTCTGTCAGTTAACCCATGTCCAAAAGATACCACATACCATTAGATTTGATAAAATGGTACTGGGAGATAACATCTTTACCTCCTGCTAAAGAAAAGCACATTTTTTATAAGCCCAAGGTCAATTTCAACACCTATTTGTTAACCTAACATGTTTGTCCAGATAACTTTCAAAGACTGATTATCTTGATAAAGTATTAAAGCCCCACTCACAATATGCTACCACATGTGTAGAAGACAAGAACATCCACTCAGATGACTGGGATTCTCTCCTACCAAAAGTGCTGGCAGTGTTAAAATCTTTAGAACTGTCACGTTTCACTGTGATTACTAAAAAGTGTAAAATGAGCATGTCGGAAGTCTAACATCTAGAAACCTTATAGAAAGAAGGTCATGTTAAAACCACAGCTGTAAAAAGCAGTGACCATAAAAACTTGACTATACCCTCCACTTAATTACAAATGAAGGCTTAAATTCATCTACCTGGTTGCTACAGAAAATGTGTGCCTAATTTTGAAACCGAAAGGATGGAGTTTACAAAAGAAAATCTCCCATCAAATCATAATAGCCTATTGAGACAGATAGCTCTTTTAATGAACTAAAATGACTTTTGTGTCTGTTTAGAGATTCATGATTTTAATAAGGAATTTACTAGGTATATGTATTAATCAGAGACATATTTGGGAGCAGTTGTTCCTCAGTGAGTAGGCAGCCTTCTGTATGCTATATCAGATGGATACTAAAGAATGCAGAAAGAGATAGCAACAGAAAGGGAGTGCTTATGAAGTGGGCCATATTACCTTGTAGGTAAACACTTTAACCAGATAAACTGGTCATATTCCATTGTTTTTTGTCTAATAAACAACATGATAACAATGGAAAATGTTGCTGCTATGCTCAAACACTACAGCCTTTCCATTACACTGACATTCCTAGACCTGGACTAGGTAAAACAAATCTCTATTGTCTGTCTGTGTCTTACAACCAATTTGCATAAGTCCAACACTGGTAGTTTTGTTTTGGAAAGGGAATAGTTATGATATCTAGTAAGCAAAAAAGTTGAAATGTGCCTTTAACTTTATCTTGCATTGTTACATTCCCACGAACATTAGCTAGTCATTTATTGTACTAGTCAGTTCCCACGAACATTAGCTAGTCATTTATTGTACTAGTCAGAAAACATTTGCCAGTTACAGTTGCATAAAATGATATAAACTACAAGCCAACAGACATGAAGCTGGGTCCCTTTTGGTTCAAAGCAGGGCTTGTGACCAATGTTTCAGAGTTTTTGGAAGTGGACTGTCCTGTTGGGACCTCAGATGATGTAGCTTATGGCAGGTTCTAGTCATACACCTCAGCAGCTCGGTATTTGCAGAGAGATACAGAATTCGAACGTAAAGTAAAAGTGTGCCTGATAATTCTGAGTCACACTATAAATTACAGCTTTTGTTTTTCAGCTTGAGCCATCAGTTTACCAGCCATTGATGTAACTTAGATGTGAAAACAACAGCATAAGTGACTGAGCGATGGAATGTTTGTCCAAATAATCAACTGCAGCTGAAAATAAAAACAAGATAGCTAGTGGTTTGCAATAAATTACATTTACTCTGAATGGAAGTAAGCAGTGTAAAAGTCAATTACTGAATGATACTACCATGTTCGATTAAAAAGGCTTCAGTGCCTGTGCACTGCTAATGAAGCTGAAGGAGACAATGTAGTAGATAACCCATGAGTGATGATTAAATCCTGTACAGATAATTTACACATTCAGTAGAATTCAGCTATACTTATGCATAAATGCTTTTCTGTAGGCAAAAGAACAGATATATTTATATATATATATATATATATATATATATATATATATTTTTTTTTTTTTTTTTTTTTTTTACGGAAGTTGCACATGGCTTCACAGAAAAGTTTTGTTGTTGTCCTGCTGCTGATGGACCTCTCTGAGATTCATCAAAAGCAGATTGGGCAGATGGGTCCCTCTGTGCATGTCAGGAAAACTGCTTAAAAAAGGATTTGTTAAGTATCTGCTTTCCTCGGTGGAAGGTTTAAGTAACACTCACTGCCTGGGACACTTTAGATACATGCACTATTTGGTCAGATATATACTGACGCAGCAGATCTCACTGGAATGCTTCCTTCATATAAAGGCTTCTCTGTTTACTGTTGCCATATTCCATCGCAGGACTCTACATCTGTACCAGTTGGACTACTGCTAATTGTCTGTAAGCAACTCAAAGCAGAAAGAACATGAAGATGGGAAGGAGTAACAATAGGGCAGGGGAACAACAGAAGGAGACCCTTAAGAGAGACGCAGTACAAGACAAAGCACCCACACAAACTGAGAAGGTAAAAGAATCACTCGAACAGCAGTCTCTCAAACAGAGTGCTTTTATATATCTGCCAGTAGGAGTTTAGGGACATTTTGCCAGAAACTTAAGGAGCCATTTCTTCTGTGAGAACAGTAGGGCAAGATGGAGATTGGATCTTCCTTGGACAACGAAAAAAAAAATGAAGGAGTCTATCCAAATACAGGAAGGGATGTCAGTCTGTCTATTTAAATGAGGGACTTAAGGCCAACACTTTTTTTAGTTAGTCTCTCAAGTATAGTGGTTTGTTTTGTCAAACATATGCCAGAATGACACTTACCAACTGTGATACCCACTCTGTATATAATGCACCTTTATATTGGGTTTTGTCACTCACTCTTTGTATAATGTCATATTTCTATTGTCTTTATACCCTCAAGCCAGCTCTGATATTTTGTTTGAATATAATTTGAATATAAAACATGTTATGTATAGATATATATATATATATATATATATATATATATATATATATATATATATATATATGTATATAATTTTTTTTTGTCATTCACTCTGCATAGGATATCAAATATCTAGTGTGTTTTCTTCCAGGCTCAGAATGAAATAGGGCCATGTGTATGTCCTGGTTTACAAATTCAAAATAAATTACTGAAAAATGTGCAACATGAAATGTGTGTGTGTGGGGAGGGGGGGGGTAAGACTTTTTGAATCTAGAAAGATGACTTTGAAAATTAGATGAGCCAATAAGAAGGATTTCCAAAGGACTGCAGGGATATGATGGTCAAGTAATAAGGAATTACCTCTGTGAGTACCTAGTGAGAAGACAGTTTCACAGCAGGACATGGCTCAAAACATTGTGTTTGGATCACTGCGGTTATCTTTTATAAGGAGACAACAACAATACAATTTGTAAAGATAGTGAACTGCATGAGGCTCATTTTTCATTCCTTTGTGAGTCTGCTCATTTGGGATTAACAGTCAGCGAACAACAGAAAACCATTCAGAGTCCTGTACTAGTCTTTATTAATGGCAGTATGACCCTCCACTGTCCTCGCAGCTTACAGTGCAGTGTGCTTATATATTTTTGTGTTTTGTGGGTGTGTGTGTGTGTTATTGTGTATATCTGTGTTTTATTTTGTATGAGTGTGTTATTGTGTTTCTGTGTGAGTGAATGTTATTATCTATGTTCTGTGTTATTGTGTGTGTGTGTGTGTGTGTGTGTGTGTGTGTGTGTGTTATTGTATATATCTGTGTTTTATTTTGTATGAGTGTGTTATTGTGTTTCTGTGTGAGTGAGTTATTATCTATGTTCTGTGTCATTGTGTGTGTGTGTGTGTTATTGTGTATATCTGTGTTTTATTTTGTATGACTGTGTTATTGTGTTTCTGTGTGAGTGTATGTTATTATATATATTCTGTGTTACTGCGTGTGTGTGTGTGTGTGTGTGTGTGTGTGTGTGTGTGTGTGTGTGTGTGTGTGTGTGTGTGTGAGAGAGTGAGAGAGAGTCACTTGTTAATCTATTTTCCATTTACCAGTTCCTATGTATGGAAGTAATAAGGAAGCTGACAACATGACACAAGTATGATTTACAAAACATACGTTTTGATTTCATCTTTTTGATTGTTTGGATTTCTCTTGAAATACTGTTTTAGAAATGACTGCCATGTAAAGCTACCATTCAAGTAAGCAAATAGACAGATGAGTATTCCTTTTCTAACAGACCATTTCTAATAGAACTCTCATCCATTCCTTTCGACCTCTTTGTGCAAGAAATCTGGAAAAAGCCTGATGAAATGAAGGTACAAAGGGCCAAAAATAGTGGCAGATTTTAAATACTGCTTTTATAAATTTAAAAAGTTGCTAGAAAAGCAAGATTTGTCTTAGCATGCATATTTCTGATGAGTAGAAAGTGTGAAACACAAATGTGTATCATTCTTTAGTGACTTCAGTCATCAGATCATCCCAGTAATTTGCTAGAAAATCATCCATTTTATGAAGAACAGACCAAAATATGAGGCAAACAATCTGCATTTTCTGCAAAAATCTGAACAGTTGAGAGGTATGCTCTCATACATCTACTTGCTTAACTGAATAATCTACTTGAAACTTCAACAACATGTTTTTATTCCTCCCACAGGGAGGGCATCAGGGAATGAGTCTCCTACATCTACTAGCTAAAGTGATTTTATCTAGACTAATCCTTCATACACTGTTTATGGCAGTTGGGAAGATGCAGCCAAGTAATGGGACACTGGATTGGCTGTGTTGGGGGCATGGTTCATTACCCTGAATATTGCCCAATTTGACCATGATCTGGATCTCAATGTATATATACATTTATGAAGTTCTTTAGCACATACTACTTCAAGTTTAATCATTATTTAACACCACATATAAAGTGAAATACAGGCATCGAGTGTCTGAAAATATAGTATGGCTAGACAGCTAGGGAACACAGGGATCAAGAGAAACATAAATAAATCCACATGGTTTTACTTACTGAAACTTTTCTTTCATTTCTTTCATCACTAGCTCCCCTTATGAGTCAATGTCACCCAGGAAGGATTTCCAAAGACAGGAACAAGAAAATGTCTATCGCTAGTGTTTTGGACAAAATTCAAATCCGAGAGGAAGAGGGACATTGTTTCGTAATAGGCAGTTTTTTTTTTTTTTATCATGACCTGTTCTTGACAAATGGCAGCATACAGTAAAGAGGTACACAAAGCCAAAATATAACTCTTGCAAAAAGGGAGAGAGCCAGATGCACACACAAGTGGTTTTAAGAGACAGAAAGATGAAAGGAAATGGCAGAAGAGATGGAGAAGAAACAGGAGAACAGACTGCAGATGGCAAAAGAGAAATCAGAGGAGAATACAATGTTTTTTCTGAAGTTATTCTAATGGGTTTAGTGCAGTAACAATGCTACATGTTTCTGAGTTTATCTTATCTGCAACACCTCTGCAGGCCTAATTACAGAGCCTTAAAACATTAGTAAAAGTAATTCCTTCACATGAATAATGCAAGATGTTATACTGATGCATGTCTTTTATAACTACTCATTAAGGAAAAAAGTTATAAAAGATACACATCAGTAGTTGTAAAAAAAAAAAAGTGTTAATATAACTTTTTAATATTGACACAGTTGTATCTTAGCATATGTATGTCTCTGCCCACTATCAATCATTTGTTTGCCTCTGCATTCCATATATTACAAAAGGTATTAAAAATAATACAGTAAATTATTAGCCAACAAAATGGTGATGGATTTAACACTGAAAAATATTTAGGCATATGTTATGAAATAGAGAAAGCACAGTATTTGCAACATGTCTTGACCAAGGGTAACACGTGACATTGGTAACTCAGGCCATGAAAACAAAAATTTCTACAATAACTTTGATTTGTTTGATTCTTACCAGCTGGAGGTGCACTAAGTATGTGAGATCAGCACAGTCAGTGACTCAATATGCAGAATTACTTCTATGCTTTATAAACAGAATTTACTTCATTGATTACCTCTTTCAGACAAATTCTATGACATTGAAATTAGTTTGTTATTTTGGAGAAAAGGTTTCCTGCATTACCCACTAGGTCTATGGTCAGATGTATCTTAAGCTAAACCATCTTTCACAATCCGTTACATAGTACAAGCAAAAAAGGGGGTAAGTCTTTTCCAAATCAATATGAGAAGTGACCATTTTTTAAAAAGCTGCATGTGATGTGATAGTAATGGGTTGGTCAATGTTTCTAAGCTTACTGTTGAACTATTTTTCCTCTTAAATGTAATAATGTGATAACCTCTAGTCCACTGACTGATAAAGATCTTACCTTTCTTCATCACACACACACACACACACACACACACACACACACACACAAACTGCTGTTGCTTTGCAAGTAAAAGTAGTGGTCACCACATTGCCATTGTGGTCAGAAAGTCCTTCTACGTGGCACATCTCATTACTAAGGGTTTTGCATCCAGGATGAAAGAGGACATTGTCTCTCTCTCTACTCTTCCCTTATTAGGCCAATCACTGAGTAAAATGCCCCATTTGGCATCTACCTCACTAAACACCTGCAACAACTGGAGAGGCAGCAAAAGTACCTCACAAAGAGGATCCTAGGCCTTAAACATTTGTCCTATATGGACAGACTCAAAAACCTCCAACTATTCTCTGTCTCATATTGTCTACTTAGAGGCGATCTCTGCTTGACTTACAAAGACATGCCTGACCCAGCTCTATTAGAAATGCTACATCTAAAGAAATCCCAGTCCTAATGCACCACATGCTTCAGAGACCTTAACCTTATTACCACAATCAAGAAACATGCTGGAATGACAGTTTCATAACCCAGAGACTGCATATGCTATGGAATAGACTTCCCATACATGTCAAGCAGAGCACCTCACTGGCCCTCTTCAAGAGAAGTCTTGATGAGTGGATGGGAAAAAGAAAATTCACCCCGGGATCACTCCAGTGGCTTTACTCGACAGAGACACTGGGAACTAAGGTAGGGTGGCACAGTGTCAGGGTAATTCTATGGGCTAGGCTTGTAAAGGTTCCAGGGCCATTAGCTTAGTACACACCTAGGAATCTATGAACCTATGATTCACAGAGATGTAAGCTGTGTGCCACACTGTGAAATTATACTACCATGTAAAGTAGATATGATTTACTAAATAGGGACAGGATGTGTGGTTAGTCAGCTAGCTATGCTGTGGTGTGAGCATATGGTACAAGACAGAAAAGATGTAAGTTTATATGAGTGGTGAGGGAGAAGAATTACCCAGTAAGGTAAGGCAGTTATCTCATGTTGCATTGAGCAAGTTCATGAGAGTGCTTGCTTTGACTACAGCAGGTGACATGATTTAGTGTCTGCTGTTGCAGGCTGTCATTTGCCAATTTGTACCAAAAAGAAACAACATATACCAAAGATGCGCTATTAGGCACACAGCCAGAAGGACACCATACTTTCTCTACGAAAGGTTGGAAATAGGAGTAAAAACAGAGGAAAAAGTATGTGTGTATGTGTGTGTGTGTGTGTGTGTGTGTGTGTGTGTGTGTGTGTATACATATATATATAAATATATATATATATAAATATATATATATATATATATATAAATATATATACATATATATATATATATATATATATATATATATATATATATATACATATATATATATATATATATATATATACATGTATGTATGTATATATATATATATATATATATATATATATATATATATATATATATATACATATATATATAATGTTGCAGTACACACTGAAGTAAAACTTTTACATATATATATATATATATATATATATATATATATATATATATATATATATATATATTTATCTACAGAGACAGACAGGTGCCACACCTAGCAGATTCACCTTTGATGCAGAAGGCTGTGAGTTCTATTCCCACACCAGGATGATCACTTGCTGACACTGCAGTGCAGCATAAGCTGGGTACTGTACTACTGACTGTGTCATCCATTGGATGATATATTAAACCGAGGTCCCATCTGGTCAAATTGGTGGTAGCACATGTGGATGTAAAAGATCTCATGGCACCTATCAAAAAGAGTATGGGAATTCCCCAGTGCCTTGACCAAAATTTCCTCTTGTAGTATAAATACCAGGGAGGAAATTAGAAGGGGTAGAAGGCAGCAAGAGCAGCCCAATGAACATAAAGCTATACAGAAAATAGGGCCCGAGTGGCACTCATTACAGACAATTTACCAGTGACTGACTCATCCATGTTAAACGGACACAGAGGATGAAGGAATGGGCCAAGTTGCTGTTCTTATGGACCTCATTACATTCTGACCTCTTGATGGTAAAGGCCATCTGTGATTCACTGCAGTATGGCCTTATGAAGACTTCATTATGTCACCTATCCCAGTTATATCTGTAAAAGTGTGTCCCTAATCCCCTAGTAGGTTAACACTGATGTATCCCAATGTTTATACCGTAACTGTGGCTTTTGCTGACTCCCTGTCCCTGGACGATTATTGATAAGTACATCCATGGTAGCCTACTGTTTCTCATTGGCAGACTACTGCTTCCTGACAGCTGTGGTCTACAGCTGGTGTCTTCCTCTTATCATTACTATATTCATGATGTCTACAGGGGTAAAAGGTCGAGGTTATACAACTTCAGTGGAGCACACAATTGGATCCTGTTATAGCTAGTTTGTGGACACATGGCACAACATTTGTTTCCACATGTGTATAATCTAGAACTCCTTGCACATCAGACAGGTGGGCAATATCATAAAAGCTACACATGGTTCTTGCTCTCTTTCACCTCCAGTATTACTAAAACTGATAAAGATGCATGGTAACAGTCTAGACAAGAAATTATGGGGACTACAAGATGCCTAGCCATATATGCCCCTTTAAGCAGACAAACCTATAAGCTCTTGCAAGCCTTTTCAAACACTTAACAGTGCTCATCTCCCAAACTGAGCAAGGCTGTACATAGTAACCCTGTTGTAAATCTGTTGTCTACTTATCCAGCCATCAAGAGAAGCCTTAAAGGCAGCCAAAGTACTGCTACGTTTGACCTGTAGTGGTAATGTATTCCATATTCTACGAATACATTAAGGGAAAAAAAAAAAAAAACAATCTATCCAGTGAGTCTTGTTTATTTTTTATATAAATGGTGATCCTTAATGTGGGTGTTTCTGGGGCCACTGATTTTCTGAAGAAACAGGTCAGATAGGAATGGGTCTTTCATGGCTTGAAAAGTTAGACACAGGGCACCTCACAGCTACCTGTAGGTTATAGAGTATGAGGAGAGGTGCACTAATCTAGTGCAGCAGTTGAAGGATTTAAGAGTTTTAATTTTCATGGTTAGAAATCTTTGAAGCCTTTGCAGTTGAGTTAAACACTTATGAATGTGCAGCAGAATTTTTTTTGAGATATGAAGCAATTATTCTGCATGCTGACACATGTGACCTTTTTAACCAGTGGCATACAAAGTCCACATCTTCCCACAGACAATGAATGTGGGTCATCTATGTCTGCAAACACCTGTATAATATTTCAATCAGTTCAGAATCTGTCTGTCAGCTGCTGGTTCATAAGCCCATGGTATGTTATTATCTGCCTATACAGCTTCCAGGAACATGACCTTGCAGTCTTGTCATGATGAAGGGGTTTAACTGACCCTTTTATTTTCCCCTTCCTGTACTCTGTTACACTCTCTTCCTTTTCTTTTCCATACTCCTTCCCCCTTGCAATCTGTTATAACCACAATCTCACTTACTGCTTGTCACCTCTACCCTCCATACTCCTTCACCTTGCAATCTGTTATAACCACAATCTCACTTAATGGTTGTCACCTCTACCATCCATACTCCTTCCCCTTGCAATCTATTATAACCACAATCTCACTTACTGCTTGTCACCTCTACCCTCCATACTCCTTCCCCCTTGCAATCTATTATAACCACAATCTCACTTACTGCTCGTCACCTCTACCCTCCATACTCCTTCCCCCTTGCAATCTATTATAACCACAATCTCACTTACTGCTCATCACCTCTACCCGCCATACTCCTTCCGCCTTGCAATCTATTATAACCACAACCTCACTTACTGCTCGTCACCTCTACCCTCCAAACTACTTCCCCCTTGCAATCTGTTATAACCACAATCTCACTTACTGCTCGTCACCTCTACCCTCCATACTCCTTCCCCCTTGCAATCTATTATAACCACAATCTCACTTACTGCCCGTCACCTCTACCCTCCACACTCCTTCCCCCTTCCAATCTATTATAACCACAATCTCACTTACTGCTCGTCACCTCTACCCTACATACTCCTTCCCCCTTGCAATCTGTTATAACCACAATCTCACTTACTGCTCGTCACCTCTACCCTCCATACTCCTTCCCCCTTGTAATCTATTATAACCACAATCTCACTTACTGCTTGTCACCTCTACCCTCCATACTCCTTCCCCCTTGAAATCTATTATAACCACAATCTCACTAACAGCTCGTCACCTCTACCCTCCATACTCCAACCCCCTTGCAATTTACTATAACCACAATCTCACTTACTGCTCGTCACCTCTACCCTCCATACTCCTTCCCCCTTGCAATCTGTTATAACCACAATCTCACTTACTGCACGTCACCTCTACCCTCCATACTCCTTCCCTCTTGCAATCTGTAAAAACCACAATCTCACTTACTACTCGTCACCTCTACCCTCCACACTCATTCCCCCTTGCAATCTATTATAACAACAATCTCACTTACTGCTCATCACCTCTACCCTCCACACTCCTTCCCCCTTGCAATCTATTATAACCACAATCTCACTTACTGCTCGTCACCTCTACCCTCCACACTCCTTCCCCCTTGCAATCTATTATAACCACAATCTCACTATCTGCTTGTCACCTCTACCCTCCATACTCCTTCCCCCTTGTAATCCATTATAACCACAATCTCACTTACTGCTTGACACCTCTACCCTCCATACTCCTTCCCCCTTGCAATCTATTATAACCCAATCTCACTTACTGCTCGTCACCTCTACCCTCCATACTCATTCCCCCTTGCAATCTATTATAACCACAATCTCACTTACTGCTTGTCACCTCTACCCTCCATACTCCATCCCCCTTGCAATCTATTATAACCACAATCTCACTTACTGCTCGTCAACTCTACCCTCCATACTCCTTCCCCCTTGCAATCTATTATAACCACAATCTCACTTACTGCTCATCACCTCTACCCTCCACACTCCTTCCCCCTTGTAATCTATTATAACCACAATCTCACTTACTGCTCATCACCTCTACCCTCCATACTCCTTCCCGATTGCAATCTATTATAACCACAATCACACTTACTGCTCGTCACCTCTAACCTCCATACTCATTCCCCTTTGAAATCTATTACAAACACAATCTCACTTACTGCTCTTCACCTCTACCCTCAATACTCCTTCCCCCTTGCAATCTATTATAACCACAATCACACTTACTGCTTGTCACCTCTACCCTCCATACTCCTTCCCCCTTGCAATCTATTATAACCACAATCTCACTTACTGCTCGTCACCTCTACCCTCCATACTCCTTCCCCCTTGCAATCTATTATAAGCAAAATCTCACTTACTGCTCATCACGTCTACCCTCCACACTCCTTCCCCCTTGCAATCTATTATAACCACAACCTCACTTACTGCTCGTCACCTCTACCCTCCATACTCCTTCCCCCTTGCAATCTGTTATAACCACAATCTCACTTACTGCTCGTCACCTCTACCCTCCATACTCCTTGCCCCTTGTAATCTATTATAACCACAATCTCACTTACTGCTCGTCACCTCTACCCTCCATACTCCTTCCCCCTTGCAATCTATTATAACCACAATCTCACTTACTGCTCATCACCTCTACCCGCCATACTCCTTCCGCCTTGCAATCTATTATAACCACAACCTCACTTACTGCTCGTCACCTCTACCCTCCAAACTACTTCCCCCTTGCAATCTGTTATAACCACAATCTCACTTACTGCTCGTCACCTCTACCCTCCATACTCCTTCCCCCTTGCAATCTATTATAACCACAATCTCACTTACTGCTCGTCACCTCTACCCTCCACACTCCTTCCCACTTCCAATCTATTATAACCACAATCTCACTTACTGCTCGTCACCTCTACCCTACATACTCCTTCCCCCTTGCAATCTGTTATAACCACAATCTCACTTACTGCTCGTCACCTCTACCCTCCATACTCCTTCCCCCTTGTAATCTATTATAACCACAATCTCACTTACTGCTTGTCACCTCTACCCTCCATACTCCTTCCCCCTTGAAATCTATTATAACCACAATCTCACTAACTGCTCGTCACCTCTACCCTCCATACTCCATCCCCCTTGCAATCTATTATAACCACAATCTCACTTACTGCTCGTCACCTCTACCCTCCATACTCCTTCCCTTTTGCAATCTGTTATAACCACAATCTCACTTACTGCACGTCACCTCTACCCTCCATACTCCTTCCCTCTTGCAATCTGTAAAAACCACAATCTCACTTACTACTCGTCACCTCTACCCTCCACACTCATTCCCCCTTGCAATCTATTATAACAACAATCTTGCTTACTGCTCGTCACCTCTACCCTCCACACTCCTTCCCCCTTGCAATCTATTATAAGCACAATCTCACTTACTGCTTGTCACCTCTACCCTCCACACTCCTTCCCCCTTGCAATCTATTATAACCACAATCTCACTATCTGCTCGTCACCTCTACCCTCCATACTCCTTCCCCCTTGTAATCTATTATAACCACAATCTCACTTACTGCTTGTCACCTCTACCCTCCATACTCCTTCCCCCTTGCAATCTATTATAACCCAATCTCACTTACTGCTCGTCACCTCTACCCTCCATACTCCTTCCCCCTTGCAATCTA
Source organism: Protopterus annectens (assembly GCF_019279795.1). NCBI lineage: Eukaryota > Metazoa > Chordata > Ceratodontiformes > Protopteridae > Protopterus > Protopterus annectens. Next base: position 1,505,961,068 of record NC_056733.1, read on the forward strand.
TTATAACCACAATCTCACTTACTGCTTGTCACCTCTACCCTTCACACTCCGTCCCCCTTGCAATCTATTATAAACACAATCTCAATTACTGCTCGTCACCTCTACCCTCCATACTCCTTCCCCCTTGCAATCTATTATAACCACAATCTCACTTACTGCTCATCACCTCTACCCTCCATGCTCCTTCCCCCTTGCAGTCTATTATAACCACAATCTCACTTACTGCTCGTCAACTCTACCCTCCATACTCCTTCCCCCTTGCAATCTATTATAACCACAATCTCACTTACTGCTCATCACCTCTACCCTCCACACTCCTTCCCCCTTGTAATCTATTATAACCACAATCTCACTTACTGCTCATCACCTCTACCCTCCATACTCCTTCCCCTTGCAATCTATTATAACCACAATCACACTTACTGCTTGTCACCTCTACCCTCCATACTCCTTCCCCCTTGTAATCTATTATAACCACAATCTCACTTACTGCTTGTCACCTCTACCCTCCATACTCCTTCCCCCTTGCAATCTATTATAACCACAATCTCACTTACTGCTTGTCACCTCTACCCTCCATACTCCTTCCCCTTGCAATCTAGTATATCCACAATCTCACTTACTGCTCGTCAACTTTGCCTCCACACTCCTTCCCCCTTGCAATCTATTATAACCACAATCTCTGTTACTGCTTGTCAACTCCCTCCTCCATACTCCTTCCCCCTTGCAATCTGTTATAACCACAATCTCACTTACTGCTCGTCACCTCTACCCTCCACACTAATTCCCTCTTGCAATCTATTATAACCACAATCTCACTTACTGCTTGTCACCTCTATCCTCCATACTCCTTCCCCTTGCAATCTATTATAACCACAATCTCACTTACTGCTCTTCACCTCTACCCTCCATACCCGTTCCCCCTTGCAATCTATTATAACCACAATCTCACTTACTGCTTGTCACCTCTACCCTCCATACTCCTTCCCCCTTGCAATCTATTATAACCACAATCTCACTTACTGCTTGTCACCTCTACCCTCCATACTCCTTCCCCTTGCAATCTATTATAACCACAATCTCACTTACTGCTCATCACCTCTACCCTCCATACTCCTTCCCCTTGCAATCTATTATAACCACAATCTCACTTACTGCTCGTCACCTCTACCCTCCATACTCCTTCCACCTTGCAATCTATTATAACCACAATCTCACTTACTGCTCGTCACCTCTACCCTCCATACTCCTTCCCCTTGCAATCTATTATAACCACAATCTCACTTACTGCTTGTCACCTCTATCCTCCATACTCCTTCCCCTTGCAATCTATTATAACCACAATCTCACTTACTTCTTGTCACCTCTGTCCTCCATACTCCTTCCCCCTTGCAATCTATTATAACCACAATCTCACTTACTGCTCATCACCTCTACCCTCCATACTCCTTCCCCCTTGCAATCTATTATAACCACAATCTCACTTACTGCTTGTCACCTCTACCCTCCATACTCCTTCCCACTTGCAATCTAGTATAACCACAATCTCACTTACTGCTCGTCACCTCTACCCTCCACAATCCTTCCCCCTTGAAATCTATTATAACCACAATCTCACTTACTGCTCATCACCTCTACCCTCCATACTCCTTCCCCCTTGCAATCTATTATAACCACAATCTCACTTACTGCTCGTCACCTCTACCCTCCATACTCCTTCCCCTTGTAATCTATTATAACCACAATCTCACTTACTGCTCGTTATCTCTACCCTCCATACTCCTTCCCCCTTGCAATCTATTATAACCACAATCTCACTTACTGCTCGTCACCTCTACCCTCCATACTCCTTCCCCCTTGCAATCTATTATAACCACAATCTCACTTACTGCTCATCACCTCTACCCTCCATACTCCTTCCCCTTGCAATCTATTATAACCACAATCTCACTTACTGCTTGTCACCTCTACCCTCCATACTCCTTCCCCCTTGCAATCTATTATAACCACAATCTCACTTACTGCTCTTCACCTCTACCCTCCATACTCCTTCCCCTTGCAATCTATTATAACCACAATCTCACTTACTGCTCGTCACCTCTACCCTCCATACTCCTTCCCCCTTGCAATCTATTATAACCACAATCTCACTTACTGCTTGTCACCTCTACCCTCCATACTCCTTCCCCCTTGCAATCTATTATAACCACAATCTCACTTACTGCTCATCACCTCTGCCCTCCATACTCCTTCCCCTTGCAATCTATTATAACCACAATCTCACTTACTGCACACCGTCTCTACCCTCCATAGTCCAACAACCTTGCAATCTATTATAACCACAATCTCACTTACTGCTCGTCACCTCTACCCTCCATACTCCTTCCCCCTTGCAATCTATTATAACCACAATCTCACTTACTGCTTGTCACCTCTACCCTCCATACTCCTTCCCCTTGTAATCTATTATAACCACAATCTCACTTACTGCTCATCACCTCTACCCTCCATACTCCTTCCCCCTTGCAATCTATTATAACCACAATCTCACTTACTGCTCTTCACCTCTACCCTCCATACTCCTTCCAGGTTGCAATCTATTATAACCACTATCTCACTTACTGCTCTTCACCTCTACCCTCCATACTCCTTCCAGCTTGCAATCTATTATAACCACAAACTCACTTACTGCTCATCACCTTCACCCTCCATACTCCTTCCCCCTTGCAATCTATTATAACCACAATCTCACTTACTGCTCATCACCTCTACCCTCCATACTCCTTCCCCCTTGCAATCTATTATAACCACAATCTCACTTACTGCTCATCACCTCTACCCTCCATACTCCTTCCCCTTGCAATCTATTATAACCACAATCTCACTTACTGCTCATCACCTCTACCCTCCATACTCCTTCCCCCTTGCAATCTATTATAACCACAATCTCACTTACTGCTTGTCACCTCTACCCTCCATACTCCTTCCCCCTTGCAATCTATTATAACCACAATCTAACTTACTGCTCGTCACCTTTACCTCCACACTCCTTCCCCCTTGCAATCTATTATAACCACAATCTCACTTACTGCTTGTCACCTCTACCCTCCATACTCCTTCCCCTTGCAATCTATTATAACCACAATCTCACTTACTGCTCATCACCTCTACCCTCCATACTCCTTCCCCCTTGCAATCTATTATAACCACAATCTCACTTACTGCTCGTCACCTCTACCCTCCATACTCCTTCCCCCTTGTAATCTATTATAACCACAATCTCACTTACTGCTCGTCACCTCTACCCTCCATACTCCTTGCCCCTTGCAATCTATTATAACCACAATCTCACTTACTGCTCTCACTTACTGCTTGTCACCTCTATCCTCCATACTTCTTGCCCCTTGCAATCTATTATAACCACAATCTCACTTACTGCTTGTCACCTCTACCCTCCATACTCCTTCCCCTTGTAATCTATTATAACCACAATCTCACTTACTGCTCATCACCTCTACCCTCCATACTCCTTCCCCCTTGCAATCTATTATAACCACAATCTCACTTACTGCTCGTCACCTCTACCTTCCATACTCATTCCCCCTTGCAATCTATTATAACCACAATCTCACTTACAGCTCCTCACCTATACCCTCCATACTCCTTCCCCCTTGCAATCTGTTATAACCACAATCTCACTTACTGCTCGTCACCTCTACCCTCCATACTCCTTCCCACTGGCAATCTATTATAACCACAATCTCACTTACTGCTCATCACTCACCCTCCATACTCCTTCCTCTTGCAATCTATTATAACCACAATCTCACTTACTGCTTGTCACCTCTATCCTCCATACTCCTTCCCCTTGCAATCTATTATAACCACAATCTCACTTGCTGCTTGTCTCCTCTACCCTCCATACACCTTCCCCCTTGCAATCTGTTATAACCACAATCTCACTTACTGCCCGTCACCTCTACCCTCCATACTCCTTCCCCTTGCAATCTATTATAACCACAATCTCACTTACTGCTTGTCACCTCTACCCTCCATACTCCTTCCCCCTTGCAATCTATTATAACCACAATCTCACTTACTGCTCATCACCTCTACCCTCCATACTCCTTCCCCTTGTAATCTATTATAACCACAATCTCACTTACTGCTCGTCACCTCTACCCTCCATACTCCTTCCCCCTTGTAATCTATTATAACCACAATCTCACTTACTGCTCGTCACCTCTACCCTCCATACTCCTTCCCCTTGCAATCTATTATAACCACAATCTCACTTTCTGCTTGTCACCTCTACCCTCCATACTCCTTCCCCCTTGCAATCTATTATAACCACAATCTCACTTACTGCTCATCACCTCTACCCTCCATACTCCTTCCCCCTTGCAATCTGTTATAACCACAATCTCACTTACTGCTTGTCACCTCTACCCTCCATAGTCCTTCCCCCTTGCAATCTATTATAACCACAATCTCACTTACTGCTCGTCACCTGTACCCTCCATACTCCTTCCCCCTTGCAATCTATTATAACCACAATCTCATTTACTGCTCTTCCTCTCTACCCTCCATACTCCTTCCCCCTTGCAATCTATTATAACCACAATCTCACTTACTGCTTGTCACCTCTACCCTCCATATTCCTTCCCCCTTGCAATCTATTATAACCACAATCTCACTTACTGCTCGTCACCTCTACCCTCCATACTCCATCCTTCTTGCAATCTATTATAACCACAATCTCACTTTCAGCTTGTCACCTCTACCCTCCATACTCCTTCACCCTTGCAATCTATTACAACCACAATCTCATTTACTGCTCTTCACCTCTACCCTCCATATTCCTTCCCGTTTGCAATCTATTATAACCACAATCTCACTTACTGCTCATCACCTCTACCCTCTATACTCCACCCCCCTTGCAATCTATTATAACCACAATCTCACTTACTGCTTGTCACCTCTTCCCTCCATATGCCTTCCCCCTTGCAATCTATTATAACCACAATCTCACTAACTGCTCGTCACCTTGACCCTCCATACTCCTCCCCCTTGCAATCTATTATAACCACAATCTCACTTACTGCTCGTCACCTCTACCCTCCATACTCCTTCCCCCGTGCAATCTATTATAACCACAATCTCTCTTACTGCTCTTCACCTCTACCTTTATTTCTTTTTTTACTTTCTTCAATTTCATCTTCATCGTTATATTTAAATCTTTTTTTAACCTTTTCTCCACCTTCCTTTGACCATTCGTAGCCTATAGTATTCTTCCTACTGTCAAGTTTCTATTTCTGCACCTACCGTACCTTATTACATCTGTTTTTTCCATCATATTCAAATATAATTATCTATGTATATTTTTGCCTGTCTCTGATGTAATCGTGCTTTTTTTTCGTCTACTGATCTCCTGTGTATAATTTATTGTGATGTCTTTTACTGCTTGTATGTTCCTAAGATCATATCTATACCATTTTTTATTAGGGCCTATCGAGCTTTTGTCCTCGGGCCTCTGCTAAAAATGGGTTTTATGCCTTATCAGACTTTCCTATGAACCTGGTAATCAACTCTCAAATAAATAAAAATGCTTAAAGTTATGGAATTAAATGCTACTTTGCTACAGCTGCTGCTTTCCCAAACACATTCATCACCTACAACTCCACAGATTTTGTCATGCCTTTTCACTTTGCACTCAGTCACAGCTGGTTTGTGGTTAATTACAATGAATCATGACCTGCTTATGCAGACCCTCACTTGTATCTCATTATGCACTAATTAAAATGCGCATCCTCATTTGCATGTCATTTACAGTCGTTTGCATACCTTGATTCCTGTGTCTTTTTGTTTATTTCCTTTTACCTCAAGCTGATTCTATGAATCACTACCTAACTGCACATAGTTGGTTTTGGTGCAACAGTGCACCATAAAGTACAAAACACGACTAAGAATCCCAGCCATAATGTCTTACTCAGCAGCCTAAATGTCATAATGTCTGGATTCATACAGATATGTTGTACTTCTGCACAAGTCTTCCACAACCGAGCAGCACTGTGTGGTGACACATGAAATCAACGATTATCCAACCAGAAACTGTTGTGCTTTGAGCAGCAAATGCTGCCTCATGGTATGAAGATGAGACAACCAACAAGCATGCACATGGACCAAGCTGTGCAGTGCAACCATGCAAATAGTCACAGCCATGCAGTAACATTCATACCCAAAGCACAGCACAGAAACATGCCAACAGCATGATCTCACCAGAACATAAAACATGAACTCAGATCACTTTATCTCACTATAAAACAGTGTTTGTAGCAACATGTATCACTGTATCTCTTGGCAGGATACCACAAAACACTGCAAACAGCAAAATAGCTAGATATTATTCACTTCTGAATTGCTATGGTGTCCATATATGTAGACGCCTGTTGGATACATAAAATGGAAAGAAAAAAAGAGGTACAGCAGGAAAGTAGTAACAGGAAAGAGAAAGCCAGGGATTATACAATATGACAGCATATAGTAGTAGCAGTGAGCTACTTGGAAGGGATGGAGAGCAAATTTTTTCTGCTGTGATAAGGTACCCTTTATTTCTGGAGAGAAGGAAAGAGAGGAAAATGTGAAACAGAAAGCAGAGTTGGGGGAGAGAATAGCATGGTGTGTAGGGTCAGAGAGCAACACAGAAGAATAAGGCTAGAGAGCCATAAAACAGTATAAAATAGAAAAATATAAGATGGACAGAAAAAAAGGAGTGTAGACAATTGCCAGTGTGAATGGTTGGGCATCATAGATGGTGCAGGGTATGACACAAGAGGAAGACAGCAGAGATAGCTGGGAGTAGTGTAAGGTATGTCCAGCTAACATGTAATTTCTAGTCCCAACCTGAAGGGAAATTACTGGATCTATCTCCACTTAATGGATGAAGGTGGCTGTTGATATGTATCTCACCCTCCCCTTGTAGCCTGATGGTAGCAGCCAGCCTGTCAAATGAATCTGCTATTCATTCCAGAAGGTTAAATATGTGTGGTATATACTGGCCCATTGTTCTCTTCATTGTATACTCCACAACCTGTTGCAATCATGGCTAGAACAAATCAGACATTACAGGCTGGATGCCTGCCAGTGAGCAGATACTTGCCGCCTCCAGCAAGGCACTGAAAGCCTAATCATCCTCACTCACATTATGTACAGCCTGAGCAGGGGTTGCATGTAGTGCATGTGACTTCACATTAAGTACAGCCTAGGAAGGGGTTGCATGTAGTGGATGTGACTTCACTTTACGTACAGCCTGGGCAGGGGTTGCATGTAGTGGATGTGACTTCACATTTCGTACAGCCTGGGCAGGGGTTGCATGTAGTGGATGTGACTTCACATTATGTACAGCCTGGGCAGGGGCTGCATGTAGTGGATGTGACTGCAAACTAAATTGATAAGCTGGATCTGCAGTAAGAATAAAAATGGAGAAGGATTTCTGGAATTGGACTGAATAAGATAAGAGACATGTCAGGCCTTATGAGTGGAAATAGCCATGGCTGGCTGGAAGTCTCTCCTGTCTCTTGTAAATGCTCTTCTCATGCTAAAAGAGAAAGGGCAAGACAGAGAAACATGAATTTTAAAGGCAGATACTACAGCAACAGATACAATTACATACGTATTTCCCATTAGCCACATGACAATTATCAGATAAATGTGCGTGTCCCCTTACTTTAAGATATATAAAGTGAATATGGCAGCAATATAGATCAGGACACACTAAGAAATGCTCAGCCAGCATGATAGGGTGCAGCATGACCTCAGCCCACAAAGAGTCTGCACAGACCCAACCAAAATGCAGTAAGTTTAATACTTTCAGTGCCGCCATTACCACTTCTGCCTCTTATATGGAACATCCACATGGTAGCAAACAGAATTGTTTGGATGAACTTAACAATTACTTGCCAATAGCAACAACAGTCCCAAATTTACAACAGGATAAAAGAAAAAAACATTAAAATATACTAAGAAACAAAGAAAACCTAGTCATGTTACTATATGGGGTGTTCTTGCCTAGCATCACTTACCATAGGTTCATAGATTAGTACTAAGCTAACTGCCCTTGTGAGCCATTTTAAGCTTAGCCAATTATCCCTTGTGAGACTCAAACCCTGCACCTTGTGTTTGTAAGGCAAACACCTTAATCATTAGGCCACCCTCCCAACCCATACATGGAGATCATCAGGGTTCCTGTACTGTAGGTCACCAACAACAGAACTACCACTGCTCCCCCATCCTAGTGATGCCTGTGAATGAGAAGGACTCCTCAGCCACTCATACCAAGCATCCACTTTTTAAATGCAACCCCCTGTAGCAGCAGACAAGGAGATAAAGCATTACCTTGCAGTGTTTCATGCACCATCCAAATAATGCCTGTTGGGCACTAGCAGAACCTATCACTCTCCTAAATTTCCTCTGAAAAAATTGTCATTTTCATGAGGAATGAGACAGTGGTCTGATCATTATGCTTAAAAGTCTATTTTTGAGACATGACTACTCAAAAAACAGTATAGCACACATAGAAATGTATGTCTCCAGCACAAGCCTGTGGTCATCATGAGCTATAAGAATGGTGCATAGGCAGTAGCTGGTGACTTATGATGCAGATGCATGTCAGCGAGATATGGTGAGTCATAGACATGCAAGCCTCCTGACTTGATATACCTTCATACTGTGCAGAAAGGTATAAACTTCCACAGTTTTGGAAACTGACTACTATGGTGAAGTTGGTCAAGACTGCAGCACAATGCTAATCACATGTTGGCCCCATGCTAGGGCTGATGATTGTGATTAGCCACAGACAAAAGTGACATAGTCTGATGACACAGTCTCAGTTTCTATCTCCACCAAGGGTTTGGATACACACTCCGTATAGGATGGCGTATCTATGCATCTACTCCATTTGGAATGACGAAAGTCCAGCAGCACAAAATGTTTAATGTTCTCAATGCAAACTGAATGCCTTGAAAGGCCTTCAAAGAGCTTGCCAGCAAAGAAAGCAGGATCAGAATCTTTCATACCGAATCAACTGACCAAATTCTACTTAAAAGTTTTGATTGTCTCAGATTTCCATATTCTTAAAGGAATGATATTCCACCACATATAGACTCTCCCATTAAATGAGTTCTGCCTCATGGAAGCTCTACCGATCTTTACTTCAACCTAAACAATCTTCTTCTTCTTCTTTCGGCTGCTCCCATTAGGGGTCACTACAGTGGATCATCTGTTTCCATTTCTTCCTGTCCTCTGCATCTTGCTCTGTCACACCAACCACCTCTCTCACCACATCCATAAACCTTATCTTAGGCCTTCCTCTTTTCCTGTTACCTGGCAGCTTCATCCTTAGCATCTTTTTCCCAATATACTCTGCATCCCTCCTCAGCACATGTCCAAACCAATGTAATCTTTCCTCTCTGGCTTTGTCTCCAAACCTCCTAACCTGGGCTGACCCTCTAATATACTTATTCCTAATCCTGTCCACCCTCGTCATACCCAGTGCAAATCTTAACCTAAACAATATTATTCTTAATATTAAGTAGATTTTTCTTCTTACAAATACCAACGCTGTCATCAAAATTATAATCACTAGCACATTTAAAACTGTTTCTCAAATATTCCCTTACAAATGTATATTTTCTGGTATGTAGTAACATTGCCATTAACCTGTTCTCATAACTCACGGCTTTCATATCAAACATCCTTCTAGTAAAATTGCTTTCAAATGCTATTCTGCCTACATATTCAGTTATTGGTTTAGTTATAGTTTTGTATTTAAGTAAAAAGATTGTATCCCTACTTAGAATAGTCTTGAAAATGTTATTCATTTCATAGCAACACTTTCTGGCAACCTTTAGCTCCTGTGGTTCAAAACTAAGGGTGTTACCAATTTGTTTACTTTAGTCTCTGATAACCTTTACTGCTTTAATAATTGAATTCCATCCATCCATCCGCCCCCAACTACTTTTCCTAATTTTTTAAATGGGGTCAGGGAGTCACTCCAATATGATAATCAACTACAGCTAAGGTTCACACCACTAGGTGGCTAGCCCTGCCACAGCTGTTCTTCCTAGTACACACTTGCATACACACTCACACTTACGGTGAGCTTAGACTGTTCAATCCACCTACTGTATGTCTTTGGAATATGGGAGAAAATGGATCACTCAGAGGAAACCCACGTAAACACAGGGAGAATATGCAGACTCTGTACAGAATGCATCCCAACTGAGAATCAATCAGGAGAACCTCTTGCTGTGAGGCAAAAACATTATCTGGTGCACCATTGTGTTTAATAATTGAATTATGCAAAAAGATATTTAGGACTTCCCTTCTAAAAATGCACACAAGACATGCCTTATTTATGTTAAACTTCATTTAATTCAATATTGCCCATCTATATAATATAAAGTATTCAGATAAGCTTGAATTAAAGACTGATTGGTTATACCAGAAATAATGGATCCAATATTAACATTATCTTCAGAACATTTACTTAACTACATCTTGCTGTCACTGGGGAAACTACCTATAAAAATACCAAAAAATAATAGGACACAACACAGAACCCTGTGGGAAACATGGGTTAATCCTTCTCTCTTCAAAGAGGTTACAGCCAAGCTTGACCCTACATATTCTCTCAGTAAACCAATGTTGTATCCATCTGATCACATAATCTTTAATACAATAATTCTGTAACAATAAATAACCATATAATGTATCACACTCTCAAAACACTTTAACATAATTAAATACATTACATCCAAAGGCTTCCAACAACAAATCCCTGTTGTGCAATATTCTGTCTATTACCTGTTGTACAAGTAATATATTCAGAAATCCATCCACAACCCTTTCCCCATTTTTATACATGGAGTTAGGGTGTCATTTCAACAGTGATGATCATCTAGAGCCAAGCTGGTTGGCTAGCCCTGCCACGGCTGTTCTACCATACCACTCACTTACACACACACTCAGACCTATGGCCATTTTAGAGAGTTCAATCCACCTACTGCATGTCTTTGAAATCTGGGAGGAAACTGGATCACCCAGAGGAAGCCCATGTGAACACAGGGAGGACATGAAGACTCCTCACTGAAGGCATCTCAGCTGAGAATCAAACAGAAAACATATAGCACTATCTGCTAAACCACTGTGCTGCCCAAAATATATGCAGAAATAAACCTTTCAAAACACTTGCCTGCAATATATGTGAGACTAACACGTCTGTAATGCTCTATCTTACAGGGATTACCTCCCTTGGTAAAATATATGCTATTTTCTAGATACTAGGCACAAACCCTTCCTCCAGAGTTTTTTGAAATAGATAAATCAGGCATAAAGTAGTATCCCTAATTATTGCTAACAAAAAAAAAGTTAACACTGTCAGGACCAATTGCTAACTAGATTTAACCATCCCTGATAACTTATCGGCACTTAGCATGAAAAGAACAGGACAATCTCAATTTGTTGCAGCTGGTTTGCTATCATTTATCAGTGTCTTATCACCAGATACAAAATGATTCAATAATATATTTGTCAGTGTACTTGAATCAGTCACTAGTTCATCCCCAAGACAAATAGTAATACCAGTGGACATTTTAAAATGTTATTAAGCTAGTCAGGGTTAAAAAAAAAATAAAAACTTTCACATGGCTAACTACCAAGCAGCAGGGTGGGAAATGAAACCAAAATCGGGATATCTGGACATTCTCGCATATATTTTTATCATTGTCAAGACATAAACTAAAGCTCAATAACCATACATGAGTGGTTATTCAAACTGCCTAATCCGATTTCTCAACAAAGTGATAACTGTGACAAAATAGAAGATTTGCTAGTATTTCAACAGATGATGTCAGTGAAGAACTGCATACCGTAATCTGTTATCAGTCACCCCAGTTCATGAATCTTTTCATTGAACAGTCACATTTGCAGTCCGTTTGTTGTACCATTTATATTACTCTATAAGGACTTCAGTCCAGGCACTAAGATGAGCAGATACATCATTAATTTGATGCACTACTCCGTGCTGATTTTTGTTTGTTTTTGTTAATTTTTACATCTGTCATGACTTTGCATGATGAAGAAAAGAAGGAAAATAAATACTGTGACAAGGGGAACCAGATTATTATTTGACAAAATGATTTAAATTTTGGAAAATAGATGTTCTATTTGAAGCAGGCTTACTTGCAACAGATACACGAGGAGAAAAAAAAGTTTTGTGAATTTGTGAAATACAGAATTTCAAAACTATATATCAACTCTAAAGCAAGGCAAGTAGGTAGAACATACAGTGGCAAAGAAATACCATCTAGATATATGCAGAGGTGAGCAAAAGGGAAACTGAGAGGTTCCATCATCAAAACAGGTAGAATAAAGGCAAAAAAAAAAAAAACTGCTTCAAGATGAAAACCAGGAAAATGTAAAGAGGATGAGGGAGAGCAATAACTTTTAAATCTGCAAAAGAGAAGAACCAATGAAGGAGAATTATGAGTGTGAAGTTGGAGATAGGGGTAAGAAAAAAAAGATCTTTGAAGGGTCCTGAAAATTAAATCCATAGCTTATACATTTCTGCTTAGCACTGCTATTCTTTTTTTCCTGACAACACTGTGTCAGAAAGGAATCTGTATGTCTCTATATCCTGATATGCCGCTACACATTCTTACACAAACACACGCGCACACACACACACACACACACACACACACACACACACACACACACACACATACACACACACACACACACACACACACACACACACACACACACACACACACACACACACACACACACACGCACACACGCACACGCACACACAGACGCACACACATGCACACACACGCGCATACACACACACACACACACACACACACACACACACACACACACACACACACACACACACACACACACACACACACACACACACACACACACACACACACACACACACACACACACACACACACACACACACACACACACACACACAAGTACAGCAGTAGATGACTTTAAGATGGCTACCACCCCCATCAATTTAAGGACATTTCACTACTTAGTCACGCAAAACACTGAGTGATGATGTATCTGAGTCATGTGGATGCAAACAACATTAACTGCACTAGCAGAATCTGGCATCAAGAAACAAAGGTTTTAACGTAAATTGAGCTCTTTGTGTAAAACGTTTTACCAGAAGCATTATGACAAACGTTGAAACTTAAGACATGTTTGGTCAGTGCAGCTGTTATGACCGTATAATATGAAGGCAAAAGTCCTCCATCCATTAATGCTACACAAGGTTTTTGTATTCTGGATAAGAAATTTCACATGACTGTCTAGTACTTTAACAAGCAAATAGTGAACTCTGTTTTTTTTTGTAGTACTGGGTAGTGACTACATTTCTGTCTTTTTTAGGCCCCTTGATATTATGAATACTCAAGATTAATATGAATTCATGCCCACAAATCAATCGATCAATAAATAAATAAAAACTGCCTGAGACTCTATTTTGGTATTTTGATGTTGAATACCATCTCTAGAAAGCTGCAGAGCTGTGAAACATTAGCCCATTACATATTTATATGAATTTTACTTTCTGAAAGCAGTAATTAAGGCTGTGATAAATGTTAAAATAACTTGCTCAAAAAGGCATAGCATGTGGGAACAACATGCATGGTAAGAGGAAAATGATATGGCACATCCACTGTTATAACTTCTTTTTGTCCATGGACATAATTTCAAAACAAGCAGCACTGGGGCATCCTACTTTGAAATTGTACTAAAATAAAAAAAAAACTGAGGCTGTCAGTTATATCAGTAACTTGGTGTCAAATACCCTACGTGATAAACAATAATCCACAGGGCACAAGAATGAAATACATGTCACTCAGAAGTATTTAGTACAATACTTCCCCAATAACATTCATTCTTTTACAGGTATACCAGTGAAATACTTGGCCAAAGAACACAGAAGAAATTATTGTTATTACTGCTTGCTTGAAGTTAAAAAATGCAGAAGTAACTCCGTAACTCACATGATGCACATGCTCAATTTACTCGCAATCTTTATGTTTGATATTTCAGAGGAAAAAACTCAGGGAGCACTTAATTATTTTATGGCTGGCCACTTACTCAATATTTTACTATTATTCAAATATAATTAAGTTCTTTAGATGATAAAGTTGTTAAAATAATGCTGTCACTTTGTTTTCTTCTCCAGACATAAACACAGTAATATGAAAAGTCCATAAGTAAGTGGATTTGCTAACTAGATGATCAACAATAAAAGGAGAAAGGAAAGCAATACAATATTTTGCTAATTTAATGAAGTCAAAATGGCAGAGTCCTGAAGAGAAAACTACAAAGTTTACCTATTAAATATCACGATGCAAAAACTTAGGGATTATTCAGAGTTTACTGTAGCAAGGATGCATTATAATCTGGCCTGTAAAAATATCAAGGCTGCAAAATAAATGACTGCCACTGTTGCTACAGGAAGCAGTCAAACAATTGACCAGTAGTGAAGAGGCCTTGCAACTATTTCTCTTTAGAGAAGAAGAGTAAAGTGGCATGACTGAAGTTATGTCCACTGATGAATGCATCAGACTACCTCATTGGTGCAACTCAGGCAGTGTGAGTAGATCACAGAGTGCCAGAATAACAAAGTGGAATACAGAGTTCTTTTTACATAAATGGGAAGAAAGGGGAAAACAGTAATGGCAGAAAAGGGGGAATAGCAAACAGCAAAGCAACAAAAAAAAAGAAGGTTAGCCAGCAGTAAAGGGGCAGAAGGCCCTCATTCTTTTTTCAGATATGCTTCCATTTTGTATAGATGAAAAGGAAGAGAAGAAGAGAAAGGTAACAATGAGGTTGTAAGGGAGGGACAGAAGAAATGGGGCAGATAGCAGGGGCAGATAAACATCAAATACAAGCAAAGACAGAGTGGAGTAATGTGGACAAAGGATGGGGATAACAGTGGAGAGTTGCAGACACACATAGTTTTACCTACATACTGGTTATGAAGACGTTTGGACTACAAAACGGTTATGAGAATGACAAACAAGGAAGGGCAGCACCTCTTTTTCCCTATTTGCCATTCCAATTCATTCTTTAATTTCATTAGTTTGATTTCCATAGGGTCCACTGGCAGTTTTGTTAGAAGATGTGCTTTAACTGAGAGTATCATTTTGTTCATATTGATTCTACCTATTGGTGTGTATGTTTTATGCCTCCTCCAACATTCCCTGTATTTTTTCTCTCCCCTTAACCAAACTATTTTGTATTATATCACTTAATATATTAGGTATTCCTCCTCCTGAGTGTTTCCCATGCCTCTCTTTCCATTTCCACTCCTATACTGATTATTAGTGACTTTTTTTCTGGTAATATCTAAGCTCTGATACCCTTTCCAACCTTGCAAAAACCATCATTATTTTCTCTGTGCCCAGCTTTTCACTCTCTAACATAAGCTTGGAATCAATTACATCTATTTGGAACCATGTTTGTACTCCTGCCTTTTCCTATACTTCTCTGCAATTGTGCTAATGTCTTCCTAACCTCAATCACCAGTTTTTCTATGACTAGTATGAAGCTAGCATGAACAGCACTGAGGAAAGAGAATATTCCTGTCTGGTCCCACTTTTTACTTTTAGTGTCTTGGAAACTCCACCATTTGCCATTGCTTCTACTTCTGGCTTATAAATTGCCTTTATCAGTCATATAAATTGGTTCCCCATTTGTCTGCTTTCTAGAATCCCCTAGAGGAATTTCCATATGACTTTGTTGAAGATGTTTTGTGGATCAAAAAAGACCACTCCTACTTATATTCTGTCACACCACTCCCTTGCTCTTCCATGTCTATAAACTCCATTTTTGCCTTTCTGGTTTTCAGAAAAAAAAAATTCTGCCCCTCTGTATTGTTCTTACCACAACCTCACTCAGTCTCCTTGCTAGCACTTTTGCTAGTACTTTAATGTCTGCGTTAATTATGGAGACTGGTCTGTAATCCCCCTACTTTAGTCTTGTCTCGCCTTTCTTTTGGGATCAATACCACCTTGTCTCTTTCCATTGTGCCTGCTGTTTTCCTTATTTCACTTATCTTTTTATACTCCTCCTATATTAACTATCCAACTGGCCAACTTGTAGAACTGTGATAAGTACCTATCTGGGCCATGTACCTTCCTCTCTTTCATTGTCATCCCTGCTTCTTTGATCTCTTCCATCATGTTTTTTTTTTTTGCATTCAATTTTTCCATTTGTTTTCTTTTTATGCAGAATCCCTCTCATGTTTCAGTGACCCTGAAATGGACTTCCTCTTTCTTTAACTATGTCCAGGTGTATTTGACAGTATAGTATTAACCCTGCTGTCCATAACTATGACCTCTGTCTCTCCCTTTCCCTGTAATGCTTGGTACCACTCTTTCACCATTTCCTTTTTTACACTTACAAAAAAATCCAACAACAAAAAAAAATGTCACAGGATACCTTCTCCTTGAAAAGAACCAGACACCAGGCAGAGTAAGGTTATAAGCGCTTTTGTTCCCTTTATTCACACTCAGTACAAACGGAACTTCATCAGATACAAAACCTTACAAACTTCCCCCCTTTTTTATATACAATTCAATTGCTTAATCACAATCAATCAACTTAAATGAATTAGTTAGTTAAGTGTGCTCTCAAGTTAAAAACACATTGATATGTTCTTTTAAAAATATATTGCTATGTATAATACATAAATATTTCTCCTGTAAAAACACATATATAATAAACATTTCATCTGTTAAAAAAAATATATTTATATATAATTATACTAACTTAATTGCTTCTATGTTCAACCACGTAAACCATTTTCATCTAATCTCATCTGCCTTTAAATGAAGCAAGCTCCTTAGAGAAATCCTGTCATTAATACCAGGAAAAACTGTAGCATTCAACAACACCTGTTGGAGTTGTCTATGTGGCCTTGCGCCAGTCATGCTGTGCATATTATATAGGAAAAACAGAAAAGAAGTTAAAAAGGCGAATTTACCAACACATTTATGCAATTAGGAGACAAGATAAAACAAATGCTTTATTTAGACATAGCATAAATTGTAAGGATTTTAAAAAAATCCTCTTCTGTGTATTGGAAAAGGTAGGTAGACAGGAGAGGGGGGTAATTGGACCTGTTTTTTAGAATACAGGGAAACACAATGGCAGGTGTTGTTGTTTACTCTGCCTGGTGTCTGGTTCTTTTCAAGGAGAAGGTATCCTGTGACATTTTTTGTTGGATTATTTGCTTCATGTGTTTTACTTTTTTTACACTTACTGTTCTTCTTTCATTATCTGCCAGTAGTCCTTGAACCATTGCTCTACTTCCACTACAGTTGTTACATTTCCTTCCAGTTCAGCTTTTATTATTGCTTCTTCTGTTCTTAGTCGTTTTTCTTTCTGTATCCTGCTCAGTTCTCCTTTCAGTTTTACCATCTCCTCTTTATCTTTCCTTCTTTTCCACCAGTCTTCTCTCATGATTTTAAACTACTGCACTGATTCCATCAAAACAGTACTTCCCCAATTATGTCTTGCCTATATTGTTGTTCTTTATTGTCTCTTCTATCAGTTTTTGTAATTGTTGCTTCCTTTCCCACACTTTCTACTTATCACTCACCCCATCCCAAACCCTCTTGTTTTTCTCTCTTAGTCATTTTTACCATTGCTAAGATTGCAAGATGCAGTATGCATCTCTATCGTGCTTCAATTCACTCAATCCTTTCTAGAATTTCAACTTTGTTTAGTATCTGCCAATCTACTGGCTTGAATCAAGCAGTTTCTGGTAAATATTTATCCCTTACTTTTAGAGTCTTTTCCTCCATATATCGTGTGATGACATGAGCAAGTGCCAGCATAGCCAGCTGGAGTTTTGAGAAGAATGATAGGTCCTGTGAATATCAAACTGATTTATACAAGATGCTTGTGTTACAAATGTATTAGAGCTGTATGCCATTTGTATATCAAAATAATTTGTACAGATGCTTGTGCTGAAAATATATTTGTGAGGTTTGCTTGTGTTAAAATGATCAACAGTGCACCCTGATGAAATGAAAAGAAATGCACATTTATTACTGCAACTGAATTAAATGTGTATGTTTTACTAGAGGAGAGCAAAGGTTAACTTTAAGAAAAATAAGGGAAATGTAAATGAGCTGTTAAACCATTAAAAGGTACCCCACAGTGCTGAATAGGACTAGAGATGCAGAGTCTGGGAAATAATATTTGTCCATTAGCTCAGTGAAAAGAGGAGAGGCCTCAGGCACTCCCATAAACATTTGGATGTATATTGTGACCGTCTGTGCTAACTTCCTCTCAGCTTCAAGGGGAATACTGTGAGAACCTAGAGTCAGGTGACCAGATGAGGTCATTCTGCCAGCCCTTTTGGAAATTATATTTTAGATATTAAAAAGAGAAGTATTCTATTTGGGAAGCCTGACTAGAAAGACCTTCACCAACAGCATTTTGCCTTGTGGTAGTAAATAACTTAACTAGGGAACAGTAAAATTATTTTACATTCAGTCAGGAATATAGCGAAGCTTAGTTTAGAGAGTATTTTTCTTTATCTGTATGAGCCTGCTCATCAGTGTTAATTTCAATATTTTCTGTGATTTGAACGCTGTCGTTTACTTGAAATATATATTCAGAATTTTCATGCTCTTTTATTTTTTTTTATTAAATATATTTAAACTTTTATTGTAGTTGGTCCTTGTAGAAAGTATTCAGCCTTTGAGAGTGCTTATATTTATTTAGTAACACTGTGTGGGCCACTCCAGAAGGCCTAGCCATCTTGATGAACTGCTACTATTTGTATTAGTATTAATATTACATAGTATAATTGGACACCCTTTGTTAAGGGCCATAGAGAAGCTGATTGTGGAGTGTCTGGTGGCAGTGAATCTACCTTATAGTTTGGGTAAAGTTGGTAGTGTGGGTAACCTGTGCCAGCCTTTCCCAGGTATGTGTTTGTGTGTGTGTGTGTGTGTGTGTGTGTGTGTGTGTGTGTGTGTGTGTGTGCACGCGCGTGTGTGTGTGTGTGTGGGTGTGGGTGTGTGTGTGTGTGAAAATTAAATCTTAAAAGAGTGTGCATGTGTGTGTCAGGGACACGAAGCACTGGATTCACAGAGAGAGTGCTGGAGGACTTGGCTTGGACAACTTGGCTGAGGACCTAACCCTACAGCTGTACCAGTGCAGAGTCTTAATGGGGACCTGGATGGAGACACGATATAGAGATATCCAGACCATGGGCTAAGTGTGATACCTGTGTGACCTTAAGGGAAAGTGTACTTGATGCAGGGAGGTCTGCATCTGGAAATACTGAATGTATCCATTTGTATTCCAAGTGCATGTCCCTCTCCACTGTCAGTGGTAAGGATTCAGACTCCTTGAGTTCTGGGCCAGCGTGGAGATGACACATATCGGTAGCCATCGCATATTTGTAGCAGTGGTGGTCATGCATATCCTTCCATACTCATACTTTCATGTTATTTCCAAAGTTTGTTTTTTATCTTTATGCAGTACTCTCTTTTGCCAAGTAGCCTATATTCTTCTGATTTAGTGTAACATTGAATTACTCTTGAATGGTTTGCCCAATATCCATATTTATCCAAATCCATTATTCAAACAACCTGCTATAAAAGTCTTATATATTCTTATTTTGGCCATGCATGTTCCCTTTTATCCATCTCCTTCCATTTATTCTACCTTGTCAAATGATCCATCTCTCTTTCACACTTTTCTGCACACTTTCATAAAGTAAAAGTCATCAGTTTCAGAACATGGTAGCCAATCCCCTTTTGTTGTTTTTCTTGCTTTATTGTCTGTTTCTCAGTTGGGGTGCTTGGGCTTCCCACCCCCTTGTACCTTAAATTTGTTCTCCCAGAACAGTATCACATCCCCTGACACCCTGCATATTCTGCTGTGTAATTTTTCCCTTTCAATATAGTGCCCCTCCACACACATTCCAGGTTACCACTTTCAGTCTGTTTTCATTCTTTCCCTTCTGTTCTCTTTGGTTTGGCCCTCCTTCCTTCTCCTTCTCCATCACCTGCCTTTGCATGTCTCTCTCCGCCTTGGTTTGCTTACTAAGATGGACCATTTGTTTTTTGGTCTTCAGCTATGCTTGATCCTCTCCCCTAAACAGATTTTAATTTGCCCTTATCCACCCTGCAGTCTGAGTGCTTCTTGACTTGGATGATACACCTTGTCCTTTTTCCCCAATTCTGTTTCTGCCCTGTCCTTCTTGTTTTCATTTTCCTTCATTGCCTACTATGCATTATTTGCTCCTTCATCTCCCTTCCTTTTCCCATAGTTCTACTCTTGTTTCCTTTCCATTTGATCTTACATTTGTGACTGCTTCTAGCATTTCATTTCCTCTATTCTAAGATACTGCAGTTGAATATGAAACTGATGATTCCATAATTATTTCTTTCTCCAATTCAACCACTGATTATATGAGTCCCACAAATCTTCTGACCACTGTTTCAAAAAAAAAAAAATCTTCCTTTTATTTGAAAATACAAACATTATAAAATATGGTGTATCATTAGAAAGACCATATAAAATCAATCTCTGGATTTGTGACCTCTCCCTTTACCCTGTACTTTTCTCTTACAGCCTTGGTTAGAACATTTCAACATGTAAAACAGTTTGATTTATATGTGTGCATATCAAAACTTTTGGAACACAGTGCATTTAAAAACATTTATTTCCTTTAAATAGTGCCTCATGTTCATAAATCCCATCATAGGTTCATAGGAGGTTAATAGGCTATTGGCCCTAGGGCCTTTATAAGCCTAGACATGTTATACCCTTGTTCCCTTATTGACTAAGTTGTATGGTCAATATTTGCAACATGAGTCTATGATCAGCAATGACTGTCCTTATCCAAGAGGAAACAACTAACAATTCCAAAACTGAAGAAAAACAAACTGACAAAAAACAAACCAAAAGGTTCCGAACCAGCAGGTGTAAAACTCCAAAGGTTTATTAGAAAATTCTAATAAACCTTTGGAGTTTTACACCTGCTGGTTCGGAACCTTTTGGTTTGTTTCTTATCCAAGAGGGAAGCAGGTGACCCCCGGGATAAATTTATTTTCTCCCATCCAGTTGTCTAAGTTACACATAAATAGGGTCATTGAGAAGCTCTGTTTTACGTGAATTGGGAGTTTGTTCCAGAGGAGTGGCTATCTCTGTGAGACAACTGTATCTGTCTCTCCAGCATGACCTGTTAATGTCATAGACTAGTTTAAAATCCTTAGCATGAGTGAATCTTGTCCCATTGACTTGTGGATGTTCAGCGTTTCCATTAAGGCACCATCTGAGACTGCTCTGTAGGCAAGGCATAAGCCGCCTCTCAGCAGCCTGTAAGATACAGACTACAGTGACAGGGCCTTCACTCTGCCCATGTACGTCATGTGTTGAAGTTCCTGAATTTTCTTTGTGATAAACCTCTGAAGTCTTTTCTGTTGCTGCATGTGTTTGGTGAGGTACATACAGAAGGGAGCGCTGTACTCTATTAGTGGTCTAATGAGGGATGAGTACAGGGGAGTTATAACATCCTTAACTCTGGATGGGATGTCCTTACTTATGAGATGTGCAACGTAGAAGGCTTTCTTTACCACTGCTGACACGTTGCAAACAAAGCTAAGATCTCTATAAACCTGTGTTCCCAAATCTCTCACCACAGGGTTAGAGCTAAGGGGGGTACTGTTATAATTATAATTTGCAGGGTCTTCCCCCTTTGCCGAATTAAGCATAATGCATTCTATTGCATTTAGTTTAAGTCCATTTCTTTGACACCAATCATTTGCCTGTGTAAGCCCTTTTTCTAGTATGCCAGCATCATTGGGGATGCAGTAATTTCACCCAGTTTGCAGTCAATGGCAAATCTGGTAAGCCACAGGCCATCTATTTTCACCTGGACTTCTGAAAAATAGATTCCAAACAGTAGGGGCCCCAGCACAGATCCTTATGGTACACCTCTGATAACTGGTCTGCGGGCAGAAGTGGAATCCCAGCTTTGACTGTATGCATTCTGTCAGTGAGCCAGTTGGCTACCCTTCTAGTGACATATGGGTTAATTCCCAGCTGGGTGAGTTTCTCAATGATGTCTGAGTGGGGGACTGTGTCAAAAGCCTTGGCTAAGTCAAGAAAGGTGGTATGTACTGTTTTGCCTTCATGCAGGGCTTTGGTGACATTCTCAAGGAAGTCCAACAGGTTGAATAACCATGATCTACCCTTATTTAACTTGGTGGTGATCGTTCATTTTCAGTGTGATTTACCACCTTTTGTCCTATCAATTTCATAATTTTAGTATCTCTAATTTCTTTTGACATGGAGCAAAGACCCAATGCCTGCATACCATGGAAGTTACAAAGTATACCCGCTCATTTTTTATCCTTGTATTGTCTATCTTTTCTTCTCTAATCTCCATTTATGACCAGGCTCTCCAGTTTTTGATGGCTTTTCTCCACCTGGCCTCCTCCTCCTCTGGTCCAGTATTTCTGAATTTGCTCCATTTTAATTTTTCCCCTCCTTTTTTGTCCACCTCAGCCTGCTCAGGCCAAGAGGTGTCCAGCACAGGTGTTTACTGAGGCTTCGGCTGCAGTGTCTCCTCTTACAGTATGTTATTCCAGTTCTGCTTCTTGTTTCTCTTTCCCTACTTCTGTTGCAGTCACTATCAGACTCTATTCTTCTAATTGATTTTTGCATGGACTTTGATCTTCTTACTGTATCTTTTTATGTGATCCCCTTATATTTCCTCGGTCTTGGGTGTTACTTCCTCGATTTATGTAGCCTGTTATGCTCCTGGTTTTGCCTGTCCAACCTATCTTGTTGACACCACTCACTCTGTGTTGTTTACTTCATCTTTTTGTTCTTTTCCAATTTGTGCATCTATATATGAATTTCTCCATGATCCTTGTAACTCTACCTTTTCTCTAAACTTTTGGAAGTTTCTGCCAGTCCAGATCTACTGGGATATTCAAATATTTTGGTATATGTTTCTCCAGCTTCCACCCTGCACAATCTTTGTAACAACAGCTTGAGTTTCTCCCTCTATACAGGATGTTTGTTTGTTTCCCTTCCCTACCACAGTTAATATAATAGGGTAGTTAAGTTATACAAAACTTCTCTAGGCTTGCAATGGCTCCAACAAGTCAGGATTCCTTTTTCTTAGGTCATGCAATGAATAAGAATAATCCTCCACCAGTTTTACAAACATACCAAAACGCAATGTCACTTTATCTGTTCTAGCATAACTGTTGAGGCCTGATTGTGTGTGTCTCATCTGTCCTTTTCCTGCACATCCCATTTTACTAACTCTATGGATTCTTCATATTATTGATTCTCATAATCTGGGTAAGTGAAATCTTGTTTCCAGCAATTCCAGCAGTATTCTTTCCACTTCTGTGTCCAGGACATGTCCTGATACCCTTATATCTGACACTTAAGTACCTGCAACCTTACATCAACCAAGGAGCATGGCTTTTGATCCAGTTGTAGCACCTTAATAGAACTATGAGCTTGACAGATGAAATACCACTACACATAGATAAAGGACATCTAACTTGTGCCACATTTGTACATTTCACAAAAGCATGCAGTCCAGTCAGTCAGAACTTTTCTCTTAATACATCTCATTAAAATTCTTAAAAGACTAGACACCCTTCCTTGGTGTCACAACTATTTAACTAACCACCATCTCTCTGTCAATGTCTTTTACCCCCCTGTTTCATACAGCTAAACTTCAAAAAGGTGTACTACAACGTTCTATACTGCCCCTCCAACCTCTTCTGAATTTTCATTCACATATGATCTATGCCACCTCCCCATACTACTCTATGCTAACAACAAAGTCATGTTCTGCACATATCAATTCCTCAACACAGTTGGCAAAATGGTTAATGTCTTAACCTCATAGATATGAAGTTCAGGGTTCAATTCTGACCTCTGGTTATTGGCTAAACTTGTAATATTCTGCAGACTGGTATTCCCTGGTAAGGCTGCCAGCCCAGCTATCTGGAATTTTGTAAATAATCATATGTCATTTGTGAATATTAATATGATTGACATGCTTGTCTTACAAATGTAAGAGAACTATATGTTATGTGTATATTAAACTACTGGTGCTGAAGTGAGTGTTGAACTGTATGCTCTGTTCTGAGCTTCAATAATCTAACCACAGAGTACCCTACTGGAAAAGAACAATTAACTTGCAAACTCTAAGAAAATAAGTTAATTGTTTTATGATTGTACTTATCTCACAGTTTCACTGAAGGGAACATGATGCCTACAGCTGGAGGCTTCTTTCTATTGTCTTGAAGGAGAAATAATTCCTAGGTTTGGAATGTAAGGTGTTTCTATTTCTTGTTGACTTCCTAGTAGCTGCATAGCTGAGAGATAAGTATTTTTCACAAAGAAATGTTAAATTCTGTTGGTATCTGTTAGTCTGGGAACTGAAGGCAGGTGACAAATAATGTTGTCATCCAGCTGACTCAGCAGTAATGTTTTCATATTATTTTGGGAACTCTCTCACAGACTAGGAATTTTGTATTTGTCTTTGGACCTGGAAACATCCTCTCATCAGCACTTGCCTTGCTAATAGTAAGTAACTAGGGGAAAGGTATATTTTAGATATAGATAGGAATATAGTAAATATTAGTTTAGATGTTTTCTGTATTTATTTCAGACTGTCCTGCAATGTTGTTTTAAAATATTTCCTGTGATTCTGAACTTTGTAGTCACTGTGCTGAGTTATTGAATAAAGTCTAGTTCTTTTATTATTTATTATTAAATATATTTAAACATTTTAATTGTGGATGGTTTGTTTAGATATATTTAAGCTGTTAGAGTACTCGCTTATGTATTTGGTGACACTGTACAGGCCAATCCAAAATAGCCTTGAAAGTATTGGACACACTTACCTTTTGGATAATAGTAACATTACACAGTAAGATTGGTCACCCTTTGGGAAGGGCCTTAAATTAGCTGATAAGATGTTCTAATGACAGTGCTAACTACCTTATGGTCTGGGCAGAAGAGGGCATAGCTAGTAAACCTGTACCAGCCAACACTTGTGTGTTTGTGAAAAAAAATCAAATCTCAAAAGTGTGTGTGTGTGTGTGTGTGTGTGTGTGTGTGTGTGTGTGTGTGTGTGTGTGTGTGTCAGCTACTTGGGCAGGGACACAAAGCAGTGGTTTGACAGAGAGTGTGCTATGAGGACTTGGCTTGGAACCCTGGCTAAGGACTCAACTCTATAGCTGTGCCAGTGGGGAGTCTTATTGGAGATCTGGCGAAAGAGGGAGAAACCACCCTCAGACTAACTGTGATCTCTGTGTGCACTGAAGGGAAATTGTACTTTACTGTGTTTGTACTTGTCATCCTCTCAATGTGTACATCCTTCACTGGTGCTAGTGGTGAGCATTGAGGCTCCTTGATTACTGGGCCAGTGCAGGGGCATCACATATTAATTGGTGGCAGTGGTGGGATGCCCACATAACATATTAATTGGGTGACAGTGGTGGGTTAGCCACATCTCATACTAACTGGCTTGTAGTGGTGTGGATATTGAATTCCTGTAGCCTGTGTACAGTGGTCACTGAAGGTGTTTGTACTCTCAATCAACCATACAGTGAACATTCAGAGTTCATAGCACAATTGTTTTATTTATTTATTTTTTTGTTAGATTAGTTAGTCAGGGAGAGCAGGCAATCATGTCAGCAGATGAGTATGGCAAGCTGACAAGGAGCCAGTTGGCTGAGATGTGCCAAGCTAAAGGACTGGTGCATGACAACCTGACTAAAGCAGACATGATTGCAGCTTTAGTCACAGCTGCATCACAGGATAGCAACCAGGAGGACAATCAGACTGGATGTGGAGATGTACAACTCTCAGAGAATGGACAGATTAACCTTTCCACAGAAGGCTTAAAAATCTATCTGGACTTAAAGAGACTTGAGCTAGAGGCCAGTCATTAGGAAATAGAAGCAGCAGATGGACTGAGACATCTGGAGGCTGAGGAAAATGAGAAACTGCATCATCTGCAGGCTGAGGAGAATGATAGGCAGAGGCAACATGAAAAGCAGATGCTAATACCTCACAAAGAGGATTACTGGCCTCAAGCAGATGCCCTATGCAGACCATCTCAAAAAACTCCAGCTTTACTCTGTCAATTATCGCCTACTCAGAGGTGATCTCTGCCTAACATACAAGGCTATGTCAAACCCAGAGCTGCTGGACATGCTCCACTTAATGAAATCCCAATCCCTCTGAGCTACACGCTCTAGGGACCTAAACCTTGTCACCACAATAAACAGAACATGCTGGAGGGATATATTTCTGCCCCAGATACTTCCCATACTCTGGAACAGACTACCTATCTATGTCAAACAGAGCTCCTCATTAGCACTCTTCAAGAAAAATCTTGATGATTGGATGGGAAATAGGAAATTCACCCCAGGGATCACTTCTGTGGCTCTGCTTGACAGGGGCACAATAAAATAATTTTCTTGGGCAGTGAAGTCCAGGGTATCTTGTTGGCTAGGCTTATATAGGCCCTAAGGTTAATAGCCTAGTACCTACCTATGACTCCTCACCAGAGTCATGGAGGTAATAGGGAAGGAAGTAACCAAACCCCAGAAGCAACAATGGTCAGTAAATTTATTCCACAATTTACAGAGGGTCCATGGTAAAGCTGTAACTGTTCTTTTTAAACTGTCTGATAGTGACTGTTTAAATTATAATGTTGGAAACAACTGTTTGCTAGAATTTTTTAAGTTAACACCTAAAGCTTATAGAAAAAAGTTTTGTAAGCATAGACTCAAAGCAGATGAAAGTGTATGTGAATATGTTGGTAAGCTAAGCACTTATTTTCATGAGTGGGTGAGTGGATGTCAGGTCACCACTTTTGAAGGGCTGGCAGACCTTTTGGTGAGGGAAAAAGCCCTAGGCACTTTGCCTGAGGACATGAGAATCTGGTTGGCTGATAGACAAAGCACTACTGCAGACGAGCCTGGGAAGAATGGAGACCTATACCTAGCAAGCAGGGCATTACTGAAAAGGAAAGGGACACCCAGTGCTGCTCATGGGTCTAAGGGAACCTATGGTGGGCAGCCCAGACTGCCCCCAACAGAGTCTGTCAGTAGTAGGGGAAGCCACTAGTCCAGGTACATGTCCAAGACAAAGGGTTAAACATTTTAAATGCAACCAGTGGAGTCATGTAGCATACACATAGCTGTCCATGGAGGCAAGGTGGGGAACAAAAGGTGGGAGAGCCAGGAAGTGGGAATGACAAAATGCCAACAGTAGGTTGTTTCAAGAGAACAAGGGTACCAAACTACCACAATAGGTTATATCCTATCTTAGTGAATGGGAAAGAGGTTATATCCTATCTTAATGAATGGGAAAGAGGTCATAGCTAAGAGAGAAACAGCTTCTGACCTAATCACTGTGAAGGCTGCAATGGTTACAGAGGAGCACTACTTGCTTAGGTAGTCTACTCCAATCAGAGCTTTAGGAGGGATGCCATTCGAAATACCATTGGCTAGGGTTTACCTTGATTAGGAGGGAGGAAAAGGAAGCAAGCAAGTAGGTATGTTTGAGCATATCCCTGTAGATGCCCTGATAGGGAATGATTTTGATAAGGCAGCACCATGTGTGCATACAGTTACATGCAGTCAGGCTTGGAGACAAGCATGTGGGTCTGATAGCCTGGGGGAGACCCAAACAGACCGCATACTTGCAGCCAGGATTGATGAAGTGGTTCCTTCAGGTTGGGAGGTACCCTGTAGCAGTGAGACTGAAGGTGAGCCACAGCTGCTTGTGGGTACTGTTGTTCCCTTGGACAGAGTGACTGCAAGGGCAGAGGTGAGTAGTAGTACCCAAGCTGACAGTGAGACACCACTGTCAGAGGATACCAGACTTCCTGTGGAAGGGGAGCTGGGAAGGGTTACAAAGAGAGAGTCAAGATAGGCTCAGCTCTCTGACCGTACATTCCAAGGACTGAGGGAGGTAGCTAGTGAAGCACCTGATTCCCAGGGGAATGGGAAATTTGTATATTTGGGGAAAAGAGTTGCTGTACAGAGAGTGGACCCCTGTGGGAGGGCTAGAGGGGGAGAGAATAAGCAGTTGGTAGTGCCCAGAGACTACCCTCCTGACAATTCTAGCCATAGCCCATGATATACCCCTTGCAGGTCATATGGGTATAAAATATACAAAGAGACATATTATGTAGAACTTCTATTGACCTGGGATTTCCAGAGATGTAACGGGGTACTGCAGGACCTGTGAACAGTGCCAGGCAGGAGACAAGGTAAAAGTTCCTTTTATGTTTTTGCTTGTGATTGAGGAGCCATTTCAGAGGGTAGCTATGGATATTGTGGGGCCTCTGAATACCCCAACATCTACAGGGAAAAGTATATCCTAGTGGCAGTAGATTATGCTAACAGATACCCTAAGGCACTGGCTCCATTGAGGCAGAAAAGGTGGCAAATGCTTTGTTAGAGATTTTCAGCAGGGAAGGTTTCCCAAAAGAAATACTGACTGACAGAGGTGCCAATTTCATATCAGACCTGCTGGCTTGCCTGTGGAATTAATGTGGGATGAAGCACCTAAAGACCATCCCCTACTATCCCCAGACAAATGGTCTTGTGGAGAGATTAACCTCCACACTCAAGATGATGCTATAGTTATTTGCACACCAGATTAAGAGGACAAATGCTTGCCCCATCTGCTGTTTGCTTACAGAGAGGTTCCCCAGTAATATACAGGTTTTTCACCCTTTGAGTTGCTGTATTGGCAAAGGTTGAGGGGACCTCTAGATTTAATTCCAGATGAGTGGGAGTGTGAGTGTGAATCCCACAAGGAGTCTGTTGTGACATACTTCCTAAACCTCAGGACAAGGCTCAGGGAACTCATGGGCTTGGCCCAAGAGAACCTGGCAGAAGCCCAACAGCAGAAAAAGGTCAGGTATGACAGAAATGCTCAAGCTAGAGAGTATGCTGTAGGGCAGCAGGTACTGGTTCTCATTCCTGTTAGACACAACAAGCTGCATGCAGCTTGGGAGATACCCTCCAAGGTGGAAGGTCAGTGATATTAACAACATGGTAGAACTGGTAGGCAGGGGCACAAATTGTACCATGTTAACATGATGAAACCTTACCTTGATGGGGAGGCCCTTGTGCTGAGTATTTGCAATGGATTGCAGGAGGAGTCTGAGGGTGAATGATCTCCTCAGTGAGGCTCGGATTGACACCTCAGTGGAAGGAGTAGCAATGACCCACCAGCTATCCCCTGCCCATGTTCGAGAAATCCAAGCAGTGTTACAGGAGTTTGGGGACATGTTCACAGGGAAACCAGGGTGCACCCACCTGGTGCAACACCATGTGGATACAGGACCTCAAAGGTCTATTAAGCAGGCCCCTTTCTAGGGTGCCTGAGAAAGTCAAACAGACTCTGAGGGAGAAGATACAGGAAATGTTGTAACTAGGGGAAATTCAGGAGTCCAGCAGTCCCTGGGCCTCCCTAGTGGTCCTGGTACCAAAGACAGATGTCAGCACCAGATTCTGTGTGGACTACAGGAAATTAGTCACACAGAGTCAAATGCTTATCCCATTCTTAGGACAGTTGAAGCCCTAGAGCAGCTGGTGGGGGGGGGGACTAAGTATCTTACCACCATTAATCTTACCAAGGGTTACTGGCAGGTGCCCTTGACTCTGAGTGCTAGAGAGAGGTCAGCTTTTGTGACTTCTTTTGGCTTGTATGAGTTTACAAAGATGCCCTTTGGGACAAAAAATGCCGCAGCGACTTTCCAGAGGTTGGTTGATCATATCCTAGCAGGAGCAGGAGATTTTGCTCCTGCTTACCTAGATGATATTGTCATCTACATCCATTCTTAGCAAGAGTGAATTCTGCATGCAGGGAGGTGCTGGGCAGACTACAGAGGGCAGGGTTGACCATTAAGCCCAGCAAATGCCAAGTGGGTATGGCACAGATATCCTACCTGAGACATAGAGTGGGGAGTGGTAAGATCAGGCCAGAACCTGCCAAAGTGGAAGCCATTCAGGCATGGCCTGCCCTGTTACCAAAATGTAGGTGAGGGCATTTTTAGGGACAGCAGAGTACTACAGAAAGTTTGTTTCCAATTATAGTACCATAGCTGCTCCCCTCACAGACCTGACAATGGAAAACAGGACAGATAAGGTAGTGTGGACTCCAGCATGTGAGCAGGCATTCCAGAAGCTTAAAGAAGCTTTGGGAGGGCCCCCTTTGTTAGCCAGTCCAGATTATAGCAAAAAATTTTTTGTACAAGTGGGTGCTTCAAACCATGGGGTGGGGGCTGTACTTTGACAGGTTTCTTCAATGAGAGAAGAGCACCCAGTGGTTTATCTCAGTCATAGGCTCCAACTCAGGGAGAAATGCTATGTAGCTGTGTGGGCAGTGAAGAAACTTCAGCCTTATCTGTATGGAAGGAAATTCACTGTAGGTACAGACCACAATCCCTTAACAGGGCTACATCTATCCAGCCAGAAAAATGCCAAGTTACTAAGGTGGAGCATAGGGTTGCAAGTGTATGATATGACAGTGTAGCACCACAGCGGGGTTAGCAATGCCAATACAAATGGGGTCTCAAGACAGGGAATGGGGTTAGGTATTCCCAGATAGGTTCAAACCCTCTCAAGCAAAGTTTCTCAAGGGTCACTTAAAAAACTAGCTTGAGTTTTCGGGGGGGGGGGGGGTTGTGAGGCTGCCAGCCCAGCTGTCTGGAATTTTGTAAATAATCATATGTCATTTGTGAATATTAATATGATTGGCATGCTTGTCTTACAAATGTAAAAGAACTACATGTTATGCGCATATTAAACTACTGGTGCAGAAGTGTGTGTTGAACTGAATGTTTTCTACTGAGCTTCAAGAATGAAACCACAGTGTACCCTACTGGAAAAGAAGAGTTAACTTGAACACTCTAAGAAAATAAGTGAATTGTTTTATGATTGCGTTTATCTCTCAGTTTCACTGAAGGAGACAGGATGTCTACAGCTAGAGATTGTTTTCTATTGTCTTGAAACAAAAATAATGACTAGGTTTGGAATGTAAGATGCGTTTATTGCTCCATGACTTTCTAGTAACTGCACATCTGAGAGATAAGTATTTTTCAGAGAAATGTTAAATTCTGTTGGTATCTGTTAGCCTGTGAACTGAAGGCAGCTGACAAATAGTGATGTCATCCAGCTGACCCAGCAGTAATGTTTCAATATTAATTTGGGAACTCTTTAAGAGACTGGACATTTTGTATTTGTCTTTGGACCTGGAAACATCCTCTCATCAGTAATTGCCTTGCTAATAGTAAGTAACGAGGGAAAAGTATATTTTATATATATATAGGAATATAGTAAAGATATCTGACATGGCTTAGTGATAAACCACTTTGGCTATGGTGTGCAGGGTCCTGGGTTTGAATCTTGGGATGGGAGGGTGACCTAATGGTGAAGGTGTTTGCCTTACAAACACAAGGTGCAGGGTTTGAGTCTCACAAGAGATAATTGGCTAGGCTTAAAATGGCTCGCAAGGGCAGTTAGCTTAGTACTAACCTATGAACCTATGAAAGATTAGTTTAGATGTTTTCTGTATTTATTTGAGACTGCCCTGCAATGTTGTTTTAAAATACTTCCTGTGATTCTGAGCTCTATAGTCACTGTGCCAAGTTATTGAATACTGTCTTGTTCTTTTATTATTAAATATATTTAAACATTTTAATTGTGGCTGGTTTGTTTAGAGATATTTAAGCTTGTAGAGTACTTGCATGTGTATTTGGTGAAACTATACAGGCCACTCCTAAATAGCCTTGAAAGTATTGGTCACACTTACCATTTAGATAATAGTAACATTATACAGTAAGATTGGTCACCCTTTGGGAAGGAACTTAAAGTAGCTGATAAGGGGTTCTGGTGACAGTGCTAACTACCTTGTGGTCTGGGAAGAAAGGGGCATAGCTAGTAACCCTGTGTCAGCCTTTCCCAAGTGTGCATTTGTGTATAAATCAAAGTGTGTGTGTGTGTGTGTGTGTGTGTGTGTGTGTGTGTGTGCCAGCTACTTCTTGGGCAGGGACATAAAGCACTGGTTGGACAGAGAGAGTGCTGGGAGGACTTGTCTTGGAACCCTGGCTAATGACTCAACTCTATAGCTGTGCCAGTGGAGAGTCTTACTGGGGATCTGTAAAAAGAGGGAAAAACCAGACCCAGACTGACTGTGACCTTTGTGGTCTCTTAAGGGAAATTGTATTTTACTGTGTGTGTACTTGTCATCCTCCCAATGTTTACATCCCTCACAGGTGCTAGTCGTTAGGATTGAGCCTCCCTGATTACTTGGCCAGTGCAGGAGCGTAACACCTGGGTGCCTCCTGAAAAGACTAAAACACAGCATATCCTGAGGCACTCTTTATCTACAGTCTTGAAACATGCCACTTCCCAAGTGAATGGAAAACCACAACTGACCTAAGGAACAACATACACATCAGTCTAATTAGTCTTATATGCAAAGCCATGGAATAAATTAGGACACTGGCAATCTACAGACACTGGATCCATTTGTATTTGGTTTTGGAAGGTTGTGACTAACCTGGTAGACCTCATTGAATGGGTTGCCAAGGCTATGGATGAGGTTAAAACAGTGCATACTGAGTATCTTGACCTGGTCAATGCATTTGATAGTGTTAGAAAAATATGTACTAATGTATATGTTTAGTGCTTATTAGAAGCTAAAAGGGTTAACACATTTCATTCTATTTTATGTACAGCTTAATTCTGTATGAAATTATAAGATGCTTTTCCAAACTGCAGTATGCTTTCTGAAATTGCAAGATGCTCTCTGACCTAATATTTGCTAGCACAGCAAAATTCATGTTTATGCCTTTTGGAAATCTACTGAGAAGCAGGTGATTATCTGCTAGATCAGGAAAATGAATGAATAGTGAATGAATAGAACAATACTGTTTTCTATAATGTTATTCAATATGAACAATCAGCTCTGTTTGTATTATGAGAACATGCACAGCTGCGGAAAAGAAAAGATACATCAGACAAAGACTGCTTGAAGAAATGAACTATAATCTGTACTTGCTTTGTGCTCAAATTAGCCATAGTACCTTGGATGGTAACATTGAATAGTGAGAAGGTGTATCTGACAGGTGGTCATCAAGGCCACGTTGTTTTTCTTAGGAAGTTTTTTTTGTAAACTTGATGTGCCAGCAGAAAATCATGGATGAACAGCTGCTATGACATAATATTGAAAGAACTTGTGATTTATTACGTCAGCTTGGTAGGCAATGTCTTGTAAGAAATGTATAAGAACAGCTTCACTTCCTGATTCTAGTTAGACAAACTCTTTATTAGCACGTTTTGTCTCCTTGCTGCAAGATTAAAGTGCCTTAACCTGAACCTGCCATGTGTTGATCATTTTGAAGTTTTTTTCCTTTGACAGATAGAATAATCCATGCTGACATTATTGACAAACTCGCTGAGCTAGGCAGAAATCCCTACATAACTCACTGGATTAGCAGCTGGCTCACAGACAGGCTCCAAGAAGTCAGGATCTGTAAAACAATCTCCGTCAAGAAACCAGTCACTGGTGGAGCACTCCAGGGCTCTGTGCAGGGCCATCTCCTGTTTGGCATCTACCTTTTGAAAGTCAAGGCTAACATTCAAGGCTTCTGGCTCAACAAGTTAACAGATTACTTTAAATTGAGAGCTATTACAGATTTCCTCAAGACTCCAACACTTGCAAGAGGGTTAAACACAGACTAATGACTGGTTTTAAAGACAGGGCCTAAAACTTGTGCCAAAAATGCATTATAATGCCCTATGGGAAACTGTAAATCAAAATAAATTACTCGATTAATAAAACACCTCTAAGAGTTGACTCTGGGAATATATATAGAAGGCAATCTGGCCTTTGACCAACATGTAGCTAAGATAGTAAGAAAGTCATTCTATATCACCAAAGTTATAGGTAAGGGGGGTTTATATCAGATCATCAAAATGGCTCATTATCAAATGTCATAACGTCGAACTGCAAAACCCGAACCCTAACAATATCGAAACCTCAAAACAGCAAATTTTTTCCCACGGAAAAAAGTTGCTGTTCTGAGAAACACACACCACAAGCACACGAAAAAGCAGCAATCCACACATACACTTAAAAGCTACATCTAACCCTGCACTACACTGCACATACACTACTATCTATCCACTAACCTTAACCCAGACCCTACCCCTAAGGTCCGTCACTATCGCACACTCACCTCACCTGCGCCCTAATTCTAACTCAATTAACCCGCAACAACCCCAAATTTTCACTATCGCACACTCATCTCATCCGCGCCCTAACCTTAACTCACTTAACCCGCCCCAACCCCAAATTCTGTCACTATCGCACACTCATCTCACCCACGCCATAACCCTAACACACTTAACCTGCCCCTAACCCTAATGTCCGTCACAATCGCACACTTACCTGACCCGCACCCTAACCCAAATGTCCGCACAATCACACACTTACCTTAACCCAACCCGTAACTTTCCACCGCTTCGCTGAAAACAGCAAAGCCACAACAACGACCAACCGAATTCTTTCCCTAGGAAAGAATTCGGTTTTGTGCAGTTTTGCTGTTTTCAGCATTCGAGATATTGGGTTCGATATTAGATCATTCAAAATTCAGCCGTTTCAATGATCTAATATAGACCCGGTAAGGATATGGCATCCAGGTCCAAATAAGTTATAGCACCACTCTACTTGGTCCTTAACAGACCTATCTGAGTTCAATGTCCCCATGGCACGTACCTCACCAGATATATGTAACAATTGGAATGCTCAAAAAGGTTTCTCACCAGGTGAATTCAGGGCATGAATACCCTATCCTACACTAATTACCTAAAGGCTCTTTCTCTGTATTCAGTCTTCTACAGGTTGCTGAGAGGGGATCTTTGCCTTGTTTAGAGGGCTTTCTCATATCCAGCCCAGATGGATCTGTTGCACATGCCGAAAAAAAACACTACATCCAGGAATCCAAACTTCACATGTGACATAAACAAAACATGTTGAAGAGACAGATATATGTACCAAAGGATCCCCATATTATGGAATGGGCTCCCCATCCATGTAAAACAGAGTTCATCCCTATCCATATTCAAATGAAACCTTGACAATTGGATCGGAAATTGTAAATTTACTGCAAGCCTGCCCCCTTGGCTCCATGTCACTTATGGACAGACTCAGTCAATAAGAAAAGTATTATCCTAACTAACACCCACTGTCCAAAACCAAAGATTCCTTCTCAGCACCACCAAAACAAAAAACATGCTCTTTGGCATTAAAGAAATGTTTAAGAAAAAAACAAACTCCGCTATAAATCAAGTACCAGAAGAACACTCCATCAGAAAATATTGTCTCTTTCACATAACCAGGCATCTGGATGGAGCCTTCTCTTACCTTCATGATCCATATAAAAAATACAAGGGAAAATAACACACTACTCTTTTTGGGCCACAAAACCTTTCTGTTTCTAACCAAAGCAGCGAGGACAACAATGTGGATAGGCATTCTACTATTCCAGTCAGAATATAGCCCACCATTAGCAGCTTCAACATCCAAGCAGAACCCCTCTAGAATGTGTGGAGCATTTCTCCCCGGGCCTCCACTGAAAACAGGATCTGTGGAACCTAGTCGGACTTTCCCGGTCAACAAATGTGAAATAAATAAAAAATAAAATAAAAAAAAAATGTAGTCTATCAGCAATAAACTACACAGAGTCAGCATGTCATAAAGCAGGAACAATATTGGAAAACTATTAAAAGAGTTAACTTGCTGTCAGTGAAATGAAGAATAGACCTTCTCCTATGCTTACAGCTTTTTTAAAGTTCTTAGCAACAAAACAATACTTCCAGCAACAAAAGTAATAAGACAATCAACCTCCTGTAGTCTCAAAAATCAGAACCAAAAACTACCCACATTACATCCACCTAAAACTAAACTGTACTGCACAGACCACTGCCTCTCCCTACATGCCCCCAAACTATTAAATCTATAGCAGTCTACATTAAAAACAATATAATTTTACCCATTCAGTTCCCAGATAAAATCCAACCTAAACAGACTTGCTAAGTCACACCATCTGAATCTCCTTCCCTATCTATCCATTACTAATAAAACCTTTAATACTAGCAAAGCATTTGCCCTGCTGTCAGAGTTCCTCTTGCGTCTCCTTGCTCATAACCTTTAGCATGTAGACACTGAAAATAGGTACACAGGCCTTTAAAATTAGGAATATCCAGCCAAAACTCTGTATTATATATTGACTGGCCATTAACATTCAAAAAAAAGTGCTTGCTAATTGGTCAGCCCAACCAGTGTGCCTGTTATAAAATCCATCATATACCAATAGAAAAATGTCCATTTCCCCGGACTTTCTTCAATTAATATATGCTACAGCTTCTGTCACTTAAGAAACACCTTCCTTACATGCTTGCTATCAGTTTGTGCCTACACTGCTCTCTTGTACATCTTTTAATTTGCTTCCCTTTACCAAACCCTCGCTCCACTCTAACTCCCATTTTCATTCTTAAGCCATTAAGCTTGTGATCCAATCCACAAATGTCAAACTTGAATTTTCTCTTCTCAATTTCAAACTTCAACTTACGTACTCAATCCAAATAAAATAAATAAATCTTCCATTTCTTTGCGTTTGCTTCTGAAAAAAATTGCACTCTTGGATGTGCCTTCCTCAAAGATTCTTCTTACTCAGCCAGCTGTTGAACAGGTGTATTGTGCCTGCTTTAGACTTCCCACAACTTCACAATAAGTTGTTCATAAA
Source organism: Protopterus annectens (assembly GCF_019279795.1). NCBI lineage: Eukaryota > Metazoa > Chordata > Ceratodontiformes > Protopteridae > Protopterus > Protopterus annectens. The sequence continues at coordinate 1,505,998,014 of NC_056733.1, forward strand.
TATTAGAACTCATTCAACTACTCAGAGTTACATCATAAACTGATCCATTTTAAAACAAGATGCTTTTAAATTTCATACCCTTAGTACTACCTCAACCCATTCTCTGCATAAAAATCTACATTTTCTTTCATGATCCATAGGTTTCTAAACATTCATCATAATTTCTTGTATTTTATTATTTTATATAGGTGCCCACATTTATAGTCATCCTCACCCCTCAAGAATATCCACACTGCATAAGTTTCAATACCACATCTCTAACTAACCCTTATTTTAATGCTATTTTAATCAGCTCAGACTTTTGCTACTCAGAATTTTGAAGATTATGTTCTCCTTTATATTTGTCCTGTGACAGAATGGACATGCGTCATTGTTCCCTAAAGGAATCACCACAAAATGCTTAATTCTAACAAGTCCCCTCTATTTCATTTTTTCCACTGGACCATACATCCCTCTGTCTGCATCTCCGGCTTCACAGAGTTAAATTCATCTTTTGTTCCCATTCTCCTATAAAACTCTCCATTTCATAATACAAGTTTAAAACTCAATCACTGCTTTCCTTTATATATATAAACAGTCAAAACTTTTCTGTCTGGTTTCTGTCTCTATTATTCTTGCCCGATCCCTCTGACATACGAAATGCAGAAAGTGCAGGGCAAAAACATCTCACATGCCCCATTTGCCGATTGCCTTTACTAGTCAGAACTATTCCTTAACTATGGCACCCATACACAAACTATTGCATATCATGTGTAGTATCTCAACCCATGTACCTCTAAAGTTTTTTAGTAAACACCCAACAAAGTATAATGCCCTTTGTATAATCATTTGTACAACATTGATTTTCACTGCCAGGGATCCTGTCTTCCCAGAGCACTTCTCTAAAAGTGTTTGTTGTAAGAGTTCTTCATAATTCACCCTAATTGTTTCATCCCATGTTTCCACAACTTTCAATCCCAAATATTTCATGCCACCTATCCCGACTAACACATCCTCTCTTACAGGCTGCTTTCCCATCGCTTCTACCACGAGCTTGATGCTCTTCTCCCAGCTGCATTGTAGTCTTGAAAGACTCCTGAGCTATTTAACATCCTCCAACTCCCTCTCCTGATCTAACAATAAGAAATCACATGCAGCCATCTGTGAAAAGCTTGATTTCCATCCATTGTCCCAGCACGTCCTCATAAAATATATAAAAATATCTAACCCTTTGAGATGAGACACTATTTCAATATTCATGAGAAGCAACTTAGTTGAAAAAATGTCTCCTCACTGTTACTTCCCTTGCTTGTCATATATAAGATAGCACTCTGATTTTGGGGGAGTACTAAAGGGTGATTACATAAATTCTTCTGAATACTTAACTTTTTCTGCTATTCTAAAGAGAAAGCCCTAGTCTACAATATCAAATGCTTTTATGATATCAAAAAAAGACTACACTTGCCTGCTTTTTCCCTGACCTTCTTCTTTGTATAAACTAGACTCCCATCATCTCTCCCATACTTCAGCACACATCACTAAAAATAATATTAACCCATCAATCACACACTACCTCTGTCACCGAGCATAAACACTTTACACCCCAACACTAAGTTCTTCACACTTGTCATAAAAAAAGTATTTCTACTACACCCACACTCCCTTAGTAATAAAAAAATTATATGCATTTTATCTACGCTACCATCTTTTACCAACTACAATCAAACAATGAAAAACATGCAACTACTCACAATGACTATTTTAATCTCACTTGCACAAATCACAAGCTTTTATACCCACACCCACCCACAGATCAATTCACCAACTGTTTACAACTCCAGCACATACTTAAATCTCATTTTCCCCTCATACTACCTGAATTTTACCCACACTCACTAATGTATTTACATACATACAAATATATAAAAACAGCTATAAAAGACCTAACTCAATACTAATAATACAACCAAATCCAAATATGACCACCCATTGCATACTTCCTCCATCAAACTTAAACTCAGTGGTGACATTTATCCCAATATTGGCCCCGTCACAATCCCACAACCCATACAAAATACCTCTTCCCAAACAACCCCACCTCACTCTCTTATTCTTACTAAAGGTCTCGGCCTTCTCCTACTCAACATAAACTTCCAAAGCATCTGCAATAAAACTGAAGGCCTTCAGACATGCCTAGAACACTACAGCCCTGAGATAATATTAGCAACTGAGGCCTGGATGAAACCCAAGATAAGCAATCAAATCTGATAAACATAGGCACAGGGGTGGCACAGTAGTTCTATTCAAAAACTCCCTAGAAATAACTAATATCCTCACAAAAAGTTTCAAACCACTGAAGTCCTAGTCAGCCACCTCTTTAAAAATCAATAAGAACACATCATTTGTATTATAGGACTTTACATTTCCCTAGGTAATAATGCAGCCATACTCAAAAATATCCTATGTTAGATAAACAACAGAAATAGTTCAGGAAACTATAATAATAAGAAATATAAACATTGACTGGAAACAAAATGACCTAACCTTACCCAGCATAAACTTAATTGGCTTTCACAGCTAATAAACACCCTTACCCTGGTACACCCACACACACACACACACACACACACACACACACACACACACACACACACACACACACACACACAAAACTAAGAAAGAAACCACACCTGACTGGATTTCGAGCACATTTAATAAAGGAGAGAGAGGCATAATATTCCTAGACGTGCAGTTCACAAAGAATTTTGCAACAAAATTAAATTCAACATACAACAATTTAACTCAATCTTCTCGCAATACAACTAAAGCCTACTAAAAACTCTACACCTGTATAACACAGTCATACACTTTAATCTGACATGGTCAAATCATATCCTCATGGTTAGCATGTGAAACCAAAGATATATTGACTAAGAGTGGCCATGTCTGGAAAGAATGGTCCAAAACCAAAAATCAAATGCCCTATAGGAAAATAGAACCCTATGACACATATCTAAGCTGCAAATAACCGTAGATAAAAAATCCTATTTCTCAAACCTCCAAAACTCACATAAAAAAAACTCCATTCTCATTTGGCCATCCATTAAAAAACTATTACACCCAGGTCGAATTTCCACTCCCTCACCAACAATCTGTAAGGACTAAGACAGCATTCTAACTCAGTTTAACAACCACTTCATTAACTCAGTCCTAGCAATCACTAAACAAAACTCCAACCTACCATCCATCATCTCAGAAATCCAACAATTCATGCCCACACCTGTCCCTAATGCAGCAATAACAAAATATTAACTAAAATTAAAGCTGACAACCTACCAACAGAATATTAAAAATTACAACCACATCCAGCAGCTTGACAGACCTGACTTACTAACTACCAACAGCAATCCTATCACCATTATTTAAAATTCTGGAAAGATGTATATACTCCCAATTAATCAAATTCCTCAGTGACCATAGCTTTCTTTCTACCAGTCACCATGGATTCCAGCCAGATCACACTACCACAACTACCCTCCTAAGCTTTACTATCACTGTTAATCAACACAGAAAAAATAGAGACCTACTCTTATCTATTTTTCTTTATCTGTCAAAAGCCTTCGACATGGTATTGAATCAGAAACTATTATATGAGCTAACATCTCTTGGTCTAAGCAAATCAGTTCTAATCTGGTTCAATAGTTATCTGTCAAATAAGCAACAAGCAGTTAAGGGGAAGCAAGACCTCTCAGCTTTCCTGCCAGTTACAGTTAGGGTTCCCCAGTTTTCAATACTTGGGCCTCTCCTTTTAAACTTATTTATCAACAAACTGCATATTGCTTTTCAACAAGCAATCCTTATTCAGTGTGTAGGCAATGCAGCACTCATCTCTCTACAATCACTACATACCCTACAAGATACTACTCAACAGGCTTTCCTAACCACATAATCCTGACTCACCATTATAAACCTACTACTCAACCATGAAAGATAAATCTAATGGTCTTTACCCCCATCAAGTCTTATAGAACAAAAAACAAAACAGCAATTCAACATCCTATCATCTGCCAACACGAAAAATGAATGCTTTCAATAAATGAAGTTACTTGGTGACTTACTTGATGATACCCTTAAATATGACCACCACCTACTCCAGGCCATAAAAAAGGAACCATTGAAACTAGGACACACAGTAAAACATTTTCTCACAGAGTCCACAAGAAAATCCATAACCTCTGCTTATGTTCTTCTGTCCCTTCTATATGCATCACCTATCTTTACCATCTCAATACCACTTTTAAAATTAAACTCAATGCATGTTACAATAAAATAGCCAAATACCCCACTAAAAATCCACCAGTGCATAGCCTTTAGAGCTTTACACCATCTAGAACTCCCTCAATACCTTATATACTCACAGCTCAAGATAGTCCGCAACTTAATTAATTTCCCTGAAAAATGTCCATCATTGAAGAATATGCTCCAACCATACTCAAGTCCTAGACTATTACAGTCAAGTAGCCCATACCTTCTGTCCATGACCAAAACAAGCAACTTAGCCAGGGATTATCTATACTCCCTCCAAGTCACTAAAAACTGGAACTCTAGCCTGCTGCTGATAAAGCAGGAAGGCAAGACACATAGCTTCAAGATGCAACTCAAACAATATCTAAGCAAAAAAATGGCTCTACTACTGCTCATCTCCTGCCTAGAATACATTTTTGGAAACACCTACTACCTTTTTTTTCCAAATACTTGCTTTTTTCACTTCCCCCTTTTTCTCCATCTGGCCAGTAAGATGCTCTCTAAATTACAAAGGGTAACTTTGTTTACATAAATTATATCAATCACAGGCTGTAAGTGACAAGAGTCAATCTCTTCTTCTCTGTAACTAGATAAACTACTGTCTCACTGTCTCCCCTGGGTCATGGTTTCATCATTCTCCCTCCTCTGTGCAAAACTAATATTCCTTATAATACTCCAAGTAAATCCACTCATCCTTACTTTTCTAATTACTTCACTTCTCAATCCTAAATGTAATGCTACTTTTATAGTTGCTCTGCTATTAACACATCATACTGACTTTTATTATCAGTCACCTCTCCCATTTCTAATACTTCCATAATTAAGTTGGCTCTTGTTTTGAGTATGTGAGTTGCTAGGAATTGCAGGTAACATTGCAGCATCATCTGCAATGTTATATCAATCACTGCTCTATTTAAACCTCTAATGAATGTTCAACATTATATTTATCTATGAAAGACATGCACATGCTCATTTTCTAAATGATGTAAGCTGTTGTAAAGCTTTTTCTCTCATTTATGTGCACATAACCTATATTTTGTATTCCTTCTGATATCATGCAAATGCATTTGATGTATAAATCGGAACTGTTGTTAAATGTACAGATTTGCCCTTAGACCTCCATGGAAAAAGAGTTTTATCCCAGTTGGACTTTCCCAGTAAACAAAGGTAAATAAATAAATCTTGCATCTTTGATAAATTCAACCAGTTTTTCACAAAACATAGCTGACCATCTCTGCCTTTTCAAAACCCCTCTCACCTTCACTCACTGTAGCATTTGAGTTGAGTATGCTAGTTCATATAACATTTAGGTTTTTCAGTACAAAGTAACTGTTTATGCAACTAGTAAAGACGACTGGCAAAATATTTTTTGTCTTAAAATCTCAGGTAATTTGCAATGTTTTCATTTTTTTCACAGCACACAAATGCACAATGAGGGACAGGTGGTAACCTAATTGTATATGTTCAAAAAAGTGCCTCAGGAGAGGCAAAGATATGTCTTTTCTGTGTATTATAGAAACATGTATCACATTTCCATACTGAATTTGAAGAGTTTCAACATAACTCTAATTGGTATAGTATTATCTGAGAAGGGATAAAGATAAGACCTTCATTTCTGTATTGGTGCTACTTTTTGTTGCCTTTCTAGGTTCCAGAGAGACTTTGCTTAACAGTATCTATAGCAACATCTACAATGTACAGAAAAAAACAATTCCATTCTAACTTATTGTGAAAGAGCATACTGCATAATTAAGCTGTGTTACCACACAACCATAAATAAAGTGACACATTTAAATGTTTAAATTATTTTGGGGCATGAAGCTTTTATTCCCACGCGGCCTTATTATCAATCCAGTCAGGTATTGAGATTATCTCTGTCAGGAGTTTTGTATAACCTCACTTGCTGAAACAATGGGGAAGAAGGCAATGTATAAGCTACAAAATGCAGTACAAGAATTGCAAATGTTATTTTTTCTTGTATTAGAATGTACGGATAAAAAAAGCTTTGCCTGTATTGTAAAACTGTTAAAATTTGCTATGGAACACATACTGAAGAAACGACTTCTTGGGCTCTGAACAGCAAACATTTTACACCTCACCTAAATAAAATAAACACTGAAGAAAAAGGTAATATATTATTCAATTGTTATTCTGACTTTGTAAATATCAAATCTGTAAAGTGTCTTCATTTTATTTTAATTGTTGCTGTTTGTCTTGGAGCTTTTCTCCCCAGGCCTCTGCTGAAAATGGACATGATTCCAGTCAGACTTTCACGGTCCAAATGTAAAATAAATAAAAAATAAATAAATAAAATAAATGCCATATTTCTAAAGGCTATGAAAGATCCATAGGTTTAATGCATTGATTTACTAAAATAAGTCAATGCATTCATTTAGTAAAATATGTCTGCAATGCTCTTTGTGTATGAAAAATATATCAAATTTACTTCACTGAAGGATAATTGACAGTATTTTGCATTTTTAATTTTTTTTTAAATTTTCATTAACTATAATTCAAGCTCCATTAAAATACACATTTTATTCTAATTTTAAAAACTATGGACAGTATGCTTACTAAAACAAAAAGTTTCTTGTACCTTTCTGCTTCATGTGTAGTACCACAGTGTTCACAGAGTTTGGGGATGAATAAAACCTCAGAATAAATGAGGCCAGGTTTGTAAAGGTTACCAAAGTGTGCACTGTGTCTACACTTTCTGAATTCAAGAACATCTCAAACACAATGCTTGTGCTACTTATTCACTCACAAAAGTTACACTAAGCATACAAATAGTGTGTACTTTGGGGTAACCTTTATGAATCCAACCTATGGTGTTTGCTGGTTGAAGATATTGATTGGAGCTGTTTAGAGATTTACTCATATGGATTTAAAGACTATATATATATATATATATATATATATATATATATATATATATATGTAATTTATATATCTATCTATAAATATATATATATATATATATATATATTTATATATATATATATATATATATACGTATACCTATATGTGTGTGTGTGTGCGTGCGTACATATATATATATATATATATATATATATATATATATAAGTATACCTGTATGTGTGTGTGTGTGCGTGATATATATATATATATATATATATATATATATATATATATGTGTACACACATATCCCTCTCTCTCTTTCTATATATAAACGCATGTGTGTGTGTGTGTGTGTGTGTGTATATATCTATCTATATATATATATATATATATATATATATATATATATATATATATATTATCCCAAAAGCGAATAGGTGCTCGCCCAAACAATCGTGGTGCTCAGAACTCAATATGCAGACCCAAAAACAAAATTACCACACTCGCATGCCTTCTTCAACATTTTCAATGGAAATCCATGAATCAAAGCACAAAACAAACACTAATATCAGTGTTTAAAGTTTATTCCAGGTGCAAATGCACAGAGCAACCATTCAGGTGATATTCACAGCGGCTATACTGCTGAAAATACAGACTGGTGACCAGTTTCGCCCGCTGGCGTCCTCAGTGTGAATACACAAGAATGAGAATATTGCCTGTATAAATACATATACAAAGTGCTACTCAAACCTACAATTAAAAAAACAGGAAAGTTTAAACTAAATTAACCCCATATCCAAAGAGCTGCTTTGAACACATAAAACACCCTTATATGTATACATATACCTACACATATTACTATATGCAAATATATATACATACATAGACATAAAATAAACAAAAATACATATTGCCATTTATATTATTACATATGAAATGAGGCACAAATAAGCACAGGAGCAAGCCAAGGCTAACAAAAAAGATCCATATATGCAAAGTGACACAATCCAATTCAAGAAATCCACAAGAACAGTAATTATTAAAAATCCAAATCAATTTATTGAAATACAGAACTGGTAAGCACTTTAACCCAACAGTGCAACAATATGAAAATGAGGGGGATTATCAAAAGATTTATGAGTCTTACTTAAGTGAAGAGAATACTTTTGAAAATGAGGTCAGGGACAAGAAACTCAAGAAGTTTAACCGAGATTTGGGGGATATGGCGAAAAATGCAGTTTTCTCTTGAAAATCTACTAAAAGATCAGTACGCTTCTCAGATACTACCAAAAACAATCTAAATTTAAATGAAAAAGAAATAAAGCTATCCTGAAACCTCCAAGAAGTTCTGATGGCGCTACTGACTCTAGCACATCTGACTTTGGAATTGAAACTGAATGGTTGCTCTGCGCATTTGCACCTGGAATAAACTTTAAACACTGATATTTATGTTTGTTTTATGCTTTGATTCTTGGATTTCCATTGAAAATGTTGCAGAAGGCATGCGAGTGATGGAATTTTGTTTAGGGGTCTGCATATTGAGTTCCGAGCACTGGGATTGTTTGGGCGAGCACCTGTTCGCTTTTGGGATATTATATATATATAGGCATGCAAGTGCTGGAATTTTGTTTTGGGGTATATATATATATATATATGTATTACATGTGGCAAACATTTCTCAATTTCTGTTTTGTTAAGTATTTTTGCTATGTATGCTTGGCTAAATGTATTTACAGGAAGCTTTGCAAAAATCATAAGGTAAAGAAAAACTGATCAAAAAAGCAACACTGAAAGAAATTATTGAGGGTGAGACCCCTTAAACTCCTCCAAATAAGTGTCTGAGGGTAGAGACTCCAGACACCCCTTCTGATTCAACTTTTGTCTGAGGTTTTGCTACCCTGGAATAAATAAGAAATAATGTCTTTAAGTTAAACACATCTCAGTTAAGCCTGAGGTGTGTTAACCTGGTATTAACATATATCATTAGCAGGAGTGCAGTGTATGTTTGTGTGTGTGCACACACGCACCTGGGTGCCTGGGTGGAAAAGCTTGCACCATGCAAGCAACAGGTTTACGTATCAAGGCAGGTAGCAGTATATAGGTGCAACCAAGTTGTCTTATGAATCCACTCTAATAATGAATGTTTTTGCTTCTTACAAACTTAAAATGAGACTTCATCACAGTAGCTTTAAAAAATATTAATAATGGCACCTATTTAAAGTTTTAAGAACCAATCATTTTAAACATCTAATAAATATTAAGCAAAGTCATACATACATATTAAATATTTAAACTTTAAAAAAAATATCATGCATATTTAAATTAAAAATACTTAACTGATGTCAATCACAACATACAACCCACCCCTAATTATAAATATTAAAAACAATTTACATAGAAAATCACTCTTTCCAAAAACTTTACATAAATACACACACACACACACACACACACACATATATATATATATATATATATATATATATATATAATACATAAAAGATGATTTGTGTATAAAAATATTAAACAACATTAAATAACCTACTAGTTTTCATCAAACCTTTAAATATTAAAAGATCTTATTTTCATGACACTTTGTAAACAGAGACTTTCACTGAAAGCTGGTGATTGGCTAGCATTTAACTAAATTTGCCAGTATAGCTTTTTATATTCCAACAGACGCCCAATGTTGTCCCCTCTAGAATTAAGGGTTACTTTATCATTAATAATAAAAAGGAATTTGATAAAATTATCCCAAACCACTGAGTGCTTATATAGTGCATTTGTAGTTTTCTCACTTTTAATGGTCTCTGATATGTTCATAAATGTTATCGTTAAGTTTTCTTTTTGTTCTGGCAACATAAAATGAAGATTTGTACTGGGATATGACTGAGGTTTGAACATGTGGCACTAATTATAAAAAAATAGATAATCAACAGGAGCTAGGTGACCACCTGTCATCCTCGACAAGTATCATACAAATGGCCAGGAGTGCCATCAGCATTAGGATGATTTGTAGAAGCGTAGGGCTGAGCAGTTGGCTGAGTGGGGAAAACTGGTAGAGGGCAGAAGGCCAGAGTTCTACACTCAGTACAAAACATTATTTCTTAATGGTCACTGTTTCATTAGATCATATTAAACATAAAAAGTATAACAACTTTGTATAAGTAGAGGTATTTCCGGAAAAAAGATATGCGCAATTGCAAATGTTACCTTTAATGCTATTTTATATGCATATATATATATATATATATATATATATATATATATATATATATATACATGGATTCACTACTGAATCCCGAAATAACATAATCCCGAAGACCTAAATACCGAGACTATAAGCCCAAAACCCCACATTATTGAAATATTAAAACTGCAAAATTCAAAATCGCGAAAGTACTACATACATACAGCACACACACAAACATACACACAGCCTCCCCCCATAACCAAACAAACCACCCTACACTAAAGATAAGCAGGGGGTCTTTGCCCCCCTGCACCCCCACACCCCCCTCCTTTAATATTCTAACTCCAAGATCGCACAAACATACACACAAGGCAAACTCACACCACACATTACAGCCCCTCTCACACACACACACACACACACACACACACACACACACACACACACACACACACACACACACACAACACACACTTACACACACTAAAGCCCCTCACAAACACACTTACACACATATACTTACCTGAACCACAACACCAGAAGCGCTAACTCAAAATCCCTTAACATCGGGATTTTGAATTTCGCGCTTCTGATCTTTCGGTAATGTGGGGTTTCGGCTACATGGTCTTGAGCTTTTGAAATTCGAGATTTCAAAGGTTCGAGATTCAGTAGTGTTCCCATACATATATATATATATATATATATATATATATATATATATATATATTTATATGTATATGCAAATGAAATCATAATATACACATAAACGCATCTTTTGAAAAACTACATGGTTTATGTGTTAACAATTTTCGTAATAATGCAAATGTAACATATGATTACTACAATAGTAATCAGCATATATAACTCTGTAAATCAAAGAAATAATACATGTGCTGAATTACAAGAATTAGCTGTTCATTTATTTCTAAAGACTGAAAAAGATTGCAATTACATACTGTAATATGATGTATTACTATTGCATAAACTGACTTACTACCTAATAAAAACGAACACAGTCAATGGCATAAATAGAATCCTAGGAGATAGTGGCACTGATATCCAACCTCACAACGAACCAAACCAAGTTATCACACTAATTTCCTTGTAACTTCCTCTCAAATTAAAAGAAGTACGATACAGGAAAAAATACAGCAACAGTCTGTAGACCAAAGTTTAATAACAGAGTAGCGCTTTCACCAACAGGCTTTGTCAACTCTTTGACAAAGAGGATTCTATTTATGCCATTGACTGTGTTCATTTTTATTTGGTGTACTACTGGCATTAGAATCCTGTTCCGTTTGGTGATCGTCTTTCTGCTGTTTTTTTGACTTACTACCTAGATTACACAAAGACAGTTTTTTGTAAGCCACAGGAATATTACTGTAACAGGCACATAACACCGTTGTTTGTTTAAAAGTATTGTAACTGCATGTACAACATGGCTGAAGGCTCATTCAGACACCACACCCAAGTCAGAGTGGGGGCCGCTGTGCCAAGTGAATGGGCGGGACAAAGTTTGTTGAGAAATGAGTGCTTCTTTACTTCTTTATTACCTATCAAATCAAACACATTTGTAAATCAAAGGAAATGCCAATGCACTGCTACAAAGTTCTACCTGAACACAACAGAATTGTAACTGTGTTCAATGCCGAGCATAGTCATTTGAAAACAACATTCCACCAACACTACATACATTTATTTTTACTCTTGCATGACACGGAACATTGGTACGTTAAAATAACAACCCATACAGGAATGCATAAGTAAAAAAATAAAATAAGCAAGTATTGCAGGTATATATATATATATATATATATATATATGTGTGTGTGTGTGTGTGTGTGTGTGTGTGTACATATATATATATGGATGTACAATACACAGACAATGTGTGGGTATTTCTCTATCATAAGATGTTCATTCTTTCTTTTTCTTTATTCCTACTCTCTTCACCACCTTCTTCCTTTACTCATTTTCTTCACCTTGTAGGGTTATAACTTTATAGGTTATTACTTGGCTATCTGCCCTTGAAGTGAATTTTAATCCTAGCCAATTTCCCCTTTTCTGTTTAAATGAATCTATTCCATTTGGTTAGAGCTTGCCCATTCCCAGCCTGTAGGTCAATAATTTTATATTACCTATAATAAGAATAACAGGGATCATACCATAGATAACTGGAGCATGGGATTACACATTTAGGAGCTGCCTCTGTCCATTAGTAGTAAAGGAGGTTGTACTAGACTATATTTTCTGTCTCCCGTCTAGAGATCAAAGTTGCATTTGATTGTGGACAGGGATGAACTTTGTTTTATTTGGAAAAGGATCTGTTGCAGAGCAGTAGTATCGTCTGTGAGATATGTCTGTCCCTCCAAACTATTCTGCTGATACTGCAGAAGAGGTTTAAATCCCTAGGCTGAGTATTTCAGATACCATTTTGATTTACTGATGTACACTAAATCCATCAGTACTGTAAAAGAAGATGTCTTGTATGCCAGTCACAGGTCACCTTTTCATCTTTCTGTGATATCATAAGTTTCCTTTACTTCAAGTGTAAGACTATACCTTACTGTCTCTATCTCTGTCTTTTTTTCTTATCTTCTGTCCTCTCATGTTGTCTCTTTCTTGTCTTTCTCATCCATCTTCCACAGTTTCCACTCTCAATTAATTCCTTCTCTGTCTTAAAACCTGTTTCCCTCACTTTTTTCTAGTTACTCATTCTACCAAGGGCAGGGAGCTTGTGGTACTAACTGTGGAATTGCAGCCCCCCCCCCCCCAGTAAAAAAAAAAAAAAAAAAGATAAATAAACTGTATTAATTTTTTATTTACTTTTATCTAAATACTATAATTCTACTCTTACTACAATCACAACTGAGACTGGAACTCTGCACAGCATGGATTTCCAAGGTAACCTGAAATGTAAAAAAAATATATATCTTTCTCTGCTTGCTGGGCTGTTTTAAAAGCAGCCCAGCACCACAATTACTCCACAAAGGGAATAAGGTTCTCATGCCTTATTACAGGGTTTCTTGTCTTTTACAGAAGATAAGAAACATCAGAAAAAAAGCATCTCAAAGGGCTGTGTTATGAAGCTGCAAGGAGCACTTCCTATTGACTCAGGCTGCCTCAGGTAACATACAGCTTACAGGGAATGATAGCATTTTTCTATCAGAAAACGTTTTGTTCACAGAAAAGGACATAACTTCTCCAACAATAAGGCAGAGAAAAGAGAATGATGAAAAGGAAGCAATCAGAATTGAACTTGGAAAAACTGAGAACATTTCAGTAAGAAAATAGAGGAAGAAGACTGAAACTGATAACATGGCTTACGCTGCGGCTGTACAAAGGTCTATAGTATAAGCTTGAAGGCTTAAAAGAGCGAACGCTCTTTTATCAAGCTGTAAACATCGAAACCACTAAATAGCGAAGAGATGGGAAAAAAATTGCTGCTCAGCAAAAAAAAAAAAACAAAAAAAAAAATGTAAACAGAAAATAAAGTGGGGTCTTCGACCCCCTCACCCCCTGATGTGGAGGGCTGTGCCCCCTGCACACCCCCTACTTAAATATACCAACTCTTGAGATTGCTCCACAGTGGAGGAAATGACAAAGTCCCAAAAACGGTCCAGTGATTTTTTTCCCTGGGAAAAAAAAAATCGCTGTTCTGTGTCTTCGCTATTTAGTGGTTTTGATGTTTACAGCTCGATAAAAGAGCGTTCGCTCTTTTAAGCTTTTGAGCTTATAATATAGACCTGATGTACAAAACCAGATGGGTGAGAACTGTATGCATATAAATGTAATAAGTAATGAAAGCAGTTGGATTAATAAGACTAATGGTGATAAAAATTATTCCTTTGTAAGAATTGAAAGAGTAGAGATTACTGAATTAGAAGCTGTTCAGATCTGGTAAGAAATTATATATTATATACTTGGAGATTCATTTATTAGAGAAACTGATACTTACATTTGCAGAGAAAATAATGAAAACTGAATAACGTTATGTTTGCCAGGAGCAAAATCACAGGATGTGAGAAAGGCTTTAGAACACCTAAATGTAAGGAAGTATGGATCTGTTTTAGTCCATGATGGTATAAATGATCTCATCTGCCTGGACTCCCTGACTGTTAGCAGGGAACTGCAGCCTTCTTAGATAACATAGCTTGTACAGGTATTTGTATATATTTCTATTAAAAATCATAGATCATCCAAGCCTATTTTGGGCACATGTGCCTTCAGAAAGGATGGTGTGCACTTGTCAAGATCAGGGAAGATAATTTTTGCAGAAGATATATTGCAATATTTGACAAACACAGGACAGGATTTTTCCCAGGTCAAAAATTTAAGTTTACAGATAGCAACATTTGATACATTTCTGATGGTTGTTAATGCTAGGAGCATTAGTAATACGTTTTTTTTTCTTTATTGGAAAATTTGCTATGTTCCCATGAGATGTTATGTTATTGTTTGTGAAACATAGTTAAAGAACAATGACTGGAAACCAGTTCTGTCAGGCTATAATTTTTTCACTGCTACATACATTCTCACAAAAATGAGAGAGAGGTGTTATGATACAGATTAAAGACAGTTATGAGACCTGTTTAATGATAACACCAATACTGTAAAGTTTGTACCTGATAATAAAAACTACCCTGGAACATATAACAATTGTTGGAGTGCATAAACCACCAAAGTTAGGTGATGATGTCCTAGAGCAGGGGTGTCCAACCTTTTCAGTTGCAAGGGCCGCATTGAGTCAACAGAAATGGTCTGGGAGCAAACTTCAAAAAAAAAGGGTCTCTCACATAAACTGAAGAGCAAAAAAAAAAAAAAAAACACAACGCATCATAAACTAAAGAGCAAAAGACCCCAGGTTTATGCGGACTAATACAAAGTCGGCCCACTGGCTGTATTGTAGGTGAATTTGAACAATAAATAAATTAATAAATGCATAATATTTGCCCTAAAATTCAATATCTCATTCTACCTGTACTACTGCCATGTGAGGTAAATCAGGATTAAATACATATAATAAACATTTCAAAGTTCATTAGATATGAATACTATCCAGTCATAGAATTTATGGACTTTTTATTTTCACAGTTTGCTACAAGTCTTGATAACAGTGAGTCACAAAAGTTTGTTGTAATTTAACATTTTCATTAGGCTTATCTTCCTAAATCTGAATGTGTGTTCAACAGAGATTCTGCTCTTGTTAATATATTTTTCATTTTGCATTTATTGTCATGGTCTACTTTTCTCATTTGTAATATTTTGTGTCTCTGAGAAAATATATTTTAATCTCTGTAACCAGACAAACACAGGAAGAATATTGTAATCTCCTACTCCTTTATGAATTAGAAATGAAGAACAGTATGGATGAGATCTGTAATTTTTTTAAAAAATATTTTCATTTGTTGCTTTTACAGATTTGCAAATGATAAGAAAAATTACTATTACAACTTTCAAAAATTATATAACAAAAATCCCTAAACAATTTTGGACTGAAAGAAAGCACTAGCTAAATCCAGAAAAAAAATCCCAATCAAATCCCCCCTCTATTGACAGTAACTATGACATTTTCCGAGAGTTTAACAAGCACAAATTTAATGCAGTTACAACCTTCCTCCTTAAAAAACAGCACCTAGATAAGGCCTTCAAATAACTCCTCCAAGCAAAATGCATCACATTCAACAGAACAACGACTTACTAACTAAGTCCTCTTACAAACAAAAAAAAATGCAGAACTTTTCTCACTTCAGCCAGTATCTCCATCAACAGTTAAGAAACTATTCCAACATTAAAATTAAGCTCAATAGCTCCAGATAATTTCTTAGTGCGAGTTCTCTAATAAAAAGCTGTTTATATAGCAAATCTTATGAGATTCTTATGAATCACTTTATAACTGACTCATACATCCATAAACGATATATAAACATTCATGTTATCCCCATTCACAAGAAGGAACATGACTCAAATTATCAAATTTCCCCATTGCTACATTATCATTACTTGCAAAGGTTGCAGAAAGATGCATATGTAAACAGATCATCACTTTTTAACAGAAAGGAATATGTTATTCTTAATACAACACAGCTTTACACCAACCCATTGCACTGAATCTGCCCTAGTAGCATTCCAAAACACCATCAACCAGAATCATAATAAAGGACAATTTGATAAACAAAATATTTCAGTTTCAGTATGTGCTGTCCTTGCATTGTAAAGTTCTGTTTTATTTTTTCATATAAATAAGCCACATAAAACTATACAACCCATAAATGGCTACTTAAAACATTAAGTAATTTCAGTTAACAGAAAGCAATATTGCAGATGTCTTTTAAAATATGAATATTGTTGAAAGGATATAAACATGTAGGTAAGGTCAGATAATAGCCTAATGATATATAGTAGCAAAGGCTTGGGCCATGCTTCTGTTAAGGTCATTATGTTATGCTTGATAGAAGAAAAAGTCTAATAATTTTTCCATTCGCTATTCAGTAAGTGCATAAAGAGATTTTATAGCAGTGTCAAGCTATTTGTTGTTCAACACACACACAAAAGCACATATATAAAGGAAATGCATTTTTAATTTTATGTTTAACTGATGGAAAAATAAAATGCCTTTACGGGCTTCTTGTTCTTAGCTCTGTCCTAAACTTTTGAAATGGTTTCATATAAATTCCTATAAACTACCTACATAACTTAAACTTCAAAGACAATATGTCTGATACTCTACTACACATCAAATGCACTCGTTACATAAGTGATGTAGTGTTTAAACTCACAAAATTACTTACCTTACCTTTTGCTATGTTGTAGTGTAACTGTAGTCAGTGTGTACTCCGAAATAAAATAAATCCTCTCTCCACGATCTCGCTCCTTCCTTCAGCTTTACCAGAACTGTAAAAAACGAACGAACGGTGTTTTCACGCATGCGCATACCAGCGGAAAGACGCTGGTATGAAAAAACGTGAAAAAACGAAAGTTGGCGCATGCGCAGAACAGCAAAAGTACGCGGATGTGTAAACACACGGAAAAAAAGTTAAATTGAAATTAAATTTAAATTTAAGGGTCGCGGGCCGCATGGAAGAGCTCTGAGGGCCGCATGCGGCCCGTGGGCCGCGGGTTGGACACCCCTGTCCTAGAGAAATTCAAACATTGATCAATGAATTAGAACTATGTATTGATGCATTCTCGCCAAGATGGATATCCGAATGACTTGCAAAAGGACATGGCAAGTATCGTACAGCATTACAGTCAGGATGTCCCAAAGGGCTCTGTCCTAGGTCCATAATTTGGTTATGTTGTACCCTTTGTGGAGTAACCTAGTAATGGTAGAAAGAAAAGTGTGCCTGAGTCTAGGTATACTGGCCTCTGGGACATTTCAGCAGCATATGGAGATGCCATAGGAGTGTCTTGTACAGCTGTCAGTTACATTCCCACACAATTCCTGGTGGCAATATGCACCAAGGTGGATTAATATATATATATACACTTCACAACAACAGCCAATAAACAGGAAGAGCCGTAATATCTGACGGATACCTTTTAAAAGTCTGCAACCATCT
The DNA here is from genome assembly GCF_019279795.1 of Protopterus annectens. Lineage (NCBI taxonomy): Eukaryota > Metazoa > Chordata > Ceratodontiformes > Protopteridae > Protopterus > Protopterus annectens. The sequence goes on from NC_056733.1 coordinate 1,506,015,913, forward strand.
TATATACATCAGCTTTAAAATGTAATATTGATGCATATTCTTATCATACCATTGCTACCTGCAAACTGAGTGGGACCTCAGTTAGCATTTTTTGGAAGATATTCAAAAGCAGATTTCTAGACCCCTACTGGGCATGTTGACTGAGGGGAGGCTTTGGTGAGACTGGGTGCAGAAATGGACAGATGATGACATGAAATAGATGCTCACTGTCGATGCTAGACATGAGCAGAGGGTGCAAGCATGTCCAGGAATTTTGTAATGATCAACATTTGGATATGGATTGCATGGGAGCACTGTGGACAAACTGGAATCAACCAGAGTAGGGTGCAGGTCCACAATTGCTATGATGACCTACACTTGAGAGATGCAGAAGACCTTTGCAGGAGGGATACAAAGGCCCAATGGCAACCACCTGATGTCTACAGTAAGTTGCATACTCACCTTAATACCTGCATTATCATAAAAGTATGCAGCAAGCACATGTCTTTATGTGATTCACTGTGTTTCCAGTGTATTTAATGATTATCTACATTAAAATACTAATGTACTTGGAAGAATAATGTGTTATAATCATTAGCTTATGTTATACCCGATAATAAAGTCCAATGACCTCACCTTCTCCATAGTCTCTGCCAACAAAGCCCTCATCTCCCCAGTCCCTGAGTCTAAATTACTAGGACTTACTATTGATCAGCAATTAAAATTTAACAAACTATCTCTAAAGTACATAAAAAACTAGGGACCCTCTACCACAGCAATAGGTATCTAACCTCTAACTCTCGGATTGCTATAGCCAGAACCCATCTCCTATCTACTTTACTCTGTGCATCCCCACTACTAACAAACCTAAATAAAACTGACCTAAACAAACTGTACACCTGTTACAACAAAAATTGCCAGATTTGCAAACAATGCTAAATCCCGGTCTCACCACTGCCTGTCCCTACATACTCTACACTGGCTTGAGTTCCCCAAACTATTACAATACCTCCAACTCAACCTAACTCACCAGATTCTATACTATCCTGAGTAAACCCCTGCCCTATCTGGACTTCTAAATTTCTACAACTCAAATCATCAATTGTGATCCAATAACAAAGCACTGATCGCAAATATACCATGTAAAAACAGCCACTGGGAATTGCTCTTCCCCAATGAAGTTGCAAAGACATGGAATACCCTACCTCTCGACCTCAGACTACAGAACTGTTGGAATACTTTCAAAAATCTCCTTAAATCATTCCTCTTTTCCAAGTCTCTATGTAGCTGTAATCTACCCTCCTGAAGGCTAATCCAACACAACAGCCTATCTCCCTAAGCCTTCGTAGCATACTTAAATATTGTTCTACAGTTGCATTATGTATAAATTGTATATAGGGTAAATATGTTCTACTATGAAAATGCCTTTCACATATACTGTACCTGTTCTATTACAATGAACTTTTATACTTATATACTGTACTCCAACGTTATATCTTTATAATTGTTAGTATCCTATAGAATGTTTAGTCAACTGTCTCTTCCATGTGACTCTATAACCTACTGTTAATACTATGTATAACCAGTATAGTTTCTTAATGTAGGGAGCTTTTCTCCCCAGGACTCTGCTGAAAATGGAGACTACTGGTCCAGCCAGACTATCCTGGTAAACAAATGTTAAATAAAAAATAAATAAATAAAGTTAACATTCACATGTCAATGCATTCTGAAGTTATCCACAACTATACTGGGCCAATGTAAACATTATGGTGGGCTGTCTATTATACCTGTATATTAATATGGATTTCAAACATACTATTATGACTGCTATTCCACAATATCTGTTTTAAAACATTTAAAGAATTCTGATGTGCTTTAGCACAATTGGTTAAGCAATTTGGCAAAGTGAATGTTTGCCTATGCATGGGTTCATATCTCATTGTATCCACTTTTGGAGAAATTATTGGCAGTATTTAATTTAATATTACATGTGACACATGGACGATCTGCAGTTTAAAATCTAGCATGACTGTGGTGATGACTAGGCATTTCTCCATTATCCACAAAGCTTCTAGAAACATCATACAGTATACTTTGCTGATAATAATGTATGTGTGAAGACTAAGTAATACATATCTATGTTACCGCTAACGTTTGCATTTTACAACAGTCTGTAATAATCCATTAAGTCCTTTCATTGACTGCTCTCCTACCTACTTTACATATGTAGGTTTGAATCCCACAGTTGTACACTAATTCTTTTAATGGCTATTTGTGTTCTAGACCTTTACTGGCATATACTGCTTGAGTCCCACTGCTCTTGCAGTGCTGTATAACAGCACTTTGCTGGTTTGTTAAACACTGCCTTACATACAATTTCCTCATTGGTGAGCCACAAGTCAGTCCCAGTTTTATTACATGTCTGAAGTACTGCATAGTATATTCTTGATCATCAATACATTTTTTACTGCACAAGTACTTATGTAACAATAACACAAACATAGACAGTGACAGTGGTACATTTGTTGAGTTACAATTATGTAAGTATGTCAAATACATAACTTGTAGCTATTACATACTGTCACTGTGTTCGGTTGTTCAGAAGTTTTCAAATTCCTTTCTGACTATATAATGTGATGTCATCCAATAACCATGTTGTATTGCTCATCTAATTTGCACATACATTTTAAGTGCATCACTGATTGCTAATCTTACAATATATTTTTAGCACACATAGTGAAACCACAGCATGTCAACATGAAGCATTAGTTGCAATAATAATGAGTTATAGTGGAAAATTAAATGTTACACTACATCTGCCTGTAAGGTGATTGTGTTAAAGCAGTAGATAGATGTGGCAATATAGGATGACTTGCCATTTGTATTACATCCATGTACTCCCTCTCCACATCAAGCAGAGTACTGCGTTACCCTTTTTACGTGCAACCTGGATAACTGGATGGGAAACAGAAAATACATCCTTGGGATTCCACCCATGTCCCTGCTGGACAGGGGCATCGGGTACTGACTTGTCGAAACATGGGCTAAACTCTTGGTCAGGCTTATATTTGACCTCAGGGCCAATAGCCTAGTAACTTCCTATGATGAAGATGGTGACAGACTAGGACTGCATATATGACACATATCAGAGGATCTCTCATGGTCGGGAAATACCAGTCAACTGGTTAAGAAAGCACACCAACGCCTCAACTTTTTCAGAAGAATGAAAAAACGCTAAGCTTCCTCCTCATATTCTATCTACCTTCTATAGAGGCGCAATAGAGTGCATCCTCACCTGCAACTTCACAGTGTGGTTTGTAAACTGCACATTTACAGAAAGGAAGGTGCTATATAGAGTGATGAAGGTTGCACAGAAGGTAACAGGTCCAGTCTTCCATCAATACAACATCTTCATTCTGCAAGAAGCATCAGAAAGGCCACCGAAATAATACAGGACAACACACATCCTGCACATGGACTGTTTAAACATCTGGCTTCAGGAAGGAGATATCACAGCATCCACTGCAGGGCTACAAGATTTAGTAACAGTTTCTACCCTACAGTGATTAGACTTCTGAACTCGGGCACTAATTACAGGGGTCTGGACACATAATAAGTCAATTTTTATTTATCTGTGCAATACATACTTAAATATATTCCAAGGAAGTGCAATATTTATTTATTATATCCATAGTCCATATTATTTAACTCACTCAAGTGCAACATTAGACAAATAACTTGGGCGTTTCAATCTGTAGTGTGTTTTGTTTAACTCAGGAGAGGGTATACGTTTCGTATACAAGTGTTGGTAAATGTTTCTGCTCTTTCTTGAATGTATTGGGAGTAGTATTGTATTTGTTAGTTATGTTTATTCCTCTATTAGTATGTGTTGTTTCACTTTCCTTTGTAATCTCAACAATTGAGCTGATGCATGAAATTTCGTTTAGGCTACACATGTAGCTCTAAAATAACAATAAAGTTGACTTTGACTTTGAAATGCCATTGTTCCTGTGGCTCAGCAGAGATTATGTCCATCAACACTCCAGATGTGTTCCAGACCCAGGTGTAGGACCTGATGAGTAAATGTTTTCAGGACATGGCATGGGCCATGCTGATATCCTTCTGGGAGACTGCCAGAGCAATCTTTCTTTCGGAATTTGGGTAAGTGTAAGATGATATGTAGATTGATATACATTTATTTATTTACTGCATTTGTTAACCGGGTGATGTCTGACTGGGCTAGAAGCCCATTTTCAGCACAGACCCAGGGAGAAAAGCTCCACAAGTAATAACATAAGCATAATGATATATATATAAATATATATATATATATATATATATATATATATATATATATATAACACACATTACAGAAGATACAAGATTAAAAATAAGAAGTTCTACTACAGACTCAATACTAAGTAGGATAAAAGCAGCATGGGAAATTCCAGAATACAGAAAAATACAACTTCAAATACAGTAACAGTAGTAAACCTGCAAACTACGAGAGGAATCTATAATATAGAAGTACAATTCAAATACAGTGAACAAAATATATGAAAATGTATCCACAGTAAGGTAATAGCCATCAGACACACAAAAGTAATAGGATGGTGAGATGAACATAGGTTCAAATGCACCCATATCCTCCAGGGTAGTAGAAAGTAGTGGCAACCTGCATATGGGAAAAAATTTGGGGGAGCTGAGTGTAGTACAGGATCCTGGAGAATGGCAGGAGTAGAGAAAGTGATTGGATAGGTGGAGTTTTAAGAGTTTTTTTTTTTTTTTTGAATTCCTGATAATTAGGGTTTTGTGTAATGGGCTGAGTAAGTGTGTGCCATAATTTGGCAATTTTGTAAGAATAGAGGGAGTCGCTGTCTTGGTTGTGGAAGCGGGTTACCTGTAGCATTAGTTTATCTGATGCTCTGAGGGTCCTAAGATTAAAGCTAGGATAGACTAGGTTAGCAAGAGCAGGGAGATTGCTGGGTTGGTGGACTATTTTGTGGGACATGGTGCATTGGTTGAGGAAATAACAGGTTAGGGAGTTTGAGCCAATTGAGCTGAGACAGAGCAGTGCAGTGGTGGGTCTTATACGAATGACTGGAGGCAAATTTGGCAATTTTGTTGTACCAGGATTCTAGGTTATTGAGGTCAGCCTTGCTCAGATTTGTGAATATGAGAGAGCCATAGAAGAGTGCAGAAAGCAGATGTGACAGAGCAGTGGCTCGTCTAGCGATGTGGGTTAAGAAAGGTTTTACCCTATAAAGGGTGCCAAGTTTGATATGAACATTTTAGATTGTCAGAGAAATATTTTCATTGAATTTTAGATTTTCATCTACTCTGACATCTAGAAGTTTAGTTTGGTTAGTAGGGTCTATCTTGGTACCATTTGAAGAGAGAATTGAGAGAGGGGACTGGCTTGGAATGGATTTTTTTATTGAATACTATTACCTTAGTTTTGTTTGGGTTTAGAATGAGCTTGTGTTCGGAGAGGTGCTTTTCTATGTCTTGAAAGGATGATTGCATTTTTACATGAAGTTCTTGGGGTGAGGGGGCTGAGCAGATGAGTGTAGCATCATCTGCATATTGGACAATGGAGGCTAGCTTAGTTGTGGAGCAGAGGTTATTTGTGAATATGCTAAAGAGGAGAGGGCCAAGTACTGAACCTTGGGTTACACCAACAGAGATGGAGAGCAGGGGGGATAGATTGTTTTCCCATTTATTTGCTTTCTGGCAGTTGGAAGATAGCTGTGGAACCAGGAGATGGATGAAAAACTGAGGCCATAGGATGAGAGCTTGTTAAGCAGCAACAGGTGAGAAACGGTTTCAAACATTTTGGACATATCAAGAAAGATATAGGAGACAAGTTGGCCTTTATTTAAGAGATAATAAATGGTGTTGGTGAAGGACAATAAGGCAGTGCTGGTACTATGCTTAGGTCTAAAGCCATGTTGGGAACTGGATAACGGGCTGTGAGTAAGGAAGTGGTTGAAGAGTTGATTGTGGATGCACTTTCCTGGAATTTTTGCAAGTGGGAAAGAGTGGCTATGGGGCGATAGTATGTGAGTTTTCTGGATGGACCACCTTTGTGAAGGGGAATGATTTGGGATATGTTTCAAAGAGTTGGGGTGTATTTTTCTGAGACAGATCTATTAATCAGGATTGATATAGGGTAGGCAATGGAAGGAGTGGTGATTTTTAGAAATTCATTCAGAAGTAGGTCTGCTGCAAGACAGCAGGGCTTTAGCTTGGAAAGGAGTGTTTTTATGCAACAGGTTTGGATTAGAGTGAAGGGTTAGGGATTATCAGGAGAAGGAGTGGGGAGTGTAAGAGATCTGTTAGGTTGGTCATTTAGCAGAGTGGTTATAGTATGTACAAAATAAGAGTTGAATTAAGTAGCGATAGGGTCAGTATTATTAGAGGTGACTGGGTCAGGAGTTGAGGAGTGACCAGGGCTAAGGAGATAATTAATGCTTTGCCAGAATTTTGGGGGGTTGTTTAGGTGTGTCTGTTAACAGATTAGGAAGTAAGCCTGTTTATCTTTCCCCGATTTGTTTTTTAACTTGATTTCTTAGATGTTGATATGTAGACAGGTTTGTTTTGTCTCTGGTAGAGTGGTACGCTGCCCAGGCTTTGTCTCTGTGCTTTAGTAGCGGTTTGGTGTCTGCGGTTAGCCAAAGAAGGTGTTTGGCTTTGGGGGGGGGGGGATTTTTCTGGTGGGAGTGAGATGATTAAGTATACTAAGGAAGGTATTGTTGAATTGCTGAGCGGCTAGGTCTAGTTGAAGGTTTTTAAGTGGTGCCCAGTTGCATTGTTAAAATAACTGATTAAATGAGGAGGGGTAGAAGTTTTTTTTTATTATGGATGTACTTGTAAGTAATGTTGCCTTCAGAATGGACACATTTTCTGTATAGGAAGGTTGGAGTATGGTCAAGTGAGGGAGTCTGGCAGATAGCCTGTTAAGTAACCAAGGTTGGGTTTATGAGTTAGTATCCATTTGTGTGTTGACTGCCTTTTGGTATGCTTGTCTATGCAAGTTGGACAGGTTATTATTTTGTTAAAGTTGAAAAGGTTTAGGAAATTAGAGAGATTGTTGGCTTAGCAGTAGTGCCAGTCTAAGTTGAAGTCATCAAGAATAATAGTTTCTTGGTTGAACTTGCTAGATGCCCAAGAAGGTAGACTTTCAATGGATTGGAGGTTATTGCTAGGAGGGAAGTAGGTGGCTATGATAACTATTGATTTTTTGGGGTTAATTTCTATGCGCGTCATTAGGATTTTGGAGTTGGGCAGATCAGGAGAAGTGCAGCTTAACTGTACCACCTTGAGGGTGTTTTTGAACATAATGGTGACTCCACCACTTCTTTTGTTCAATCTATCTAGTCTACTGATGTTATATCCAGTTCTGGTAACTTCTAAGTCTTTGATGTGGAACTTTAAACAGGATCCCATAATGACAGCTTTGTCTGGTGAGTAGTTGGCTTGGGCAGCATGAAATTCACTAACTTTTTACTATGCTACGGAGATTGAAGTTGGTAAACAGCAGGTCAGTATTAGATGTGTTGGGTAAAGGAATGAAGGGGTGGGAGTGGTAAGTAGATAGGTTAGGATTTGATGGGGTGACAGGTGGGGATGATAGACGGCAGGGTGAGAGGCTGTTTTGGGGACATGGGTTAGGATGTATGTCAGCATGGAGTTTGATTTGTTTTAAAGAGTGTAATAAGAGGTGTCTTCTAAGTTTGGAAATGAACTTGTGATACCTGAGTGTAGGAGACTTGGGGTGGTGAGTGTGTATGTGTTTGAGAGGCTGGTGAAGACTGGTGCAGTGGGCTAATGTTGGTGTATGAGTGGGTGTGGTGGAGATGGGAGCATAGAGGAAGTGTTGGTAAGTGGAGGTGTTTGATGTGGTGGGAGTTGAAGGAGATAGCACTACAGGTTATGGAAAGAAAGTGGAGAAGCAGTAATTTGGTTAATATGGAGTGGGAGAGATGCATAGTGGTGGGTAGAGAGGTGTGCTGTAGACTTGAGTGGATGAGGGGGATAGTGTGGAATGAAGGAGGGAGTTGATAGGACTATGAAGGAGGGGGTGGGGTAGGGCAAATGGTTGAGATGTCATTAAGGATAGGCTATTGGGGATGGGGTGTAGTTTGGCATGGTATAAATGTAATGAGGGTGGGGGTGTGTGAGAATGGGGGTAGGGTAGGGTAGCAGAGTGAACTTGGGGCAAAGCATAGAGCGAACGGAGTGGGATGCACCAAAATTTAGTGAAACCAATCAAGAGAAAAACTATCTCCAACTTGGAAAAAGCAGCTAAATATAGTAGTGTAGGAAGAGAGAAGAAATACTGGGAGGGGCAACCAGGCTAAGTAGTACAGAGCATAGAATCTTGGGGGAAGAGTGCTGACCCTGCCAGTTGATGGAAGTACCTGAAATTTCATTAAGAGACTGTGCAGGGCTACCTAAGTTTTAAAGTGTGTGTGTGTGTGTGTGTGTGTGTGTGTGTGTGTGTGTGTGTGTGTGTGTGTGTGCGTGCGTGCGTGCGTGCGTGCGTGTGTGTGTGTGTGTGTGTGTGCATGTATATATCTATAAGGGAACCCCCTAATTTAGTCAACTGTCATTATTGTATTGTTAACATCTGTTTAGTTAACACGTCTGTTTAAAATCATATTCTTGTCACTACGTCTGCAAAGTCTAAGGGCCTGCAGAATGTATACTGAAGAAAGAGTCCACAAGTATTGTGTTGTCCAGCACTGCAACACTATGATACCAAATCTTCGAGGGATCTTCAGATGTTTAAATTCTTTATTGCCCTGGCTAACAGTAGGAGAGGAGAATGAAGGTGGGGTGCTTTATAGGTATGAAGTCTTTCAGTCCAACTACATTCATGGACCATTTTATCAAAACATTTGAAGATTTTCTGAGGTAGTTACACCTTGGATGATGTTATATAAAGTAAAGGAATATTGAGGATAAAGCCTTCTGCAAGGGTGAAGTGGGTGACTTGGCCTCCAAATCCTCCATGGTCCTTATATTTTTTCAAGAAATTTGACAAAAGTTATCCCCGGACATAATGGCACATCAGAAAATAACCCATGTTTGATCCTGTGTAAATAGTGGCTCTGTATAACATTTGTTTAGGTAGGATGGAGCCTGTAGGAATGTTATGGATTACTTTTGTTTCGTGGTGGTAACAAGGGGTTATTTGGTTCATGAGGGGATGCCCGTCAGAATGGGTCAACAACTCAGACTGTAATATGTCACCTGTATATTTCTATTAGGAGGAAGAAAAAATACTACACTGCTAACACTGTAATATTATCACAAGTCCTATATCCCAACTTGGGAAATGCACCAAAATCCATCACATCTTGTAACCTTGTAGTGTGGAGGTTTTGACCACGACTGCTGGGATCACACATTTATTTTTCTACAGACCTTTACAACATTTGTTGATGGAAATGGGTTTGCCACTCAATTAATTCATATGGCAGTCAACACTTATGGACTATGCAATCATTTGCTGAAGCTACTTTTTAACTTCGGAGACTGACAGACAGATAAAAAAAATAAATAAATAAATAAACAAAACAAAATTAAACATTACAAAACAATAAATCAGAGTGCTATTCTGTTTCTTACTTTTATATGAAGTGCTTTTAATTTTTTAACTTAACCACTGAGTATGTATTTCTATACTTGCAAAGAAAACATTTTAAAATAAAAGAGATTTTTACTAGAAAAAATCAGAGCTCATTAGGGTGCATGTCCAGGGTGGATGTGTTGCTAACTGATGACTAGAACATCTTATGGTTATTATGACCAGTATTTTGTTGACTGGTATAGTACGATCCTTTATCTGATTTGATCTTATTTTTGACCTGATTTAAAAGCTGGCTGAAAATCTGGAGACTGGATTCATTTTTGTTTTTTTCCAGTGACTTTGTTTTTTTTTTTTAACCAAGGAAATGGGCTGGATTGACTTCTTTTATTTCTAACTAGGGCATAGTTTTTGAATGTATCTAGGAAAGTCCTAATGAAGAAAGATACAGCTTTATCTAGTGAAAGTTGTTTTAGTAGTAGCAAATTAATTGATTTCTAAGGGACTGGTAAAAGAATCTTTGTCAAAGTTAGTTGTTTTGCATGATTGATTAATGTGGTGTGCTTTGGAGTTGGATGGATAATCCCCTACAAAACATGTAGTGAGGTGGTTACTTAGATTGTCTGGTAGAAGCAAATGCTTTCTAGAAACTTGTGAAGACCTAGTTCATGGCTGTTTTGTCTGTTGCTGTATTATCTTGTTTATCTATAAACTGAGTAAATCCACAGAGGTGAATGTTTGTTTTGGAGTATATATTTTCTACTGTGATTCAATAAATATTAAAATCTCCCATCGTGATGTTTTCTTGACATGTAAATGTTATTTTCAGGGGGGTATATGCTCTTATAATAACTAAGCTTGTATGGTTGTTTATTTTCAGAGAAGCCATCAAGATTTCATCTGTTGCTATAGTTGATGGGGTAGTTGGATGAAGTGAGAAGTTGAGCATTTGTTTATATATGATGGTGATCCCAAATGTTTTTTTTTTTTTATCCAGTGTATGGATATTATAGCCTGGGTGAGCCACCTCTTCATCATGAATTTTGTGTTTTAACCATGTTTTTGCATCTGTGATTATGTCATGTAGGTGCTCGGCAATCCAGACATGTACCTCTGATAGTTTGTTACAGATTTTTCTGCGATTATTACTAAAGAGGAGAAAAACTTTTTGAATATGACAGGTGAGGTTCAGATTGTGAAAGGAGTGATGTTTGTGAATGGAGTCCTGGGTTGGGATTGATGTCACTTGAGAACTGGTGTTTAGCTGCCGTGTGTGTGTGTGTGTGTGTGTGTGTGTGTGTGTGTGTGTGTGTGTGTGTGTGTGTGTGTGTAGCCACTTATATTTGGGTCTTGACAGGATGACTGACTTGTGATTAGAACTGTGATTTGGGGTAGATATGTCTGTTTCTGAACAGGTGGATATAGGAAGTGGAAAAAGGTGGGATTCATGAAGATATTACTTATGTTTGTAAGCAGTTTGGTTGTTAATTGAGGTAGGTGCAGGTAGATGACTACTTTTAGGTAGATAATATGATGAGAATAAATGTATGAGTACAGTCAGGACAGCTGTTAAAAGAATACTTAGGACTAGCATATTATAATCAGGAAGAAGAAGATATTTGGTTAGTTTAAGGTTAAGATTTATTGTTGGATGAGTAAAATAGTAAGTAAGGAGAGGAGCTGGTTGAGGATATAAACGCTATTTATGTAAAAGTATGTACATTTATTGGTTAGATATAGATAGTATGTGCAAATATAGTATAAAAGCAGAGAGAAGCATGTGTGTGGATTTGGATTAGGGTAGAGGAGCAAATGAGGCTGAACCATAGTCAGGGATTGAGGCAGAAAAGAGAGACAGAGAATAAAAAATTGACTATTGCATGGATTTAAGTATCTGTAAAATTATTTATGCCAAAAATTTAATTTTAGAAATACAACTAGGAAGATATAATAAAAGTACAACATTTTTCTAGACAGAGAAATGTTAAATAAAGTAAAAGCATGAGGCTGCTTCTACTTGCTTAAGGAACATGAGTTATAGGGCGCTTAAGCTAGTAAAAAACAATGTCCTTACACTCACTGCTGCAGTCTTCACATATGGGATCCCCTGCCATGAAAGCCCAATGTCCAGCCAGTCTTATCAAAGCCTACTATTGCTATAAGGTACACCAAATATCACCCAAATGCTCCTTGTATATCGTACAGCATAAGGGTGACATTCAGACATACAATCCTCAGAACTTCTTAGCTGCCAGTCTGAATGCTTCTTTTAACCATTGTTCTGTTTATCTACATCTGTTCACTGCCACTTTGAATGCATTTTCATTCACCAGTGAACACCTATGCCTGTTTGCTGAAGTCTGGGCCACTATTTGGATTTAGTTTTTTCTTGGCTTTTTTGTGTTGTTAGAGGTTAATGTCATCCAGGAAGGCTAATTGCCAGTGTGGGAAACAGATTCCCCATACAGACTGCCATGATAAGTGTATTTTGTGCCTAGGAGCTTCTCACGACCATACGTCTTATTCGATTTGTCAGGCATTCATCCTGAAAACCCTTTATAGTAGGCTTTCTTCTCTTTCCTTATATTAATGACCAGTGTCTTAAGCTTTTTGCTAAAGATAAAGATACCATGGAAGGAACTTTCCACTTCTAGGTTAATCCATTATGGAAGAAGAAGGTGAAAAAGGTAAGACAGGAATCTTCTGCTGTCCAGCCTCTGCCAGATGTTTTTCCTGGGGTTGTTACAAATCCGGTGGCTCGCCTGGCTGTGCTGTTGGATTTCTCTGCTCTAACCAGGTTGGAGGCCAGCTAGGATCCAGCTGAGAGCACATCTGAAGAGACTTTTCAGGCATCTATTTTGGACATTCAGGGGAACCATGGTCAATTGTTCCCAAGGGGCCTAGAGGGGATTCCACATATTCTAGTTAGGGAAGATGTTCCTACTATGGATATTGAATGCTGTCCTGAGCCAAAGCCTTCTCAGTTTTATAGGGTGGATGTTGCCTTAAAAAAGAAACAAAAAAACTAAACATGTTTCTTCTGTTCCTGGGGCTCCACAAAGTGAGTGGCAGGCCTTTACTCATGGGTTATTTAATGCTCTAATGCCATTAAAGCCTCCTCAGGGGGTTTCTCTTCCTGATCCTTCTAGGTCCCCTACTTCCCTTAAAAGGCCTAGAGAACAGGATACTTCTGAGAAAGAGCTGGATTCTGATGAAGAACCCCTTATTTATTCTATTCAGATTCCTTCTCCTTTAGAGATTGGGTCAAAGAAGGAGGAATCTAATAGTGCTAATACTCCTTTTGAGGAAATTTCCTTTGGGGATACACTCTCTAGATTGATGGATTTTTTTAAGTGAGATTATGCTCATGTCTCTGATATCCATAAAAGGTACTTTGAGTTACTGCAGATAGACTCTCCTAAACCGGTGGCTATTCCTCCTGTTTTGGATGCTTTTTCCAGTGCCTTTAAAGTGCATGATTCTCTGTCCCCTACTCCCAAGAAACCTGATAGGTTTTATAGGGTGCCTGAGGACTGTAACTTTTTGCACTAATGTCCTGCTGCTGACCCCTTTGTGGAGTTTGTAGCCTCTGAAAAGCCATCCTGATAAAGTTCCTGTGTTTTGGAACAAAAGTGCTAAAACTGTGGTGAATAAACATTTGCCTGGGACTTTTTGAGCAGCATTTTTTTTATTTCAAGTTTACATAGTATGCTGTTTTGTGGTTTATTTTATTCAGTTATTATATCCATATATCTAGGTATGCTTTGGTTCTTCTTTATCATGCCTGTCAGCGTATTTCTGATCTTCCAGACTCATACAGTAAAACGTCTGCCTCTTCTATGGCTGCTGCTTTTAGCTCAGTAATGAGAAGGTATTCTTGGCTTAGGCTTCAACCTTTAACTGATGATATTAAGGCTAACATGATGGATGCTCCTCTGATAATAAACTTTTGTTTGGGGAAGCAGCTGCTGGTTTAAGTCTCTTCAGGATATGGGGGAAGGTCTTACAGGAGCTTAAACATGTGTTTGTTTGTTTCTCCTGTGCCTAAATTTCAGAGAAACAACCCTTCTAAGCCAGCCTTTGTACATATGCAGTCTTGTTCTTCTGCTAAAAGTAAAAAGGGAGGCAAACAAGCCCCTCCTGCTAAGGCCACTCAGACTTCACGGATTCAACAGCCTTCCTTTCCTGGCAAAACCAGGTGCTGTATGACTATCCCTCTCTTCTCAGCCTCATTCCTCTTTCTCTTTTCCTTTCTCTTTCTCTTCCTATTTGGCTTCAGATCACTCAGAATTCTTGGGTTCTGTCAATCATTCTTCAGGGGTACATCATGGTGTGGAAATCCCATCCTCCTTTTATGTGAATTCTTCAGCCTCCTTGAAAACAACTTCCTTTTTTTTTTCCAGAGGTTCTTTGAGATCTCTTTTCTCAGGGTACTATTCAACAGGTGCCTGTGTCCCAAAGGGGGAAGGGGTTTTACTCAAGACTCTTTCTAGTGTCTAGAAAGGAGGGCACTTGGGGTCTGATTCTAGACCTCTCTCATCTAAACACTTTTCTGAATGTGCCTTCCTTTCGGATGTTGTCCCTTCAGACTTTGTTTCCTCCCCTGTTCCCACAGGCCTATATGGTGTCTCTGGATCTCAAGGATGTTTATCTCCATATTCCAATCCATCCTCTTTTCAGGAAGTTTTTGCATTTCTCTGTCACTTCCTGGCATTTTCAGTTGTCTGCTTTGCCCTTTGGCCTTTCTACTGCCCCAAGGGTGTTCACCAAATACCTTGCTCCTGTGATTGCTTTTTGCAAGCTTCAAAGGATGCAAATATTTCCATACTTGGATGACCTGCTGGTTCAGGCATCCTCTCTAAAGATCCTTTTGCAAAATCTTCATTTTACCATTTCCATTCTTCAGAGCCTGGGGTTCACAATAAACTTCAAAAAGTCTTCTCTGACTCCTCCTCAGGATCATGTCTTTCTGGGTTGCAGGATTCAGATGGTGTCAATGCTGACTTCCCTGCCTCCTCCAAAGACCTTAACTCTCATTATTTACTTTCACGCACTTCTTTCTCCTGGCCACCATTAAAGCAAGGGGAGTTTCTGAGAGCTCTCGGTTTCATGACTTCCAGAATTCCAATGCTCCCTCTGAACAAACTCCACATGAGAAAGTTCCAGTGGTTTCTGAAGTCAGTGTGGCTTCAATATGCACATCCTCTAGACTCTGTACTTCCTCTTCTTCCTTGCCTCAAGAAGGAACTTCACTGATGGATTCAACAGTTGCTTCTGAATCCAGGGCTCCCTTTTCATCCCCTCTTCCCTCTCAGGAACTACTCACAGATGCTTCAAATGTGGGATGGGGAGCAACATTTAGATCCCTAAAGGTACAGAGGGTGTGGTTGCCTTATCAGCAGAAGGAGCTCATCAATATCAAAGAGATAAAAGCTCTTGTGCTGGCTCTTCAGGCCTTTCATCCTCTTCTCTCTCTGAAGCCTCTCAAGATATTCACAGACAATACCACAGTGATGTGGAATATCAACAAACATAGAGAAACAAGATCACACCATCTTTGCTGGTTGGCACTTCTAGTATGGGATCTTGCTTACAATTATCAAGTGACTCTTCAGGCAGTTTATATTCCTCAGATGAGAACATTATGGCAGACATTCTGAGCAGGTCCTTCTCTTAATCACAAGAATGGATACTTCACAGGAATGTGTTTTGGGACATTGTCTACAGCGGGGTACTCTGCAAGTAGATCTATTTGCCTCCCCTCTGAACAAACATCTTCCCCTGTTTTGTGCCAGAGTCCCAGGCCTTCTGTTGTGGAAGGTGGATGCCCTCTCATTTTCTTGGAAGGGGATGTTTCTTTCTGCAGTCCCTCCCCTTCCTCTCATTCTGAAAGTCCTGTTCAAGATTCAACTGGATATTCCCAAAATCTTGTTGGTGACTCCCTTTTGGCCACAGCAGCACTGGTTTCCAATATTTCTGCTTCCAACCAAGGGCAGTCATCACAAGATACCTCACAAGGTGGATCTACTGACACAAGACAAGGGATCTCTCATCCATCCCCTCCTCTCCATGTTTCAACTGACACGTTGGGTGATGCAGTTTTGATTCCTCCTAGATACTTTTTTTTCTGAGGATATGCTGCAGCTCCTGCAGGAGGTCAGGAAACCTACTACTTTAAAATCCTACTTATCTAAATGGAAGAGGTTTTCTGTTTGGTGTCTCTCTCATAACCTGGACCCACTTGATGTGAATTTTCCTTTGGTTCTTATTTGTGTGGTTTGCTCAATACTGGCCCTCTTATCAGCTCTTTCTGCTTGTCTATCTTTAACTCCTCCTTTAGCTTCCAGATTCAAGGCTAAACAATTTCATAAAAGTATCCTTAATATTAGACCTCCTAGGAAGCCTATTCCTCTTCACTGGGATCTTAATTTTGTTTTGGAGAAATTGACTCAGGCTCCTTTTCAGCCCGCTGTTTCAGCTTCCTTGCAACATTGTTCTTAAAAGACTGTTCTTTTGTTAACTCATACTTCTGTCAGATGGGTGTCTGAGTTGCAAGCCCTTATGGCTTGTCCTCCTTTTTAGATTTTTCATGAGGACAGGGTGTCCTTATGCACTAATCCTTCTTTCATGCCTTTGGTGGTTAATAACCTAACACTTAATCAGTCTATTAATCTGCCTACTTTTTCCCCTCTCTGCAATCTAACAGTGATAAGGTGCTGCAGATTTCGGACGTGCATAGACAACTCAGGGTTTATTTGGATAAGGCTAGCAGAAAAATCTGATCAGTTGTTTGCTTTTTTCTTTGTTCTAGATCTTTAGGATTAGCTATATCCAAGCAACCTATTTCTTCTTGGATTTCAAAGGCTATGTTTTTTTTACACTTTTCAAGGCAAGAGCCTTTGTTTTTCTGTAAAGGCTCATTCTACTAGAGTTGTCCTCTTCTGGTGCTTTTTAAAGGGTTGAATACTAATTCTATTCTTGAAGCAGCTACCTGGACTTCTGTGCATACTTTTACAAGGCACTACAAGTTGGATGGAATCTCCTGAGTTAGAGCTGGTTATGCTATGGCCATTCTTCATGGCTTCTTAGAGGGCTCTACTGCTCCTTCCCCATCCCTAGTTTCCTCCTGAGCTTTGGCACTGTCTCATAAGAATACTGAGCAGTGAATGTAAGGACATAGTACAATTGTGTAAAATCTTTCCATAACAGTAGATGTCCTTGCCTTAACCACTACAGTATTCAGTCCCTCCCTCCATTCCCCCTAGTCCTTTTCCTTCCTGCATGTATAGGTTATCTCTTGGGTTTCCTTGGAATGGTGCTCCTACTGGGGCAATCATTCTGAGGATGGTACACCTCAATGTCACCTTTATGCCCTACGCTATGCGAGGAGTATTATTTTTTCTGGTTGGAAGAGTCTTAGCAGAAGTTAGTGGCTGAAGAAATTACAACAGAGAAGCTTTGATCTGTGAATGTAAAATATGCTAATTTGCTAAACTAGATTAAAATAGAGCAATATAAGGTTCGGGGGGTGGGGATGGGGTCCAGCATTTTCATACTGTAGTACTGCAGTTGCCCCTCTATTTCAATATTTACTGCTACAGTCTAAGGCTGTAAAACTGTCGAGGGATCAGTTGCTAGTGTCCTCTCCAGCTCAACTGGTGAACCTGGGAATATTGAGGCAATGTTACAACTGCCTCATGTACACAGACAATCCTCTCCTTCTCCCACAAAACACAAATACATGCGAGAGATGCAACTATACGGCCAAACTGGAGGCTGAGCTCTCTCAACATAGGACTGGCAAGACCAGACAGGAGGAGAAGGTAACCACACACAATCCATACCCAGTCACACATGGTACCATCACAACTTCAAATCATACACATACTCACACAAAGACATACTCGGAGGCTCTGATCAAAAATTTACCAAAACAGCAGAGGCCACCAAAGCAGACACCCAAACAACTACCACCTCACGACCCAACACATGCAACACATAGACCACACAGTCAGAGTGTCAAACAGTCACAGCCCTTAAGGCCAAACAAAATGCCAGACACACTTGTCATTGGTGATTCCATAGTCAGACACACTGACGTCCGCTCACCAGACTGAGTAAAGAGAAGGTCACAGTAAGCTGCCTGTCAGGCGCTAGAATCCGCCACATAACGCAAGCACTCAGGTCTCTCAACAGCAGGTACAAGTGCGACTCAGTCATTGTCCACGCTGGTGTCAACGACCTGAGACGCACCTCCTTGGACTACATGAAAGGGACATCGAGGAGCTCTCTGATTATGTAGCCCAGGCAGGTATGACCCTGACCTTGAGCAGTATCCTACCTTCACCTAGAATGATGCCACAAGACAGTGATAAGATGATCAGCTTTAATAATTGGCTTAAATTCTGGTGTCATTCAAAGGGGATCAATGTCTGTCTGCCTGGGATGACATGCTGGACAAGCCACGCTGCTTCGCAAGGGACGGCTTGCACCTGTCACCCTGGGCTTCGGATATTGGCAAAGGCTCTTGCCACCCCCATAGTGCCTTTTTAGGCAAGGCTCAAATTCTAAACCTACCACCCTAGAACACCAAAAGGAAAAAACTAAGGGTAATGCTGCTCAATGCCAGAAGTCTCAATCTCAAGATGCACTTTTCGAGGCCCTTCTCAATATGGAGAACATCGATGTCTGTGCTGTGACAGAAACCTGGTTCAAGGCTCCTGAGAGCACCCCAGCACTAACAGGTTTCACCTCATATCATGCGTTCCGGCCCCAAAATCCGGACAACACCAAGAAAGGAGGGTGTCCATATTCATAAAGGACACCCACACCTCAAGGTTGGTGGCAACGCATGATGCATCGGAGACCATCCAGGTGCAATTAACCATAGGCAAGACTGCTCTGCAATTTGTAGCATGTTACAGGCCACCCTCTCAAACTCAGGAACCTCACATGGCCTTCCTGAAAACATTGGAGGGGATAAATGTATCTCCAAACACCATCATACTAGGTGACTTTAACTACCCTAATATAGACTGGGAACACTACTCAAGCCTGAACACTCTAACCCAAAGATTCCTGGAGTTCATAAACTCAGATGCCATGGAACAACTAGTCACCATCCCCACAAGAGGAGAAAACATACTTGATCTCATCATCACGAACATGGGATCAAAATGTTCAACACCGGAAGTATACCCCTCACTGGTGAGATCAGATCATAAACTAATCTCGCTGGAGGTCCTCATCCCGCCCACCTGAAACAAAAAGACCACAGTGAAAAACTTCTCAAAAGCCGATTTCACACTTCTAAAAACTAGTGTGGTCTCCTTTAAGGCCCCTGAGCCAGTGGTAAACATTACTCAAACCGCTGAATCACTTACAAATGCCTTCTACCAGCACCTACAGGACTGCATGGATCAGGCAATCCCAAACAAAACTAAGACTCTCTGTACCAAAGGCAAGCGTCCAGTCTGGTGGACCCCAGCCATAAACAAGCTCTACAACAAAAGGAGGAAGCTACTACAAGATAGAGCAAAATCCTTGAAAGGTAAGACACCTTTGATCATTATAAGTAAAAACTAAGAGCTCTCATAAAATCATCCAAGGCAAATTTTGAGAGAAAAATCGCCAAGGACTCTAAAGAGAATCATAAGGCCTTCTTTAGCTATGTTAGAAACCTAGGAGGAAACTCCCAGATATGCTCAGAATTAGTTCAAAATGATGTGAAAATTACTGAACCTACACACATTGCCAACATACTGGCTGACAGGTTCAGTGCAAACTTCTCCCCTCCCCAAAAGGAGAGATATCTATTCCAGAGGATTGTAGCCCCCAAACATCTCCAACGCCCAGGTGAGAACTGCCCTCACTAAGGCAAAAACACAGCATCCATGGGACGGATGGTGTCCCCGGCTGTGTGCTTCATGAACTCAATGAGGAATTAAACCCACAGTTAGGACAGCTGTTTAATCTTAGCCTCACCTCAGGATACACTCCAAGGAGTGGCGCGGCGACTGTGGTCCCACTTCATAAGGGCGGTGCCTCCACAGACCCTGGAAATTACCACCCCATTAGCTTGACAAGCCTTATCTGCAAAGCCATGGAGAGGATCATAATGGAACTCATAAATAAAGACATAGGGAACTTGCAGACTTTGGATCCAACTCAGTTTGGCTTTGTCAAAGGCAGATCCTGCCTCTTAAACTTGGTTGACTTTTTCGAGACAGTCACCAAGGCCATTGATGAGGAAAGGCAGTCCATACAGCCTACCTCGACCTGGCAAAGGCCTTGACACAATACCCCACTCAGGTATCATCGAAAAACTCATCAGCTTGAATGTAAACCCATACATCACAAGATGGGTTGCAAACTGGCTAAGTGACAGAACCCACAGGGTCAGAGTTGCTGGAGCCATGTCAGACTCAAAGCCTGTCACAAGTGGTGTCCCACAGGGCTCAGTCCTGGGTCCACTCTTGTTCGGCATCTACTTTTCTGAAGTACAAGCAAACACAGGAGGGTTATGGCTGACAAAGTTTGCAGATGACTGCAAACTGGGCCATAGTCGAAAACACATCTGACACAGATATCCTCCAGAAGGGCCTCACAGAAATGGATAACTGGTGCCAGAGCCATGGCCTGAAGTTAAACGCCAAAAAATGCATAGTCATACCCTTTGGGAAAAACAAGGCTACCCCTAACTACCATATAGGTGGCAATCCACTGAGCACAGAAAAAGTCATCAGAGATCTGGGGACCCAGGTTGACAGTAGCCTTTCGTTTGACACTCATGTTGCTAAAGTAGTTAGGAAAACCTTCTATATCACCCACCTGATCATGAAGGGATTCACATCTAGATCAAGGGAGGTCATCGTCCCCTGTACTCATCACTTATTAGACCTATGATTGAGTACAATGCCCGTTCGAATGTATCTGACCAGACACCTGCTGCAGCTTGAAAGGCCCCAAAAGTTCCTCACCAAAAGGATAAAGGGTCTCAAAAATATGTCTTATGCTGCCCGACTGAAAGAACTCCAGCTCTATTCAGTCTCATACCGCTTGCTCAGAGGTGACCTGTGCCTGACATATAAGGCCATGTCAAACCCAGATTTGATGAATATGCTTCACCTCAAAAATCTAGATCCCTCAGAACCACAAGGGCGGAGACTTAAACCTTGACACGGTTATAAATAGAACGTGCTGGAGGGACAGATTCATCACCCAGAGACTCCTATGCTGTGGAACAAAATCCCGGTACATGTGAGGCAGAGCACCTCTCTGGTCTTGTTCAAGAGGAATCTTGACCAATGGATGGGAGATTGCAGATATACCCCAGGGATTACTTCAGCGTCACTGCTTGACAGAGGCACAGCAAAATGATAGGCATAGTTTTTATTCAAACTAAAGGGGTGGCGAAAGCCACATAACTATGGGCTAGGCTTATAAATGCCCTTGGGCAGATAGCCTAGTATGAACCTATGAACCTATGAACCTATGAACTGTCATCATTGGAATCAGTTATCTAGCCTGCAGTACTTCAAGAAACTATGGACTGAAGTCTAAGTAATGGTCCAAATAACACTCTAGGCAGACGTTCATAAAGAAGGTTTCAGTGATAGCATCAGCTCTCTTGGAGTGAGCCCTACCTTTTCCTTGCAGTAATTTTCCATAACAGACATAAAATATAAAAATCTGCTAACCATTGAGATTCTAACTCTGGTCTGTACTAATTCACTAATTTAAAGGGAATCCCAATCAGATGGATAAACTATGTCTGAGTCTACAAAGTATATTCAATAAATGCAATGACCTTTCTCTTTTTCTTGAAGATTTGGAAAGAAAACATGTATTGGGATATACATCGCCATTTTGTTTTCATTTCTTTTGTTTGACATTCAGCAATGCGGTTGCTGTGAGACATTTTTAATGTCCAGAAGAAAAGATACAGTCTGTCATAAAAAGTACACTAAAAAGAATATATTAGAAAGCATATGTTAGGCTGTAGAATGCGGTAGCCATGACTGAACACAATAAGCTGTAGAGGGATAAATGTCTTCACTATCCCTGTCTAAAACACTGTTAAATATATCGATACCTGGAAGGATAGCCAAGATGCTTGGAATGTCTGTTCTTTGAAAAATAGTAAGTTTGAGTAACGTATCCTATGCCCACTAAACATATCAAATGGATGTAAGACCCATCATCGGGTTAGTGCATTATGATAAATTAGTTCCAACCATTGCCAAACAACATAGAATAGATATGCAATACAAAAATATAGCAGCAGAATCTGGAGTACAAATATGAAAGGTGTTTCATTCCAGGAGAAGGCCTCGTAGGCATTGATATGTTGCAAATGCACAAGAAAAAAGGAAATCATATTTAAAAAATGAATAGTCTTGCAAAGCAAATAATATGAACATCAGCCATATGCATTCTTGCTTTCCTCCTTTGTTACAGGCATCTCTGGTCACTTCCTCTGAATTTACCATTATTTTCTAACTGGCATACATAAATCAATAAATATGTTAAGCTTTTCTGGGCTTCAGTGAGAGTCTGCAGAAGTTTTAAGGCCAAATAAGTCTAAATGTCCCCAAGCCGCAAAATGCTTGTTCCATTTTCCAGGTCTGCAGTGACTGTGTGTGACATGAATGGCAAAGACATTGGTCTTCTAATCTTTACTTCTGACCTGCTCTCGAGATATGCCCCAGAGCCAGAACCCATGCCAGACATGCTGTAGGTCAATAAAAGGAGCAGTTTTCATGGAAAATATAACTGTAAATTAACAGCATGATTCTCAAGATCAAATCTCCCTCAAGCTGCCAGGAAAATGTAGAAGCAGAGAACGCCTTAAAAGTGGAAAGGAAATTATACTAAATAATCAAAAAGAAAGCACTCTGGAGCATTTTTCGCAGCTACATTCATTTACACGGAGCACAATGAAAGACAAATAAGGCAGCTTCTACTTAGGATTGTTTAGCAGATTCTACTCATGTCACAAACCACTTTAATTTTAAATGTTCCAGCTGCCAGAAAAAGATCAGACAGAGAGACATAATTATCTCAGTTTTACTTAACCTATGTTTGGAGCTATATTATGTGTCACAAATAATGTAAAATGTTATAGAAATGATCTGACAAAATGACTGTGCTAGCATATTTCTATTTGCAACACATTTCTCTTATAATAGTTTTAAGAGGCACTTTGTTATTTGAAAAGTAGAGCTCTGTTTCTTAAAGCTTGCATGGTAAGTCTATAATGAATTAGTCACTTTGAACAACAGCTTCTCCAATATCCAAAATAACTACATGACACGGACTACTCTGCTCTGGAATTGGGTCCCTTTGCATTTCAAGTAATTTGATTGCATGTGAACATCATACAGAGTTTAGACAAATGGAGAGGTGCTCTAAAATACATTTGTGGACCTACAGGCCACACCCTCTATGTATAGGCTTGTAGAGCCTCAGGGTTGTTATTGGCAAGGCATGCATGGCCTCTGATAGAACAGCTTGCCTATCATTCCTACAGTCCTTGTTGTTTTAAATGAAATATAAATAATACTCAGTCAGAACTATCATAATCAGTGTACCAAAGCACAGCAAAACATCTGAGAATCCCTATGACATGTTATTGATTTATGATGTTTGCATAAAAAGCTATGTCAGTATGTCTTGTTTTCAAGTGTGGGTTACATTACTTTATATGGTCCTATATTGTAGACAAAACAGAGGCATGTAGTTTCTTTCATTCTTTCTGAGATTACCTGCTTAATACTGTTAAGTGCTGTAGAGGAGTGAGAACCTATTATGGCACTCTGAAGGTAAAAAATACAAAAAGGAATCCTGGATATGTTACCAGTCTAATACATTATGTATAGACACACTTACTAGCACACCTATGGGAAATATAAAAGATAACCATTGAATTAACAACAACAAAAAATAAAATAGCTCACAAACAGGACACATGAAGTTAGGATGGGCAGAATCCACCCCCGCCAAGAGATCTGTTACTAGTGGGGTCCCACAGGACTCGTCACTGGGATCTCTCCTGTTTGGAATATACTTGTATGAAGTCAAAGCAAATGTAGAGGGCCTTAGGCTGACCAAATTTTCTGCCAGCTGCAAGCTGGATGCAATCACTAAATACCCCAAAGATGTAGATATCCTCTTGGAGAGCCTGACAGAGAAATAACCAGTGTTAGAACTGTGGCCTAAAACTTAATGCAGAAAATGCTTGATTATTCCCTTTGGGACCATCCCTGCAAATTACAAAAATGAAAACACTCCCCTAAGAATAGATGCAGAGGTAAGGGACTTGGGAATTCAGGTTGACAATAACTTGTGCCCATGTTAATGAAAAAATCCTTCTGTGTGGTGCAACCTATAAGTAAGGGCATGACACCCAGATTTAAGGAGGTCATAGTCCTACTACACTCAGCCCTCATTAGATCAATAATTGAGTACAATGCATCCTTTGGCATGTACCTGACTAGGCATTTGCAAAAGCTGGAGTGGCTACAGAGGTTCCTCACTAAAAGAACACAGGTTGTAAATAACATGTTGTATGTGGACAACCTTAAAGACCTGTCCCTGTACTCCTTCTCCTACAGACAACTGATGGGTTATCTATGCCTAACCTACAAGGAATTCTCCAATCCAGCCCAAGTTGATCTGCTACACATTCATAAAGCAAAACAGCACTAGGATTACTCAATCTAAGGAGCTAAAAGTACAGTTTTGTACCTACCATAAATGTAGATGTTCGAGGATCCACATTGCTGCAGTCCTAACTATTGGGTAGTCCGCTGTCCAGTTGGCCCGAATACCAAAGTATATGGCTGACGTCGGTCACGGCGCATTAGACTGACGTCAGTACGTCAGGGTACTAATGCGCATGACCGACGTCATATCCTCAGTCTTTTCTTGCCCCAGATGTCAGAAGACCCTAAAAAGACAAGGCCAAAACCAAAACACACCAAACATACCTGCACCAAAAATATATACAATATATACAAAGGTACCAGAATATAATCTCACCTACACAACCACCCCTAAACACAGAGGGGAAGGAGGGAGGGTAAATTGGACTGCAGCAATGTGAATCCTCGAACATCTACATTTATGGTAGGTACAAAACTGTACTATGTTCTTCATTCCACATTGCTGCAGTCCTAACTATTGGGTAGAATCCCAAAGCAGAGGTAAGGGAGGCTGGCAAATCATAAGGAAGCAGGAGCTGATAACATGCCTTGCAAAATAGCTGTGGCAAAACCAGCCCTAGACTTAGAGTAGAGAGGAAGGTGGTAATGCTTAGAGAAAGTATGCACTGAACTCCAAGTAGCTGCCTCCAAAATATCCTTAGTTGCCACCCCCTTAGAAATGCTGTTGAAGTGGCAGTAGCCCTAGTGGAATGAGGCCTAATCCCAGCTGGAATCTCCTTGCCATTATGGGAATAACAAAATGCAATGCAGAACCCAATCCACCTAGAAATAGTTTGTTTTGACACAGGCTTGCCCTGCTAACTCAAAGCAAAAGAAACAAACAACTGCTGAGACTGCCTAAAATCCTTAGTCCTGCTTAAATAATAACGCAATTGCCTGTGTACATCTAAAGTGTGCAAAATCTTTTCCCCTTTATTTTGGGGATCTGCATAGAAAGTAGGCAAATGAATAGTTTGGTTTAAAGCCACACTAGAAACCACCTTAGGCATAAAGGAAGGATTAGTACGTAATGATACCCTATCCTTATGAAAAATCAAAAAAGGCTCAACCGCCATAAGGGCCTGTAATTCAGAAACCCTTCTTGCAGAAGTAATGGCCAACAAAAAAGCAGTCTTCCATGACAAGTATTTCAGTTCAGCAGTAGCCGCAGGCTCAAAAGGTTGTAGAGTAAGTTTCTCCAACACAAAATTGAGATCCCAAGCAGGAGTAGGAGCTCTACGTGGGGGTCTTATATTCTTTGCCCCTGTAAGAAATTGCTTGAACAAAGGATGTGAAAACAATGGTGGGTCACAATCATAGTGAGCTGAAATTGCTGCAGCATGAATCTTAATGGAAGAGAAAGACAAACCTTTGTCCAATAACTCAGTAAGATATTGAAGAGCCACACTCAAATTAGGCTCCGAAATCTCCAAATTCTTTGCTGCAGTCCAAAATAAAAATCTCTTCCATTTTTCTCGTACACTTTCCTTGTACTAGGTCTTCTGGCTTCCATAATCACATTTAAAACTTGTTGAGGAAGTTGAGACCTGCTGTCTTTCAAAACAGAATATGCCAGGCTGTTAGATGAAGAGAGTGAAGCTTGACATTGAGCAGACGACCGTCCTTCTGAGACAACAGATGTGGAATCAAGGGTAAAGGCCATGGAGGCTTCCTTACCAGACTCCTCAGTAATGGGTACCAGTGCTGCCGAGGCCAATCTGGAGCTATTAAAATCATCCTTGGCTTGTCTTGCCTGACCTTTAGAAGCATCTTTGGGAGAAGAGGAAGAGGTGGAAAAGCATACACATGAAGATTTTTCCAACTGAAAGAAAGAGCATCCACTTTCCAAGCTGTGTGATGAAATCCCTTCGTGCAAAACTTTGGCAGCTGGTGGTTTAGTGGAGAAGCGAACAGATCTATGTCTGGAGTTCCCCATGACACTGTCAATTTTTGAAATACATGAAGATCCAGTTTCCACTCGTGGGGATCCATGATTTGCCTGCTTAACACATCTGCTAAGGAGTTCTGTGCTCCCGGCAGAAACCTTGCCTGAAGAGTTAGTTGCAAGCTGAGCGCAGTCTCCCATAAAATCATTGCTTGCCTGCACAATGGGTAAGAATGTGTTCCCCTTGTTTGTTGATGTACCACATGACAGTTGTGTTGTCTGTTAGAATCAACACCTGCCCTGGAAGAAGTAACTCCTTGAAAGCCATTAATGCAAACTGGACTGCTAACATCTCTTTCATGTTGATATGTAGATGCTGTAGTCTGGCAGGCCACTTGTCTTGTATCCATTTTCCATCTAGATGAGCTCCCCAAGCAATGTCTGAGGCATCTGTCTTTAGAATCTGACTCGCCTCTGGCCGGGTCACAGAGAGTCCCTTGTTTAGGTGACATTCCTGAGCCCACCACAAAAATTCCTTTTGAATGCAAGGTATTATTTGAATGACAGTGTCCAAATCCTGGCAGTGCTGTGTCCATAGAGTTTTTAGATACCATTGTAGCTTCCTCATATGCAGTTTGGCATTGGGAAGCACCAGAATACAAGATGCCATGAACCCTAAGGCTTGAAGGACTGTCCTTGCAGTCAGCCCGGACTGAAGAGATAGTTGATGGAAGTAACTGGATAGATTCTTTTGTTTGTCCGGGGTTAAAAGGCCATCTGGGCTGCTGTATTCAGTCTCACACCCAGAAAGCACATGTCTTGAGAGGGTACTAGACTGGACTTTATTTCGTTCACAGAATACCCTAGGCATCTTAGCACTGCTATAACATATTCCAAATGCTGTAGAAGGTCTTCCTTTTCTTGAGCCAGAATCAGGCAGTCGTCCAAGTAAGGATAGATTTGAATTCCTTTTAGCCTGAAGTAAGCTATCACTGGAGCCAGAACCTTTGTGAATACTCTGGGTGCAGTGGATAAGCCAAAGGGCAATGCAGAGAACTGATAATGAGAATTTCCAGCTCGAAAACGCAGATACTTCCTGCAACTTAGCCTTATAGGCACATGAAGGTAAGCTTCCTTGAGATCTAAAGTTACCATCCAGTGATCTTTGCCCAGCAGAGGTAAAAGCTGTTGTAACGTCAACATTTTGAACTTGGGAATGTCCAGATAAGTGTTGAGGATAGATAAATCCAGAATTGGTCTCCACGTGTTCCCCTTCTTTGGTACTAGGAACAGGCGAGAATAAAATCCTAGGCCCCTTTCTGGCACAGGAACTGACTGAATGGCTCCTATTTGGAGCAACAGAGAAATTTGCTTGTGAGCCTCTGTTCTTTGTAGAGGAGGAATGTCTGGCATGCCTTTGAAAGGAGGCAAGGTATGGAAATAAAACCTGTAACCGTGGTGAATGATATCCAGAACCCATCTGTCCTGGGTAATTAAATCCCAATTTTCTTTGAAAAGAGACAGCCTTCCTCCCAGAGGTGCTGCCAGGCGAGAATGTACTGGCAGCTGAAAAGGCAGGTCATTGGGTCTGCTTACGAAGGACTGACCCCTGCCCTCACCAGAAGTCTGAGCAGGTGAACTCCCTGTCCTAGGCCTAAAAGAACCTTGAGCTCTGCCCCTACCACGTCTAGACCTACCCCTAGACTGGGAATCATAAGCAGGATAAGTCCACCCCTTAGTAGGCCAATTTCTACTAAACTTCGGAGGCTGCACCTGCAAAAAATCTTTAACAGTTTGCATAGACTTAGCCTTGTCCTCCATTTTCTTTAAAACTGCTTCAACAGGCGAACCAAACAACACATCAGACTGTAAAGGAGCATCCAAAATCCTTGTCTTAACATGCTCAGCTAAGTTCTGATCTCTCAACCAGGCGTGCCTCGAAGAACAGAACCAGTGGCAGCCACCCTCGAGGAGGCCTGCACAGCATCAAAACCACACTGCAAGGAATGTTTACCCACCTGTTCAGACACATGAACTAAATCCTGCAACTCTTTACACACAATACCTTCTGCCAGAGCATCCACCTTAGATTTCAATTGTGAAAGGAGGTAATTCTGATATTTTAACATGTGAAACTGACAATTCAACGCCCTCATGGCTAAAGTGGAAGAAGTATACACTTTCTTTCCCCATCTATCCAAAGCCCTTGCCTCTTTATCAGGAGGAACAGGATTTTTAACCACAGAAGCCTTCACACCTTTAGGCCCCTGAGAGACAGTTTCGGGTCTGCCCTAGGACTCTTAAAAGATACTTATGAGCTTCAGGCACCCTATAGTACCTATCCGGTTTAACTGGTGCAGGAGGCAAAGAATCAGGATTCAGGGAAGCCTCTGCCAAAACATCTTCCACCACATTCAGAACCGGAGGTATAGCTAAAGGCCTATGCTGGGGTAAAAACAAGAATTCCCTAAGCCTCTTCCTGGAATCAGAGAAATCTTGACCTTCCCATTTAAAATGCTCCCTCATGGAATGCAGAGTCTCTGAAAATGAAAAATCCTCAGGAGGAGAAGCTGAAGGAGTAGAATCATCCACATCAGAATCAGAATAAGGAGGATACTCCTGCAAGTCTTCAGCCGAAGACTCAGAAGCCTCCGAACAGTGCTCAAAACTCTCAAACTCAGGTTCCACCCTAGGCCTCTTATCAGGAGGGGGCATAGAATCTCTAATCATAGTAATCAAATCCTCTGCCATTTTAAGCATATGTTTCTTAGGCAAAGACCCTGAAGCACTAGGAGAAACCCCCACTGAAGCTACACTAGGCCTGCCTCTCAAAGAAGCCTTGGAAACAGAGGGGGAGGCTCTAACCACCTTAGGAAGAGAGGGAAGAACAGCCACCTGAGAAGCCCCTCAGCCTGGCCTACTTCCTGAGAGGATACATCCTGTAACAATAAAGTCTCTCCCTGAGACTCCAAAGAAACACCTGGCAGAACCTCCGGCTCCACTGAGCCTTCTAAAGAACCGGCGTCAGGGACTGTCGGTTCTTCCACTCTAGGCTTTGCTGCTTTATCCTTGCGCTTTTTGCCCGAAGCGGGCGTCGGAACATCCGACGGCATTTTATAATTACAACGCTTCCCAAACACTAACCTGGCACAGTCTAACCTTCTCTTAATAGTGCGTTTGTTAAATCTTGCACAAGAGCGGCATCCAACAACGTCGTGCTCAGGCCCTAAACAAGGTATACACAAAGTATGGTAATCCCTATGAGGTATCTGTTTCCCACAAGAAATACAGTTATTCACTTTTTCTGACATCCGGTTAAATACTGAGGCAAGAAAAAACCAAAATATTCCCCAACGGGGTACTTAGCCAACTTTGATTCGGTCTGAAACTCTGACTTCAGAAACTTTCAGAACGCCAACCTGCACTCGCAAAATTGCTTCTGCATCGGACCGTGAGGCAAAAAAGACTGAGGATATGACGTCGGTCATGCGCATTAGTACCCTGACGTACTGACGTCAGTCTAATGCGCCGTGACCGACGTCAGCCATATACTTTGGTATTCGGGCCGACTGGACAGCGGACTACCCAATAGTTAGGACTGCAGCAATGTGGAATGAAGAACATCTTCATCTGTGATGTAAACAAAACATTTGGAGGGACAGGTATGTATCAGAGATAACCCTTCTCTGGAGCAGACTCCTCATTCATGTCATAAGAGCTCTTCCATAAGCCTATTCAAACACAGTTTGTAACAATGGATGGAAATTCACAGATTAAACCCTGGCTTGTCATCTGTGGACCTTGTGGACAGAAACAGTCTATAGATACCCTAAGGCACAGGGATATACCAAATCCACTCTAGCCCATGGGCTTTGATGATTAAGAAAATTGGAGCATGAATGGCTAAGCTTAAAAAGGTTCTAGGGCTGTTAGCCTAGTAACCTCCTATGATCCTATATATATATATATATATATATATATATATATATATATATATATATATATATATGTGTGTGTGTGTGTGTGTGTGTGTGTGTGTGTGTGACTCTACTTTTAAAGTTCGATGTTTCAATACTTTAACTTTGTTATGTTCGAGATGATAAGATTGAAGTTTTGAAACTTTTAACTGTTTAAATGCAGATCACCATTCTGTGTGGAACAGGAAATTTACCATTTTCCTTGCTGTAGTGTGATCTCGGAGTTGGTATATTTAATTAGTAGTGGGTGTGGTGTGCAGGGGTGGCTTGCCCCTTGCAAGAATATAAAAAAAATATTTTTATTTTTTTTCCGAAGTTTTGAAGTTTCAAAACTTTGATCTTATAGTCTCGACCATAAGAATTTCGAAGTTTTGAAACTTTGAGCTTTAAAAGTAGACCCAAATAAATATTTATATATATATAAATTTGTGTGTGTGCAGATTTGAACATATTTAGAAACTGCAACACCTTTGATAAAGGTGTTGGTTCAGCTGTGCTATGAAAGTGGAGAAAGAGGAAATTTCATTTCAGTGAGGAGGGAAGTGTTGTCAGAGTTAAAGTCGAAGATAGTACAGTGAAACTTGGATTGTGGGTCTGGAATGGTGGGGGAGTCAATTGGAAGAAGTTGTAGTTTTATTATGGATTGTGGCAGCAACAGCTAGGGAGGTACCTGGCTTAAACTGTTTGAAACAGAGATGTAGGAATAGCTAAACTCCATTGGTGAATGAGAGCCAGATGTGGTGCAATTGTTCGTGAGGTAGATCAGCTAGAATGCAATTTATACCTGGCATTTCTAATGTGGTTATTTTATTATTAATTTAATGCATTTGTTTACTGGAAGAGTATGACTGGGCAGAAAGATAACCCTTTTCAGAGGAGGTACAGGGAGAAAAGCTTCAGAAAAAAATACATTATTATAAAGAACATAATAAATAGAAGTATACAAGTAATCAGCAAATATACAACATTTAGAGCCAGATTCCAAAACAGCTGATCTCAGGCTAAGGCTACCCTGATTCCAAAAGACTTGCTGTCAGTGTAAGTGATTTATCTATAAACAAGCTTACACCCGGAGCCCAATTCCAAAAGATTTGCTCTCAGTTTAAGTGGTCCCTTACACTGAGATTCAGTCTTTTAGAATGGGGCCCTTAAACAGAGTGTAATTATTTCAGTGGGATATGTTATTAAAGAGGTGGCTGAGGGTTATGTGGGGGAGCGGTATGTTATTTGGGGTTTAATTTACTTACTGTCTACCTATGTCCATCAGAGACATGGGGTTTAGACTGGAGTGAATTTGTAATCTCCCATCCAATGATCAGGGTTTATCGTGAATAGGGTCAAAGATGAAATCTGCTTTATATGGATGGGGAGCCTATTCCATAGCCAAGACATCTTTTGAGACACATATCAGTCTCTGTAGCATGTTCTGTTTATGTTGCAGGCAAAGTTCTGGTCCTTGAATCTAGTGATTTTGGTAGATGTACAAGAAATGAATCAGAGCTGGATCTACGGTTACCTTATATACTAAGCATAAATCGTCTCTCAGTAACCTGTAGGAGATTACATACATTGATAGGGCCTTAAGGTGATCATGCAGGATAGGGTATTCATATCCTGGATTCTCCTGGTGAGGCAACTCTGAGGACAGTCTAACTGTTGCAGGTGCCTGCTTAAGTACATGTCAAAGGGGGCATTGTACTCAATGATGAGTTTGATGAGGCCTGAATTGAGTGGACATGAATTTCATGCCCTTACTTATGAGATGGACTTCATAGAAGGATTTTCTTACTATCTTGGCTACATGTTGCTCAAAGGCCAGACTACTGTCTACACATGTTCTCAGATCCCTAACTATCAGCTCAACTGTTAGGGATGTTTCATCGTTATAGTAATTAGCTTGGGTAGATGATTTTCCAAAGGGCACTATAATGTATTTCTTTGCATTGTGTTTTAATTTGTGGTTTTGACACCAGTCATTTGCTTGCATTATACCTCTTGTAGGATGCTATTGCCATGGGGAGATTCTATGATAACTCCCAGTCATATGCAAACTTGGTGAACCAAAGGCCTTTGATATTAGCCTTTACTTCTGAGAAATAGAAGCCAAACAGGAGTGAGCCCAACAAAGAGCCCTGGGGTACTCCACTGATGACCGGACTCCTGGTGGAGGTGGTCTTACCGATCCTGACTTCTTGGTTACTATCTGTAAGACATCCAGAAATCCGATGAGTTATGTAAGGATTTATGCCTAGTTCTTAGTCAACAATACCTGAATGGGGTATTGTACTGAACGACTTGGCCAGGTCAAGGTAGGTGATATGTAACATTTTCCCCTCATCCATAGCCTTGGTGACTGTCTCAAAGAAGTCTACTAGTTTGAGTAGGCAAGACCTTCCCTTAGCAAAGACAAACTTGGATTGTTCTAGTGTCTGTAGGTTGCCAATGTCCTTGTTTATAGCAGTTTCATGTAAAAAGCTATGAAACACTTCTGGATGTGACTTGGTAGAAATATAAACATGGAGGAAATGGAGGATTAATATTAAGATGTGAGAGAAAATGTTTCAGGACAGGTAGAAGGATGATGAAGGTCGAGGACATGGAGTAGATTTTGAACCAAAAACTGAGGCTATAGTAATCAGAAAGAATAGTGCTTAACAAGAACAAGCAAAAGCAAGGATCAGCACAATTATCATCCAGAAGCTGTGCAGGTACAGAGCCCGGTATCGTTTAGATATCGTCTTGTTTGTGCTTTAAAACAGTTGGTGTTTACCATATTACTTAGAATGTGAGCTATGAAAGATAAATGACTGCTGCAATCATAAACCCAGATATTTAAAGGAAACAATTGTTTCTATTGGGGTACTATTAAGATATGTGATATTGAGATCTTTAGGATTTTTACAGCTTTCGTGAGGGGCTATGTATGATGCATTTTGTTTTAGAGGAGGTTAGGAGTAGTTTATGGTTGTTAAGTAAAGAATTAAAATAGTGGAGGTACGACTGAAGCTGAATTTAAATAGCTGATTGTTAGGATTTTGATTGGCGGACAGCCATGTCAAC
Source organism: Protopterus annectens (assembly GCF_019279795.1). Lineage (NCBI taxonomy): Eukaryota > Metazoa > Chordata > Ceratodontiformes > Protopteridae > Protopterus > Protopterus annectens. Next base: position 1,506,049,114 of record NC_056733.1, read on the forward strand.
AGCATAAAGAGTGATAGGAAGGCTAGGGAGGTCAGATGGAAGTTTGTTAATGAAGATGGACAGCAGCAGTGGTAAGGGCTGCTAGAAGTGATAGTGATGAATGGTTTATATCTCTGAAATACCTATTTATTAAGATATGTAGTAACCAGGTGACATTGATTTTTTGGAGAGAGTGAAGGTAGAGTATGTGGTTATTATGATCAAACAGCCTGGAAAGGTCAATGAAGAGTGCTCCAAAAAGTTTTCCCTTACCCGAGAAAAAATATCTTATCTGTAAGTGACCACAGTGCTGTCATTGTGCTCTAGTCATCCCACAATCAATGCTGTTTATGAGCTGCATGTAAGTGGACAGTTTTTTGTAGAATAGTTTTCCAAGTGTTTTCCTAAATTTAGGGAGACTGGAGATGGGGCAGAAGTGGCAGGCATTCTCTGACTGAGGTCATTGGGGGGGGGGGGGTTAACAAGACCAGGTCTCCATAAGTCTGGCATCATGTTTTGAGTTATATACAGATTTATAAATGCAGAGAAGATGTGCCAAAAGGAAGTCTTTGCAGAATGAGACAAACCAGGGGTGGAGATTGATTGTCTGCACAAGGGGGTAGATCCTGGGTATGCTTTCTAGAAGGAACTCAAAGTCTTTGTGAGCGATTTTATTAAAATAGAAGAGAAAGATAACTGGTGGGGGAGAGGAGTGAGGAGCTGGTAATTTGGGGAGATGTTTGCACCTTACCAGTACCCATCCTTAGATCATATCTCTATGTTCAAAGATAGCTAGACAAGTCAAGCCACGGATGACTTTGTGAATATTCATCCAATCACTCAGTTCAAATTTAGGTTCATAGGTAGGTACTAGGCTATTGGCCCAAGGGCCTAAGTAAGCCTAGCCAACAAGGTTCCCTGGCTTACACCACCCAAGAAATGTATTTTCCTGTGCCCCTGTCGAGCAGAGCCACAGAAGAAGGATAATGCATTACAGCCATTAATTTGCAGTCAGAGTCTATTCCAAATGTTGGGAAGGAGCTGTGTAATGATCTTATCTATTCACTGTGTTTTATTTATCTGCTGGTAAAGATTTAGCTCCCTGATTCTAGTATTTGTGGGATTATTTGATTTGTGGAGAAACAGTCCGGAACCACTGGATTCCTAATGGCACAGAAGGCAAGGCAAAGATCTCACCTTTGGAATGGAGAGACAAAACTGCTAATCTTTTCTGTTATTTATTTATTTTATTGATTTCTCTAACCTTTAGTTAGTCACACAAGACTAGTAGCTTCTTTGCAGGGGAGACCTGGTGTGCTATTTATACTACTAGGAGGAATTTGACCAGGGCATCAGGGAGATTCCACTATTCGTTTCGATAGGAGCCATGAAATTTTATACATCTGCCTGAGCTACCACCAACTCAGGCAGATGAAACCTCAGTTTAACATCTCGTTCAAATGATGACACACTCAGGAGTACAGCACCCCCTGTACTGTCAGCAATCGATCTACCTGATACGGGAACAGAACTCATAGCCTTCTGCACTAAAGGCATGCACTACCTGTTATGCCACTGAAGCTCATGTTATCTTAAAAACTTTAAGCCAGTGATGATGTTGGTTAGGAACCTCTGGGGTCTTTCTAGTTGTATGATTTGTGTAGTGAGGCACATCCCAAAGAGGACATTATAATCAATAATTGGCCTAATTTTATTTTATTTATTTATTTATTTATTTATTTTACATTTGTTTATCGGGAATGTCCAACTGGAACAAGGTCCATTTACAGCAGAGGCCCGGGGAGAAAAAGCTCCATTACATAATGGTACAAATACAACACATGACAAAAAAATTTCTGTACAGAGACATATATACAATCAGAGCTCCATGTCTTTATATGACAAGATTAATAATATAACATGATAAGGATAAGATAGGTTGGCATAATTGTTAAGGTGTTTACCTTAAGGTCACACGGTTTGATTCTCATATGGGGTAACTGGTTAGGCTTAAAATGGCCCATAAGGGCAGTGAGCCTAGTACTAATCTATGAACCTATTTCTGGTGGCCTGTGTGGCTCAGTGGGCTAGGGAAGTTAGTATCATTGATGGTTTAAAACTGGCAGCATCCACATCTTTTCCATGTGAGGTAGTCATATGGTGGTATTCCCCCACACTGTCAGACCCCACAATCTGTTACTGCAAGAAAGCTGAACAAAGTCAGAGAAAATGGGGGGGGGGCATAACTAGAGACAGACATTACACATGCTCTGTCTAACCTAGAAGGTGGCTAGTATAACAGCAGGTTGCATCACAACAGAATATCTGCAGGATGCAAAATCCATCACTCATGGCTAGGCTTAAAAAGGCCCTGGTGGTTGTTAGTCTAGCAAACACATATGAACCTATTAATGAACATAAGGGGGCAATGACCTCTTCAGATGTGAATGATATTCCTTTGGAAATTAGCTGCATTAAGTAGAATGACTTTCTGAATACTGTTATTACTTAATGATCAAAACACAGAGAATACTCAACCAAGGTTACAAGGTTTCTGACACCATTCTCATTTTGGTGAGGGGTATTGACTATGCTGTATGTTGGGGAGTGGGGTTGTCTACAAAATGTGGCATTATTGCAATTTTAGTCTGAGCCTGTTTTTAATACACCAAGTACTTATGGGAGTGTGTTCTTGCTGGCAGACTTGGGCATCAATGGGGGCTTGAAAATGCTTCTCAGTTTACAGTCATCTGCAAACAGGAACAGTCAGAGGTCTTGATTCATGGTCTGGATATCTGAAGTTAAATGCTGAACAGATGAAGCCCAGACACTCAGCTGTATAGGAAACCACTGGTTATGTTCATTCTCTATCATGAAGCATCTCTTATATGCACTATGTTGGCTCTAGCAGTAAGTTTAACACTGTTTCCCCCTCCCATACTTACGCAACATTGACACACAGTAAAGACAAAACTGTCTTATACTTATGTAGTTACAAAATCTTTCCACAGTCCTCCTAGAAATACTAAATCTAAACATCACTTTAAACCCTGAACTCTACCTCACACAAAGACAGCAGGACCAAGCTTATGCATCTACAAAAGTCTTGGTCACAGATGAGTCTATAGTTAGACACACAGATGCTATGCTCATTAGAATGAGCAAGGACAGAGTGACTGTTTGCTGCCTCACTGGTGCTAGGACCTGCAATGTCACTAGGATCTTCAAGTCTCCTCACTCAAGTTGCACATACTACCTGTCATTGCTCATGTGAGAGTAAATGACATGAAAAGCATCGCCTTGGATTATATGATGAAGTACACGATGAAGGTCTCAGAATATGCATCTGAAATAGTCTGACTAGTACTCAGCAGTGTGCTATCATCACCAAGAATGATGCCGGAATACAAACAAAAGATAGCGGACTGTTTATTGCCTTAACTACTGTTGTAATTCTAAAGAGTTCCAGTATATATCAGACTGGGAGGAGATGATGACAACCACTGCTGATTTCCTACTGCCTTAGAAACTTTAGCACGCGGTGCTTAACATTTGTCTACTTCTGGTCTCACACCACTTTAACTCTTAGCTGGTTTGTCTTTTTCAGAATATTGAAGCATAATTAGCATGATCCATGTACTACAAAAAAAAATTAACACCCCATCAGTTACAGAAATCTTTGAAAGGCTAACAAGGATCTTAGAAACAAAATCAAATCTGCAAAAGCTAGTATGAACTGAGAATTGCTACCCATGTTAAGAATAACCATGAAATCATGTTTAACTGTGACAGGAATATCAAAAGTAATAACCAATAATGCTGTGCATTAATACAACATAACACTTCATAGTCATCCTCTGAGGACATAGTGAACAGTACTGGACAAATTAAGCTCAAGCTTTACTCCCCTAGCTCTGCCTAATTAACCACAGAACATTAGTATGCCTGCGCCACACACCTGCTATCTAACGATCAAGTTCTAAATGCCCTTTCCAGAGGTAAGAACACTAGTTCCATGGCCCTGGCCATCTTCTATTCAAAATGAGACTCTCTATTAGATTTATACCAGATATACGGAGAATTGTTGTAGTCATCCTATGGCAGAAGCGGGAACCCATTACTGTTCCAGTAATCTATAGACCTATAAGCCTCACTAGCATTATCTATAAGGCAATGGAGCACACCATTATGGAAATCATTAACAAAGACTTAGTCGTTATACTCTGGACCCAAACCAGTTTGGGTTTGTTAAAGGCATATTCTCCCTCCTAATCCTGGTGGACTTTTAGGAACAAGTCACCACTGCATTGGACTCAAAGAAATTGGGTATATATTATTTAAACGAAGATTCAAAATGTCGAGTACAATATACACAACAGCTCTTAATCAAAATATCATAAACACGAAAGTTTTAAACATCTAAATAAAGAATTCCAAAAAAACATAGTCGGCCTCTTCTAAAGAATGTGAACACTGATGTAATAATGTCTAACGTGCTTAGAAGTTAAACGTACATCACACAAAACAATTAAAGCTTTAATTAATATGTATTTGAAAAGGTAGGAAGTTTTAACTTAAATAATTTAAATGTCATATATGAAATAATTAGTCAGTCAATTATTGTTACTATAAATTGTAGGAAATAGCTAATTGTGATTCATATCAGCTGAGCTATACGATGGCAGGCAACACTCAGTATTCCCCTGGTATCGTACGTGAATACTATGAATGTGTAAGGTCGCAGAAAGGGAAGGAAATGCTTGATTAAGAAGGATATTTGTATAACTTAGAAAAGGTGTACAAAGATAAAAAATACTGGTGCTGTAAACTAAAATTGAAGGACCGTTGTAAAGGTCGAGCCGTTACCACACGTGAAATGTATGGTGAATTGTTATTGAAATGCACACCGCATCACCATGCATCTAATGCTATTGAAATAGAAAGGTACATTGCTTGTGACAAATTAAAACAGTCTTCTTGTACATGCAGGGATACTCCCGCATTGTCAGTTGATGATATCATTGCAACTACTTCCAGAGAATGTTCAGTTTGTTTACCTAGCAGGAGATCTATACTTCAGCAGGTGAACAGGGTGTGACATAGGAAACTGATAAATTATTCTCCTGAGTCAACAGTTCTAAGGACAGTGAACCCTAGTACATATACATTAAAAGAAGGTGAGTTTCTGCAAAAAAGAATGGTGGATATACAAAATAATATTCATGTCTTAGTGTTTTCCACTATTCAAAATTTGAAAGATTTGAGCACATCTGTAATGTGGTTAATGAATGGAGTATTCTTAACTAATGGGCAACTGTGTAGGCAATTATATAGCATACACGGATTAATAATGGTAGCCGGTAGTAATGTGTTCCACTGGTGTTTTTTTTAATGACAAAGAAATCCTACAAGTGTTACAACTTTATGTGGGAGTGTACTTCCCAATCACTTTCTGATGCTAATTTACACGTTTCTGTTAAAATCATATTATCAGACTTTTTGAAATGGCAGCCATTAGAAGTGTGAAAACTAACTTTCCTGATGTTTTAGCTAAGGGTCGTTATTTTCATTTCGCTCAAGCCATATGGAGAAAGTTGGAGAGATTAGAACTAGCCACTTTATATGGCAAATCTGCACATTTTCAAATGTCTGTAAAAAGGTTGATTGCTTTAGCTTTTCTTGAAGAATGTGATGTTTTACTAGCATTTACAGAAATGTCAAAAGTGTTTCTTTGTGAGGGTAAAGATTTACTGGCATTTTTCAGAAATATATGTATTGGGTAGACCTCAGAAACAACAGACTAGACTGACTTCTTGTACTCGATTTCTTGCTATTTTCCCTGTAGAATTTTGGAACGTGTCAAAGTTAAGTGAGTTATCTCTACCATGAACTCAAAACCACATAGAGGGATGGCACAGAAGAATTCACTGTCTGCTGGGACAACAGATTTGTGATATACCTTCTGTGCTATCAGTTCTTATACGAGAACAAAATAAAGTCGGTGAATCAAGACTTAGGTTACAATCTGCATCTCCTCCTTCGCCTAAAAAACATAGAACTGTTTTGATATCAGCGATTTCAACAAGTGTTGAGTAACAAGTCTGAGTACAACATAGAGCAGTTCCTTAGAGCAGTTGCTGTGTTGCTGAAAGTGTAAAATGGTGTAAGTGTTTCACAATTGCAGTCACTATGGTGTATTAGTATATGTACAATATTTCTATTTGTTAGTAGCATGTTTGTTTTGTTAAAGTAATAGTCACAATTTAAGTAGTTCATAAATTTCACTATAAGTTTTCAGAATATGGTAATGGAACTTAGATAGGACACTAGGGGACTGGTGTTGGTCAAATAAAACTTTTCGATGAAATGATTTTTGGATATTTTAGGTTTTGATTACATGACCAGTTGGTTTAATTTTGTCAGTAATGCTAGATTCGACATTTTGAAACTTAGCTTAAATAATATAAACCCAAAGAAATTGGTTCACACTGCATATCTGGACTTGGCCAAAACCTTTGATACAGTTTCACATTCTGGCATCACTGATAAGTTAATGGAGCTTAATGTAGCCCCCAGCATTTGCTGGATAACAAACTGTCTCATTAACAGAACCCAATTCATTAGAGTTGACGGCACACTTTCAACCACAAAAGTAGCTACTGGTGGTGTACCCCAGTAATTTGTACTGGGAGCACTCCTCTTTGGTGTCTACTTCCCTGACATCAATGTCAATACCAAGGGCCTGTGGTCAATAAAATTTACTGATGATTGCAAACTGGGTGGTATCATAAACAACCCAACTGATCACTGGATTCTCCAGGGAAGAGGGGGGGTAACACACAATGACAAATCGAGCTCAGGTCATGGCCTTTAACTAAATGCCAAGAAATGTAACATTGTGTTCTTTAGCAAACCTTGGCACCACTGTTTCTTTCACAGGCGCCTAAAATTGATTAGGGCATTAGGGACTTGTGTACTGTCAGTGTCAATGAGCTCTCCTTTGACTAGCACATTACCACTGTTGTTTGGAAGTCCTTTCAAATAAGCTAACTAATCAGCAGGAGTATGTCTTCTAGACCCAAGGAAGTTGTCATCCTTCTCTACTCTTTCCTTATCAGGCAATTAAAGAGTATAATCCGATCCATCCTTAAGAGACCATAACATTCCTGTACTAAGGTAACCAAGGGCATGTCCACCTTGCTCTATCTTGACCTCTTTAAAACGCTCTCACTCTTTTCCATGTCCTTTTCACTTCTGATAGGGGACTTCTGTCTAGATTACAGGTCCTTAACTTATCCAGCCCTATGCAACCTCCTTCACATCTACAAAACTAACAACACCCTAAACTTCAACTGAAGAGATTAAACTTCCACCATAAATAAATAAGACTTCCTGGCATGACAGATATCTGTCACGAAGAATCCCTCTTTATGGAATATTCTCCCCCTGGATTTTAAGCATGGTAGTTCCCTGATGCTTTTAAAGTGCAACCTGAATGACAGAATGGATGATCATTAGTACATCCGAGGCCTGGTCCCTCAAGCCCTTGTGGAAAGTAGATGTAATTTAGGCCAAGTAATTCATCCTGTGGGTGGAGTCGGGTAGTCACTGAAAATATAGCGATGATACCATAGTTACCAGTGAGTCAGAAGCAGTTTTTGGAACAAAACTCAGTTGTCATTCTAGTGATTTCTGGATATTTCAATCAAGTTTTAATAATTACACACATATCAACGTGTTCCAGATGCAGAAGAGCCTTAAAGTTGGGCAGTTTGTTGTTGGGACATCTGGCATTGTGCGGAGCTTCCTTAATGTGATCTTCTTTTAGATATGATGGCGGATGTTAATTAGATGGATTCTGCCTAAAAAGGCACAATGGGACAGTAAAGGCTTTAGCCAGTATGCAAAAGCCTTAGAATGAGAAGTGCAGCCCATGCTTTGCAAAGCAAGCAAGCAAGCAAGCAGGATTGCTGAGCATCTTGTCCCATGCTGACATATACTGGATCCCACTGGAGTGACACCAACTATTTAGTCAATTGCTGAAGCCTTTTACCTGTTCTTTATACTTAGACATCAGTCTTTGAGAAGGAAGGATTCCACTCAGGATCTGAGTCTTCCATGTATTTGTGACATGCAGGGAGAGTTCTGACATCTGTCTACATTTGCATCTGGATTTTGTGACTCAATTCATGTCCCCCTAGACCACCACCATGTTGTAGATATAGCTGTTAGATGAAAGGGTCTTAAGTGCTCCTTGAGGTATTAGAGATCCAGGCACCTGAAAGGCATCTCATCGTCACTCTGTATTTGTTCAGTCTATTGAAAGGAGAGTCAGTGTGCCTGACTATAGAATCACTGATCACTAATACATTATTATTTGTAGTGTGGCCTGGTGTACTAATTTTAAATACTTTAACTCTTGGTTACTCTTTATTAAAACTATGTCTGAATGTTATATGATATTGGAGATTTCTTGAAACCTAGACTTTATGGATCTAAGAGGGCGGGCCTAGATGGCTTTCATTTTTTTACAGCCTCAGTGATTTAGTGTTAGTTGGTGTAGAGTGTGGTGGTTGTATTTGTTATGAAAACATCTCTTATAAACAGAAATATTTGTGTTGAGTAAGAGGTCATTTGTTGAGTATTAGGATGTTACTCCACTGCCTAAGAATACCAAGTACAATGAGAATTGCAACAGAAGTCAAACAATAAGGCTGACATTCTATACTGGTCCAGAAATTGTGAGAATTAATTAGGATTACACAAGGTACTAGATTTATTTATTTTACATTTGTTGACCGGGCTAGTCTAACTGGATACATGTCCATTTTCAGTAGAGGCCAGGGGAAAAAAAGCTCCAAGACAGATACAAAAATATGGGGAGATAAGCTCCAAGACAGATACAAAATACAATACAGAAAGTTGCAACAGTCCAAAGTTAAACAGCTGCTGGTAATATAAAGTACAGTACTCATCATAAGCAAACTCAAATAGTAATAGGTAATATACAAGAGATGTTACTATATGCATATATACATATATTTAAATTGTCATGACATAGTCTTTGGTTTCTTCAGGATAAGTCTATAAAGGTGAGAAGCAATCATTAGTGTAAAGGAAGAAAGTTAGTCAGGGTTAGTACAGGGGCATAACCAATAAGTATGGAGCAATAGTTTTAGCCTATGTTTAAAAAGAGTTAATGAAGACAGAGATACAAATTTAGTGGGTAGAAGATTTCAATGCTTTCCAACAGCATTAGAGAACAGGGAGTCTCCTGCCAAGTTGCTGGATTTGCAAGTATTGATAAGTAGTTTGTTTGAGGAGCATAATTAAATAAAATAAATAAATACAATAAATAAATAAATATATGAACTAAATGTGGTAAATTAGTTTTGGTTGGTATGGGTACACTGAATAAATAAAACAAACTAGTTGTTTTTGTTATGCTGCAACTGCAACAATGGATAACATGGAGTCATTATGTTACTGTAGAATATGAGTTATGAGAAGCAAATATGGGCTAGTTTAGGCAGTATGAAGCAGTTAAGGGCTAGTTAAAGCAATGTGGAGCAGGTACAGGGCTATTAGATCCTATGTGGAGGATATAGGGTACACAGTGTGGCTCATTGTCCAACCCTGTGTGGCTGGCTGCAGTTCCACAAATCTCAATCCGCACTAATACAATTAGAGACACTTTTTTATGGCGAATTTAAGGCAGGCAGGTACTGAGATGGGCTATACAGTGCATGCTGCAACTGAGCTGTACTTAAGTGTAACACTGTGCAAATACAAGCAAGTCAGAGCTACACTGACAAAAGGTGAAAATAAACAAGCACACTGGCCAATAACCAACCACACTCCAAGGTTCTACAGCAACTTGAGGCATTTAAACAGTATGCCATAATTTCCGAATAAATGAAAACATGACTTAATGGAATTTGTTTTCACATTTCTAATTAAGCCCTTTGATGATGATAAAATATTTGTTCATTTGACTTTGATCTAATGTTTCCCACATGAAATAGATATGAAGCCTCTAAGATATGTAAATCAATCTTCAGTGTAAAGTGAATAGCCAGTTATATGTTTGTCTGTTCATACATCCATCTTTCTGTCTTTTTATCCATCTGTGTGTGTGTGTGTGTGTGTGTGTGTGTGTGTGTGTGTGTGTACACATACACCCACGCAAAGGTGTATGTGTATTTCTGTGTGAGACACTCTTTTACACATTATAATGATTACATGATAGTTCATTTAAGAAATGTCAGAATCTCTTCTACCAGTTACTTTAATGAGCATTAAATGCACTTCTAATAATTCTTCCTTTTTATTATAATGCCATGAAGTTGTTGTGTCTTTCGGTTAGGGGTCGCCACAATGGAACTCCGGTCTGCTAATGTTGGTAGTGGATTTTTACGTGCCGAGTTACCAGCCCTGACGCACAACCGTCAACAAAGGCATGCCCATTCACGCATGCCTCCACACAGAAGACGCTCTAGCTGAGAATCGAACGCGACAACGTCTTGCTGTGAGGCGACAACGCTACCGCAGCACCACTACCACGGGATTATAATGCCATGAAGTAAATTACTAATATTATCAGTTTCTGTAGCACTTTACTAAGACCAGGAGATTTCTGAAGTGTAAGGCGGCACAAAACATCATATCATTAAAACATTGTGCAGCATTACTACATAAGAAGACATAGTAATTATTAGTGCTGACCCTGGGAAGCAAGGAAGAACATTCAAGGAGCTGTGGACTACAAGCAGAAATACCAGGCATTTTTCAGTTAGAGATATCCGTAAGAGATTTCCCGGATTCAAAAGTGATGATTCAAATCACTTCTTACAATGGCTGGAAATGTAATAAGCTGAGCACTTGCTGCCTGTATTTACCACAAACAAAGCTTCTCAGCTTATAGACAGTGATGTGTGAATAATTTAAAATCTTAATTTCACTGCCAGTGTATTGCAGCTTGTAGGGTGAATTCATGACACAGACATAAAGAAGCCAACCTTCCAAACAAGAAAGGAGAGCACTTTGCTGGATTATTAGACCTCCTTTCTTATTCCAACATATTTAAAGATGTATTATTTAAATAAAGGATCCAAGCAGCTGCCATAACCACTGATACTGCTAAAATTGCCATAGTACCTATAAAATACTGCTATACTGATAACATCCGCTATTCATTCCTTTGTGATTATCCACATAATCCATTTCATGACTGAAGAACCACTGTCTTTTCTGGTACTCCAGGAGCACAAGACAGGGAAGTTAACCCTGGACAGGGCACTACAGATCCTTTACAATTATTTCTAGTTCGGTAGCTATGTTTGAACATTTGGATACTTTCATAAGGGTACAATGCCTAAATAACAGCAGCAATACTTTTGCATAAAATAAATTGTACTTTTTATAAGCAATTTAGGATTTCTAAACAAAATTACTAGCTTTCAGAAGCATAAAGGTTTACATATTCAGAGTTGCTCCCTTTTCAAATACAGGTTGCAAGAATCAATAGATTTGAAGTATGTAGCTGACTGAACAGTACTACTTGGCGCATTCCAAGCTGACTGAACAGTACTACTCGGCGCATTCCAAGCTGACTGAACAGTACTACTTGGCACATTCCAAGGTATGGTTTCCATGAGATACATAAATAACTTGATTTCTGGAGCAACTTTGAGAGATGGAAAAGACAGGGAGACAAATATGGATGGATCAAAGCTTTGAAAGCTTTATTTTTTTTCTATGCGTTAAGAGGAATATGGCCAGGTATATAGCATTCAGTAGGAGTTCCTACAAGCTGAATGCGTGTACACAGTGGGAGCATTAAAAAAAGTGTCGCTCATGGTAATTAGTAAAGTGACCCAAAATGCAAGTAAATCTTGTGAGTTTAGTATATTATGCAATAACTGGATTTAGTTTATATTATCGAATTTTTAGAATGTCGAACTGTCTATGCTTGAGACCATATGATAAACATTTTAAAAAGTGGAAAAAACAGCAAACAGAAAACATAGTGCTTTGTTTGGGGGAGGGGAAAATGCAGCCCCACATCCCCTACTAATTATATATACCAAATTTGAGATCACAGTATAACAGGAAAAGGGAAAATTCCTCGATTCCCACTGTACCATGATCTCAGTACAAACAGTTCAGCTTTTTAAAACAATGATTATATAGTCTCAACCATATGAAGTGCAACATTTTAAATTCAGTAATGCCAACTAGACCCCAATGACTTAATTTAAAAGGGTAAACATCACTCCTGCACTTACAAACTATACTGAATATGTGCCATGTTAGGGAATTGTCAAGATTGCAGCACATGAACTGTACCTGTTACTTACAAGTATAAAAGAACGGCCCTATAAAGTAGGAAAATGTCTACTTTACACAAGCTACCAATAGAGTTGCCACATATTTAAAGTGGGGCATTTTCGCAAATTTCCTGCTGTCAGACTGTGGACAAATTATAGTGAGAAACAGTGCAAAGACCTAAACTTAACTTTCTTCAAAAGTAAAAGCTCACTCGTATAGAATGAGAAGTTCCTGTTGTTTAATGTGATATTAAGATGTTTCAGATACAAATGAATTGTGTTATGTAACTATAAGATGAAAACTAAGAAATATTTTGTCCTAAAATTTGAGGAAATTTGCAATTTATTGTGTTTTTTACAGGACATAAGCATCTAAATTTGGACTTCCCTGCATAAAGAAGAACTAGGCACAAAACACCACTAGATCCCCTGTGCTGAAGCCTTTATTATCTACACTCATATAACTTATCATAACTCAGTGGTTGAGGTATCATTATATTGTTCCATTCCATGTTCAACTTCCCATGGGCCATACATTCCAGTTTGACTTCTCTTATGTTTTTGTTTACTGTAAGAATATATTTCATCATCTTTGCCTAGGGATAGAAATGCTTTGAAGACCATTTGCTTGCTGGAGTTCTTCTAGATGAGTGATCAAATAATCTTTGAGCAATTCATTCTGCTGAAGCGTTGGAAGGGAAAGGGAATTAGTTGGAAATATTACCAAAGATGATACTTTCCTGTGGGAGTCATCAGTTCTTATGCCATTAGCTTTTGGACATATAATTACTGATCATTGTTCACTAATCGGTCTGAAAGCACATGCCAGTGACTGTGGCCATAATGTGAAGGTTAAAAAAAATAAAACTCTTATGCCTTCATCATGAGTACAAAACAACATAAAATATCACAAGGGAAAAGTAACATCACACGCAGAAACAAAAAGACAAATCACACATACACACAAAACTTACTAAAAGGTCAGCTGTTGCAAATTCATTAAGTATGAAGTATAGGATAAAAATATGACTTACAGTGCATATGTCACTCGTATCTGATTTTTGCTGGAAATTTATGAAACATTACTTTATACATTGGGAATGTACAATAATACACAATAATTTTAAAGTGCATTGATTGTATAACTCAGTACTTTTACTTGAACTTTAATTTTGGGCTTGTTTAAATGTCACAAACCTGCTTCAGATAAATAGTGGAATATTGATGCAGTAATGACATTATTCTTCAAAACTTTTTATTTATCTATTTATTTATGTATTTGGAATGATATTTGCCTAAATATGTTGGTATTGGGACCCTATTGAGCTACAACCTTGGTCAAAGCAGAAATAATTACCACTGTAAAACTTACACTAAGATTGCATTTTTGTGCGCTATATTTTACAGTCTAACAAAAATAAATTTGCAGAATATTTACAAGTACTGCAGAGAATACCAGCAGCATATTGACAGATTACACTAATAATTAGAATGCAGTTTTCTTGAAGCACTAAATGCACTCATATTAATCAGTATTATAACTGTAACTTTGTTGTCTGTTTTTTTTATCAAAGGCTTCAATGTTTTGAAGCTTATTTTATTTTAAATGTGAGAAATAATTCTAGCTATGACTATTGTTTTCTGTGGAAGTTTCCCAGTGCTTGAGTAAACTTGGAATTACATAGGGATGTTTAACTGCTCTGGAGGTCACAGTAACATGCTCATCTTTATTACACATATTTTCCGAATGTGAAGAAGTATTCTTGAGTGCCTGTGGTTCAGATTATTATATGGGATCGGTAGCACTGAGCCTTCATTCAGAATTATCACGGTCTCAAGGTCAAGTAGAAAAGTAACAAGAGTAACTGTTGTCAGATTTTCTTTCAAGGGAAAAGTACAATAGAACAATTGGTCATAAAGAGAAAAAAGTATGCTTCTAGCTTACCCGAACAGGTGTTAAAATAATATGCCCATACCCATGTCCATTTCTGAATAAAAACTAAAAACTCTTGTGTTGATTGCTTAGATAATTAATGCAGGCATTGTGAAAGTGTAGTCAATGGACTTGCCTCCTTGCTTCATTGTCTTAACGTATTGTGTTTGCTTTTGGCTGCTGGTTTTCTGTAGTCTACAGTTTCTAAGCATATCTGTATTACTTTCTTTTTTTAAAACATCTTTATTAAACATGGCACTTTTAAAAGGTGACATGAGGTACACACACAGTCATAGAAAATAAAACCAACCAGTCTGTTTAGTTTTCTAAATGGTCTAAATTTTTCCATGAATATCCACTGCAAAAGCTGACTGACTACTGTGCAGTTTCCCTCAGTTCATATTGTAGAATGTTTCTCTTGCCTTGGGATGGTCTGTAAGAGTCTGGTGCATTGCTGATTGCTCAGTTAAAAAGTAGGGTATAGGGTTAGGTGGGCAGGGGGTTGGCTTATTTTTATTTATTTATTACATGGCCTCTCTCTCAGCTTAATTTTTCCAAGTCTTTTGGGTTTTTAATATCATTACAGGGATGGACCCCATTCACAAGTCAAGGTATGATTACTATTCATGAAAGTAGTATTGTTTCAGACCTTGATGTTAGCGAACAGTGCTCTTCTCAGCACCCATAATGTGAGTCATCTTGCATCCTCCTGTAACTCATACACTGTTGTGTGTATCGGCAGCATATCTTACTATGACTGTAAATACTTTTTAGTAAACCCATTGCTCCTGCTATTATTGGAAGTGAGTATCTTTCTTCCACCTCCGCCTGCAAATTTTCTCTGTACATAAGACCCTGTAATCATAGAGTGTAGCAATTTCAATGATTAATGCTACTTTTGACTTTTTATTCAACTACTTTAACTAGTTTTCTCACGCCTAGTTTTTGAACTGCTGCTAATAGGTGATCCTGTGTGATATATACTTCATCATTCTCTATAATATTTTGTGGTTCATGTTTCCAATGCTTCTCAGCTACTTCTGTATATCAGTGTTTGCACAATCTCCAGCGAAACACTCTTACCACATTATTGTGTATCTCAGTATACAGGCCCTCTGCCATAAGTGCATCACACCCAGCAACAAGATGTGTGTCTGTTTCTAGTTCTTTTTTACAGAACCTGCATTTGTCTGCTTCTCTCACATTTTCACTAGATATTGTAAACCAATGTGAATGTAATCTACTGTTCTTAGTCATTATTATCATCCTTTCATTGTTAGGTTTCATTTTACCTCTCTTTAATCATTCCTGCATCAAATCTTGGCCAACATAAGGTTGTTCCATGAGATCACTGTACTTCTCACTATATGGATTTTCCACATTTCTCCTTCTCATCTGATTCTTTTACTTATATTCTTTCTTTTGTTTTTTTTAGCACATTCTATTCTAGTCTGGTTTCTGTCTATTTCTGTTTTGATTCCATTCCTACCTGACACCAAAATTCTTCTGCTACACTAAGTTTGTCATACATTAAAATGTTTACTGTGTTTGGATCTGTTGAGCCAAGATATATACAAAGTCACGTGATTGCTGGTCCATACATGTAATCAATTTTGAGGATGTCCTTATGGACAGAGGTTGCTTATAAATGCCTGGCCCCAAATGTCCTTTCTAAATACAGGACATCATTATTCTTTCAGGAAAACCTGGCTAGGCTTAGAAAGGCCTCCCAGGTCATTAGCCTTGTAGCAGTCCATGAATCTATGAATCTCACCTCCTTCAAAGTGAAGAGAATATAATCTCAATATATACTGATTTTTATGTACTTTTTGATAAGCATGAAGCCTTTTTTTTTGTTTTCTTGTCCAATCGATCCAATAATTTTGGGACCAGTTGATCACACCAAAGCTATAAGTTATAATATGCAGTGCAAACTGGTTTATAACATGGCCTTTATTCCTAATGTCATGGCTGTTTTTATTATTAACTTTAGTCTTCTGAAGTATTCCTTAATAAGTTTTGTTCTCATTTACTCATGCTTTATTGCTGACCCTTAAACTATTCCTAAATATTCAAAGACTCCTTCCTGCTCAAGTTCCTTTATATCACATTCTCTCCCAGGTTAATA
This sequence comes from Protopterus annectens, assembly GCF_019279795.1. Taxonomy (NCBI): domain Eukaryota; kingdom Metazoa; phylum Chordata; order Ceratodontiformes; family Protopteridae; genus Protopterus; species Protopterus annectens. Next base: position 1,506,065,483 of record NC_056733.1, read on the forward strand.
TTCTCTTTGAGCTGCAGCTTTGCTGTTTGAAATGTTGGTTTTGTACATTTATCAAGACCAAATGTAATCCTTATATCATCTGAAAAAGTTTTAACCAAATGAAGCTGTGTTTTAGCGTCTATATAAGAACAGCGAATGCTCAAAATAGTGAACGCTATTTTGTCAAACTCTAAAGTTCAAAAGCCAAAAATGTCGAAGTCACGGATGAGTGAATTTTTTCCCAGGGAAAAAATTTGCTGATCAAAAAAAAAAAAAAAAATATATATATATATATATATATATATATATATATATATATACATACACAAACAAAATAAAGTGGGGGTCTTTGCCCCCCACAGCCCCCCAACTTAAATGAACCAACTCCAAGATCACACCACAGTGGAGAAAACAGCAAATTCCTGAGAATGGCCCAGCGATTTGCTTCCCAGGGAAAAAATCGCTGTTCCCTGACTTTGACAATCTCAGCTTTCGAACTTTACAGTTCAACAGAAAAGCATTCACTATTTTCAGCGTTCACTCTTCTGATAGGGAACTGTGCTTTCAACACCTCATCTGATGAACTATAGAGACTTAAATAATCCCCAAAAGTAGATGAAATATTTTTAAACAAGGTTGTTTAATGGGAGCCAAACTGTAATCATAGCCTAATTTGTTAAGTAAACACCTTAATGAGTTAAGGGCAAGACTAAACAGTTGTAGAGACAAATAATCACTCTGGAATATCCCCAACTAATTTTTTTTTATCTCTGGGATGGTAATTTGCCCATTGTCATGGTTTGTATTTTATATATCTGTAAGTGTTCCTTTATTCATAAATGCAGAATGCTTTTTGCAAACTATCCATACCTTACTTAAATTCTTCCCATTTTTACAATTCATATTTATTTATTTTTTTTTAGTTTCTTTTTTTTTTTATTTACATTTTGTTCTATTGCCATAATTGAATTTTTTTTTTCAAAATGAGTATAAATTCTGTCTGCATTCCAGTTATATAGTTTGCATATTATCAGAAGGCAAGTTATTGGTCTGTAGTTCTTAGGTTGGCTTGCAGGTTCACTGTTAACCAGGCCAGTGCCTGTTCAGGAAGCATATGCAAGTAATTCTTACTCAGGGCTAATTTTTTTGGAAAAAAAATGTTAATAATTTTAGGCAGACGTTAGGTACTGCATGTGGGCCTAGGGTTTCCCAGTTTGGAGCTTTTTCTTAATTTTGGCTCAATTTCTCTGGCTCTTAGTTCATCCCATTCCATACCTTCTACATTAAAGCTTGTTACTGTTTCTTTTAATTCTTCTATCCACTCAGCGTCTTTCTTATGTTCAGCAGAGCCTTCATAAATATTTCTCCAAAGTGTGCTTATTTCTTCTTTTTTTTCTAGCATTTCAGTGCCTTTTGCTTTGTTTCCCAATTCTCTAGAATCTTTTGGTGTCATCAATGAATTCCTTAATTTGTACTGTTCCTTTATATTTATATCTATCTACATACTGTTTAAGTTTTTCTGCCTGTGCTGATATTTTTACTTTATTATTGGCAATAGTATATGACAGATTCTGGTCTTTTTTGATACCGTATGCTGCTTTTACAATGTCTATCTTTTTAAGAATTTTAGATTATCTGCTCTTGTTTCTGTATTCCTCTAACAGTCATTCTTCATTTCTTAATTGCTTTACAGTTTTCTGAATCCATTGCTTCCATTGTGGCATTTTACTTGCATCCTTCACTTCCTTTGTTACTCTGTATTGTTGTGGTACCATTTTATCCATAAATAGTTTAGCTGTGCAATAATATATTTATCACAAGAATTTCTCTTAATAGTCCTGTTTACTTTGTTCATCTGTTTTTCCAATTTTCCCACATTTTGGGTCTTAATTGTTTTCTGTAATATGCTTCTTTCATCTGCCTTAATATGTCTATCCATGTCTATTAAATCAAGCAAATCTTCCCTTAAATCATTATCTTCTAGATTGAAAACATCATCTTTGTGCTCTATTTCCTGACAGTAGTCGACAAAAAGTTCCAAAAACTCTTTCTGTAACGTATCCTCTTCAGGTGCACCTTGCTTCAGCTGCTGAACCTTCAGATTGGAGCCATTTGGCCAATAAGTCTACAACACTGCCTAAATCAGAAATGACACTGTTTCCTGCTCTCTCCCTTGCTGTGCAACATCTACCGGACCTTCATACCAGTCCCCTGCAGACGGCTCCAAAGCATTATCATGTTGCATATCTTCTTTAGATGCCTCCTGGTCCACCTGTTATTTCTTGACCTGGGGACCTGTAATTAAATCATGCTGCAACATAACCTGTGTTGGATTCTCCACACTAAATCCTTCATTTCTCAAATAATCCATAATTTCAATTTTTAGTTACTTACCATCTACCTTACTAATCCTATTTTCTAATCCCTCTGTTTTCTTATTTTTTATATTGTGTAATGTTCCATATCTGTGTGCCTGTGCCTGTATTTCTCTTCACTTTCAGTGTAAGACCATACATGTTTGACTGGGAATAGCATAACATATACTTGATTACTATAAGAGTAATACGTAAGATGCTAAGGATGATGCATTCTTGCAGGAAATATTTGTATTCAGTACTGCAACATGCAACCTTTATCCACCCAATCTTCTACTTATAGGTTCACTAGTAAGTGCAAGGGAATCAGTGTACAGAACACTGCATATACCGCCAGCAGGCCACATTTGCTGAACTACTTTGATGCATTACTTTCATTTCTCTTTTCCCAAAAACAAAATTTCCAAACTGTACTAACCGCTACACCACCACAATTATCATGTCATTTTAAGCAACTGACATGAGTTTATTTTTTCATCAGGAAATGGATGTATTTAATAGGCATTGCTACTATTGTCATTGGAAGATGACACTTAAATACCCATTCTATTACACTTGAAATGTTGCCTGGATATGTCCTGAACAATTAGAGATGAAAAAGGTGCTCTTATTTAGGTTAACATAATAATTAAATGTGTGAAAACATTCATTGTATGCCATTTACTGTTTTTTATTGCTGCTGTCATGTAATGCATATCCATTTTTTAACCTTCACAAAAGATGTTGATTTGCATCCCTTAGACCACTTAATTTCATTCCTTCTTCCAAATATTCAAAATGTAGACCCATAGGGTAAGGGGTTGCATCTGACCCCCCATTTTAAATAGCTTCACATATGCACCGCTTGCCATTATTCTACACAGAGGCAATTTTAGGAAGTTTTAAAATACCATGCACATATATTTAATGGACTCGTATCCCATATTTTTCTTTCAGCATCTAATTCTTTGATCCCCTGTTGCAGCCTTATCTCCTTCCAGAGCAACTAATACTCTAAACATTCTCATGACTATAAAACCACATAGCTATTTCATAGTTACACGTTGTCAATTTAGTTTTTCTTTGTTTTATTTTTATCAACCCCTCCTCCATCTATGTTTCATCTCCTCCATCGCAAGTGCACTTTGCCATTGTTGACAAGTTGCAGATAACATGGAGAGAGAGAGTTGTGGAGTATGGATTTTTTTCCCTGCTGGGGGTTTGGTGAAAGAAGGACAGAAAATAATTGTAAAAAAATCTTTCTGCTCTTGAGCAGAACTCAGAGTCAGATGAAATGGGTTGAGTATAAATATAAGGAAATAGTTTTCTGCATCATATTACTGTTAACTGATCAACTGCAATACTGAGATTCCATTTTATTTAAGCAATGGAAGCACCCTTAGGGTATAGGAATACTGGTGAAATTTATGGTATTCTTTGTTTAACAAAATTAAAAGTCTGATTCCTGCCTGGGATATTTGAACTATTGCAAAAGAACACACCAACCAGTAGAAACATTAAATTTTTTTATTCCAACAAAGCTTTTGGGAAACTCCCTTCATCAGTGTTTGACTAACATTTAAAATCACATGATTTTATACTTCAATTCAAACAGCACATGACACAGCAAATGAATACATTCATAAGAAAGTACAGTTGTGTACACTTACCATAAATGTAGATGTTCGAGTGTATTCACTGATGCAGTCCTTACAAATGGGTTATCCGGCTCCCGTAGCCCGCAGTCGGTTAGAATTCCAAAGTCCTTGGTATATGACATCAGCTGCCTCTGGAATAAGCCTGACGCCAGGTATAAAGGCAGGCAGCCAACGTCATTTCCTCAGTTTTTCTTGCCATAACTGTCAGGAGCCCCCCAAAAAGTAAGACTAGGTAAAGAAAAAATCCAGTCTGTACCTTGGGAAAAAAGGGGGATGGAAGGGGGGAAACCAGGACTGCAACAGAGAATACACTCGAACATCTACATTTATGGTAAGTGTACACAACTGTACTATGTTCATTGTGTTTCACTGTTGCAGTCCTTACTAATGGGTTAATTCCCAAAGCCCAGGAAAAAACAAAAAGGGGGGAGGAACACCAAAGATTAATGGTTGGTAAGACTGCTCTGCAACACTGCAGTGGCAAAACCAGCCCTGGACTTAGAAAACAAGGGCAGATTGTAATGTTTGGTGAAAGTGTGGACAAAGGTTCAGGTAGCTGCTTCCAGGATGTCCTTAGTAGGTACACCTCTAAGAAAAGCTGCTGAGGTAGAGGTAGCTCTAGTAGAATGGGTCATAATGCCCTAAGGAGGAACCTTACCATGTTGTAAGTAACAAAAGTGAATACAATGAGCAATCCACTTAGAAATAGTTTGTTTAAAAATAGCTTTACCCTGGGCTCCAAGAGCAAAACTGACCAGCAACTGATCTGACTTTTGGAAAGACTTAGTCATATCCAGGTAAAATCTAAGTTGCCTATGAGCATCCAGTGAGTGCAGCAATCTGTCTCCTCTATTCTGAGGATTAGGAAAGAAGGTAGGCAGGTGGATAGACTGGTTAGGAGTCAGGCTAGAAACCACCTTAGGCATAAAAGAAGGATTAGTCCGAAGAGAAACCCAATCCACATGGAAAGTGATAAAAGGCTCTACTGCCATTAAGGCCTGCAGTGCAGACACTCTTCTAGCTGAAGTAATGGCCAAAAGAAATGCAGTTTTCCTGGAGAGAAACATCAACTCTGCTGAGGCAGCAGACTCAAAGGGAGACAGAGTAAGTTTCTCAAGCACAAAATTAAGATCCCATGCAGGAGTAGGTGCCCTTCTGGGAGCCTTTAAATTGCTAACTCCCCTGAGGAACTGTTTAATCAGGGGATGAGAGAAAATGGGTTGTTCAAAGGAACAGTGAGCAGAAATAGCTGAAGCATATATCTTGATAGAAGAGAAGGAAATTCCGCCATTAAATAAACCTGCCAGATAATCAAGAATTAGAGGAAGAGTAGGTTGAGATGGGTCTTCTCCTCTAGTCTGCATCCAAATGGAGAATCTTTTCCACTTATCTGCGTAAGATTTCCTAGTACTAGGCCTCCTGGCCTCACGAAGGACCTCAACTACCTGTTGAGAAAGGTCTAAATTATGAGCCAGGCAGTCAAATGCAGAGTCTGCAGGTGAGGATGCAGAATCTTTCCTCTATCCTGATCCAAGAGATTTGGTATCAGGGGAAGATGCCAAGCCAGGGACTGGGAGAGACTGTGAAGAAATGGATACCAATGCTGCCTGGGCCAGTCTGGAGGGATGATGATGGCCCTTGTTTTTTCGTCCCTTATCTTTAACAGCACTCTGGGAAGAAGAGGCAGAGGAGGGAATGCATAGATTGATAGCTGTGTCCAGGGGAAGGACAGAGTATCCACTTTACAAGCTTTGTTGTGATGATCCTTGGTTCAAAAGGTTGGAAAAAGGTGGTTGGTCGGAGAAGCAAAGAGATTCACCTGGGGAGTGCCCCAATGCTGAATGATGCGATGGAAGATGGTTTTGTTTAGTTGTCACTCGTGAGGATCCAGGACCTGCCTGCTCAATTGGTCTGCCAATGTGTTGAGCCTTCCTGGAATAAACTGGGCTATCAGATGAATGCCCAAAGAAGCTGCCATGGACCATAGTCTCATGCTTTGTCTGCACAGGGGGTAAGAGTGAGTCCCTCCCTGCTTGTTGATGTACCACATGATTGTGGTGTTGTCTGTCCTGACCAGAAGAGTACCAGGAGAGAGAAGATGCTTGAAGGCCATCAAAGCCTGCTGAACTGCCATCATTTCCTTCAAATTTATGTGCAGTTGAGCTTTTTGATAGGTCCAAGTTCCCTGAATCCAAGTGCCATCTAGATGTGCTCCCCAAGCTTAGTCCGTGGCATCTGTGGTAAGAGTCTGGATGGCAGGAGGTGGACAGAAAGGTAGGCCTTTGTTCTGTACACAGGCCATTGCCCAACAAAGGAACTCCATTTGCAGGCAGGGAACCAGAGGAAGAATCAAGTCTAAATTCTGAGTGTGTTGACACCAAAGGTTTTTAAGGTACCATTGTATTTTCCTCATATGAAGTCTTGCATATGGAATCAGAATAACTGAAGCCATGAAACCCAGGGCTTGCAGGAATTGACTTGCAGAGAGCTGGGTCATGTTTGCCAAGTCCTTGAAGTAATTCGGAAGATCCAGCTGTTTCTTTTGAGGGAGGGATACCATCTGGGCGGCTGTGTTCAGACTCGCTCCCAGGAATACAACCTCCCTGTTGGGTACCAATTTTTACTTCTTTTCATTGATTGTGTAACCCAAGGAGGTGAGAAGGCTCTTTACAAAGTCCAAATCCTTTAGAAGTTGCTCTGGAGAGTTTGCTTGAATAAGGCAATTGTCCAAGTAAGGGTAAATTTAAATGTTCCTTTGCCTGGAAAAGGCAATGACTGGAGCTAGACATTTTGTAAAAACTCTGGGAGCAGTAGATAAGCCAAAGGCAGTGAAGAGAATTGGAAGTGCCTGTTCCCTGCTCTGAAATGAAGGAACTGCCTGCAGCTTTCTCTTATAGGAATGTGCAAGTAAGCTTCTTTTAGGTCCAAGGTCACCAGCCAGGAATCCTTGGCCAGCATTGGCAGAAACAGCTGAAGGGTGAGCATCTTGAATTTGGGAATCACCAGAAAAGTGTTTAGAATGGACAAATCCAGAATAGGGTGCCAGGAGCCCCCCTTTTTGGGAACCAGGAAAAGTCTTGAGTAAAAACCCTGGTCTATCTGCAGTGCAGGAACTGGCTCTATTGCTCCCAGGTTTAGCAAGGAAGAAACTTGATTTTCTGCTTCTGCCATTTGAAACGGGGGAATATCTGGGTATCCTTGGAGGACCGGGAAGGTGTGAAAGGAGAATTTGTAGCCTTGGGATACTATTTTTAGCACCCATTTGTCGTCTGTGATAGTGTGCCAGACATCTGCAAAAATGGCTAACCTTCCCCCCAAAGGAAACCCTGGGCCCACAAAGGCAAGCAGGGGAAAGCCGGAGTCATTGAGAATGTTTGCTTCGGGAAGTCTGCTTAGAACTCCCAGAATTGGAAGATGCATCCTGCCAGTGTTTAGCCTTGTGAGGGGTGGAAGTCTGTCCCCTGGAAGACCTGTAGCCCCTGGATCTAGTGTAACCCTGTTTACTAGGGTCAGGAAAAGTCCAACTCTTAGAAGTGTAATGCCTGCTAAAATGAGGAGGCTGAACTTGCAGAAAGTTCTTAACAGTTTGCATAGATTTAGTCTTATCCTCCAGTTTCTTCAACACCTCTTCTGCTTTGCTTCCAAAAGGATTGTCCTTATGCAAAGGAACGTCCAGTAATTTAGACTTTACAGGTTCAGAAAGGGGTTGTTCCCTGAGCCAAGCATGACTTCTGATAACAAAACCAGTGGCTGCTGCTCTGCAAAAAGCCTCCAAAATGTCAAAACCACAATGTAGTGAATGTTTAGTAACCAGAGTGGCAGAGTTCAATAAGTCTTGCATGCCCTTATTCTTCATCAGGGAAAGAACACCAGTAATTTTAGCCTTGATAACCTCCAAAGTATGCTGCTGATACTTAGGCATATGAAAGAGACAATTAACAGACATAATAGCCAGGGTGGAAGAAGTATAAACCTTTTTACCTGACCTATCTAAGGCCCTAGATTCTCTGTCAGAAGGGACAGGATTTGTAGCAACCATGGCTTTAACACCAATAGGGGCCTGAGAAATAATCTCTGGATCAGCAGTAGGATTCTTGAAAAGAAACTGATGAGAATCAGGAACTCTATAATACCGGTCAGGCTTTCTGGGAGCAGGAGGAACAGAATTAGGCGTCAAAGAATTCTCCATGAACACATCATCAACAACTTCCAAAACCGGAGGAATAGCCAAAGGCTTATGCTGAGGCAAATCCAAGAACTCCCTAATCCGCTTCTTAGATTGAGGGAAATCCTGACTTTCCCATCTAAAATGCTCCCTGAGGGTATTCAGAGTATCCCCAAAAGATAAATCTTCTGGGGGGGGGGGGGGCAGAAGGGATGGAGTCTTCAGCATCAGAGTCCTCAAAACCAGAAAAAACTGAGAATGTCCTTCTTCATCGGCAGAGTTGCTAGAAACTTCTGAGTCTGAGGCAGGCAAAACATCTGGGGACAATTCCCTAGCCCTCTTAGAAGGAGGAGGTTGAGAACCCTTGATGAGAGTTAAGAGATCACTAGCCATCTTAACCATCTGAGCCTGAGGTAACTGAAAGGAGGACGACACCTGTTTAGTAGTAGACTTCCTGAAGAGAGGCTTACTAGAAAGATGGAGGGACTCAGGAGGCCTAGCCACTGCAGAAAAGTGGGCCGAGGTCGTCGGCCTGGATCTGGTCTCCAGGCAGAGAAAAGAGGCTTCAGAAGCCGGCGCCTGCCTAGCAGCTCTGGATCCATCAGAGTCAATAACTGGCAGAGGGTCCAAAGGCAAGGTAGAAGCCTGAGAAATGGAGGACTCAGGAAAGGCCTCCAAAGACACCTGCTGCCAAAAGTCTGCGGACTGTAGGGTCAAGGAAAGCATCTCACTGACTGCCGCTGGACCAACAACCAACTTAATAGGGATGTCATCGGTTAATTTAACCCTAGGCCTGTCACAGTCCTTATCCTTGCCCTTCTTAGGCACATCCAAAGTCGGGAGACCAGAAGACGCCATATCAACAAACTCAGGCCAAACTCCGAAGTGCTTACACAAAATTCTAGCTCTACAGCATATGGTGCACGGGTTGAAAGAAGCACGGAGATCACAATTTGGGACATTGTGCTCAAGGCCCAAACAAGTAATACAGTAAGAATTAAAATTACGATGCAGAATCTGTTTTCCACAGGCAAGACAGCTATTAATTTTCTCTGACATTCGTTAAAGCAAGAAAAAAGGGTCCCCAACAGGGTACTTATCTGAGGATGTCTTCAACTTTAGAAATCGGAATACAAAAAGAAGGTAATTGGCAGACCAGCACTCATGCAAATTGCTTCTGTTTCGAGCTCCACAGCAAGAAAGACTGCGGAAATGACATTGGCTGGCTGGCTGCCTTTATACCTGACGTCCTGGCATCAGACTTATTCCAGAGGCAGCCAACATCATATACCAAGGAGTTTGGTATTCTGGCCAACTGCAGCTACCGGGAGCCGGATAACCCATTTGTAAGGACTGCAACAGTGAAACACGATAAACATCAATCAATTATACAAATAAGATATATAAATGAAATATTAAAGTACTTTCATGCTAAAAAACACCTTATTTAAAACAAATTCCTTAAAAATATATATGCATATATTTCATATTTCCATGAAATGATATCATTTATTTTATTTATTTATTTATTGACATTTGTTAACCGGGTTTGTCAAACTGGCTTGTGACCCATTTTCAGTGGAGACCCAAGGAGAAAAGCTCCAGTAATACATTTTAAAACAAGTACAATTTTAAATAATATTGATATAATAACAGTTATAGCAAAACAATTCACATATGTTGGGATACATGCATAAAGTTAAAGTTGCATTAAAAAGAAGCTAACAATTTTACATTGATATAGTTCAATAGGTCAACAATGAACAATTTTTGTTTGTATAAAATTGTGCAAATGCATAGTAGACACATTGGAGAGAGAGGTGTAATGAGGTACTAAGTATGGTCCTTTTGAGGGTACATAAAGGGAAGGAAGACTAGGTAGGGTAAGAGAATAAGTCTTTTAAATTATTTATATTGCTTCTGTTTTTTAGCCAGGACAGGGTTTATTGTGTTCATATTATTCAGTCCTGGATATTTATCAGCATTTATACTCAGCCACATCCAGTCTATTTATCATATCACCACCTCTAATATTTTTTATATATTACTTCCAACACTTTAAACCTAAAGATATGCATCTCATTATTATCTATAATGTGGTTAGCTAACACAATAATTTCTATCTTCCTTTTAATTTCTGACTTATGTTCAATTATCCAATCTCTTTACCATCTGGAACATTTCCCTACATAGAAGCATCTACATCTTTCACATGTTCCTAGGTAAACTATACATGTAGTGTTGCAGTTCGCCTGATGTCTAATTTTATATCTACCATCTGTTACAGGATGCTGAACGTACTGTTCTTCACAGATATCCTTACAGCAACTGCATCCTTTACAAGAAACAGTCCCATACCTACCCACTTTAGGAATAATTACATTTATATCAAAATATTTATAGCATAATTGTCTTTTCAGATTTATATAATTCCTATAGGTGAACCTAGGTGTATGTCCCAAGATTGGAATGAGCTCCTGCATAGTCATTAAAATTTGCCAATGCTTACGGATAATATTTTCTATTTGTTTAACCCTATTTGTATATGTAGTAACATATCTTACTACCACTGCTTATATATTCTTCTCATCAGGCATCGTGTCCATAACTATCTTCTCTCCAAATATAAGGCTAGCCCGTTGTACTCCATCTTTTATCGTATTATTCATGATGCTTCTTATTAATTCAGCATCATAGCGCCATCTACAAAATCACTAAATAAGTGTTCCATTTGCTCTTTACATCTTTTTTCATCAGTATTAAGCTTAGTGGTTCTTAGAAATTGACCCTTCAATATATCTTTAAAAATATGCCTGCTGTGCATTCTCTTAGCATGTGTATATCTATTAACTTGTATTTCCTTCCTATAAACAGTGGTAGTAAGTGCACATCTAAAAATAGCTCTTTAGGCTGTATCCATGAAATTTTAAAGTATCAAATAAATGAAAACAATTATATGAAGATCGTGTTTGTTTTCCTCACTTTTTACTAATACAGTTTGAGTGCATGAATGCAATTATCACAAGTTTCTTGTTTAAAGAATCAGTAATGTGTTTGATGCAAAATAGTACAAAAACACTGACTTTCAGAATAAATATAAACAGAACTTGAGATATAATTACATGAAAGTCACACAGCTGACCAAATATATCAGTTTCAAATATTATACATTGTTTCTTTTATTGCACCTGGTCGAATATTGTAAAATCTGCATTAATACAATCATGTTAAAAATTATATGACATCTGATTTGTCCATCTTGTATTTGTATGCATGATATTTAGTCTTTTTTTTTGCATCATCCCAGTAGTGCAGTAACACATACAACCCACAGAGTAATCAATCTAGTCTTAAAAGAGCCTCAGTTGAACTTTGACCTGGTCAACTGGACATTTAATGACCAAAGTGAATTTTTCACTGTCCATGCACAGACAGCTACTACCACTGAGTACATGTTTGAGATGACTGCAGCACCTATTTTTTTCTTTACCTGAATACAAACAGCAAACTTCTACAATATTCACTTGAGACAATCCGAAGGACATTTCTGGCGTGTGCCATGCTTCATAAGATGTGCGTTTATTAACAGGATTAACATTCTAACTACATATCTGCGCAACACCATCTGATATAAACCCCCACAGCAGCAGCAGAAGGCAATGACAGCTATCAGGAGGTAGATGATGCATTATCAGAGAAACCCACTCACCATGACGCCACGGTAACAATACAAACAAGCACTACAGGCAGAGCAGCCAATGTCTGGTTGACAACTGAAAACCACGACATTCGTAATACAGTGGCATTGCACAAAAAAAAATAACGCATGGAGCTTTACTAAAGTGCACGGCCAAGTCACACTGCGCACAGACATCATTCCTACTAAACACAGGAGGGACGGCACTGTGGCTCACAGTCTTCATCATCATTATCATCATCATTTGCACAGGAGTCACAGTAACATAACACTGTGAATACAGACAGGGGCAGCACATCTGAAGTCACATCAGGGATGAATTAAGTGGAAGACTAAATTTACCGTCTTATTCCTGTACGCTCTTACATATCAGCAGGTTCAGCAGAATAAAACATAATGGATGCACATGATGCCACCTTTTAGTGGTTCTACCTATTAACAGGCTGCAAAAGCAAGCCCTGCAACTGTGAAAAATAAATTGTGATGTAAAAGCAACTTATCATGGCCTCAGTTGTTCTAAAAGAGAGAGCAAGAGAGAAACTGTTTCTACTCTGTCCCTTCAGTAATTGGGACTAGATTGCTTACATGTCATAGAAAACATTTTTACTGATATTCCCAATTTCTTTTTTAAGCCTTTTTTGCATCAATGTTCAGACTTTATGCCCTTGCTAACAATTTCAGTCATAGTAAGTGTATGTTAGAATTTGCTTTATGCAATCATATTCATTCTTGCATGGTTTTAAAATGGCTGCAGATTTTACAGAGCACTTGAAATCATACTAACAATATATTTTGTTTGAAAACTATCTTCATGAAGGTATTTTTAGTCAAACTGCAAAACATCTGTTACTCAACAGTTTTGTTGTAGCACTTGCAGTGAAAGAAACAGTTTGCTGAAAACACAGCACTACTTCTGTACCGTATGACAGTGATATACAACACTGGCTTCAGATATTTCAGATAGTATCTTTGATTGATCATTTGTTGTCACTTTCATGTAATTTCTTTCCTTAACTTAGCTCAACATTTACTACAGGAGGTACTGTACAGTGGGTAAAATCTTACCTGGGGCCACTGGATAAGAGCTTTGTGAAATTGTGTTCTCCAGTGGCCTCATTAGTTGATCCCTCACAAGCAGAACTGCACTGTCCCAGATTTTCACATAGCAGCTCTGACATTTATTAAGCACTTTCACTACAGACAAGATCAAAAACTCAGCATTCAGTCAAATCTCATAATAACTCCCAAACACCCTGGGCTCAGCATAAGAAAATGGAAAATGATAAAGCTCTTATTGTATAAAATCAGGGGAATTGTGGGATATCTTTAATGTTGAGAATCTATCAGACCTTCGCAGTACCCTCTCTCTAAGAATATACTAATCTCATTTTCTTCTGTATCTCATTTGAAGGGAACTCATCTGTTTTCCTGAGATTTTCTATTTTATGAAATTTAAATCGTGTCTACATGCAAATTATAATTCCATCCACTTCTATAAGAGAAGAAAAACATCTGTAACTTACCATAGTTGTTTTTGCTTAAGACAATTAATGCAGCAAGCTGTAGTTTTAATAAACTAGCACATTTACAGAGCAACATTTGTGTGCAGGTAGTTTTTTTATCCTAATTCTAAAAGTCTGTGTAATAAAATGCAGAAGACTGATGTAAGATTAGCAAATGTGTTCTGTTTTACTTATATCACATGCATTGTTTTCCTTTGCTGTCATCTGTTAAGATACAGCTGCTTCCATAGAACAAGGATTGAGCTCTTATTCATTTTAAACACTGGTCATGTTTCAGCAGTGTTTGCACTTCACAAAACCCAAGTACTCTCTGGATGTGTTACAGTTTATCCTACAAATAAATCAGTAACATTACTCAGTGGTATTTACAGCTGTAACCCTTGTTAATTCTTATTTAGTTTTTTGACTTGATTTCTTAAATTGTTGAGATGAATTGACCAAAACTTACAGTCCACAACACACTGCACTTTATTTTAGCTTAAGAAAGCACAGTGGCATTTACAAGTGAATATGTAAGCAATAATGACCAACAAGATTGTGTGTTAATTTGTAATTAACGCCTGCCCAAAGGTGCTTTGTGGAGAGCATCTACACCCTTGGAAGGCTAGTAATTACACATTAACACACGCCCTGGAGGGCATTATTGCTCATAGACAATGGGCTCTCTTTAAAACAGATGTGTTTTGCTTACTTATTTTTAAGTACTATATATACTGTGTGTGTGTGTGTGTGTGTGTGTGTGTGTGTGTGTGTGTGTGTGTGTGTGTGTGTGCATGTATATATAAATATATATATATATATATATATATATATATATATATATATATATATATATGTGTGTATATGGGATCTGGACACATGCTCGACTAGCATATGTCCGAATTACAAAACATCGAACACACATGTATGAAAGCATTTACTATGACAAGCGCTTCCGTGTATGTGTGCCTGTTTCATAGATCGGACTACAGTGCGGGTAAGGGAAAATTCCCTTATCTCCACTGTAGTGTGATCTCAGAGTGAGAATAATACAGTAGGGGAGTGTGGGGGGTGCAGGGGGGCAAAGCCCACCTGCAGAAGCGTGGATTTTTTTTTGAACTACACATACACAAAAGCATTTTTCGATGTTAAGTGCTTTCGTGTATGTGCGTTCGATGTTTTGTGATTCAGACATATGCTAGTCGAGCACATGTCCTAGACCCATATATATATATATATTATGTAAAATAGTCCCTCAAACTTTTCTGTAGTACATGTTAATTGTGTTGGAGAAAGCATTTTACATAAAAAAATGTATACAAAAATAATACAGTACTTCAAAAAATAAATAAGTAAAACACAAACAATTTTACAGAGAGCCCTCTCTCTCTCTCAAACACAGTCACTTCTAATTTAACACACACATACATATATACACACATAGTCTCCTTCGGTTTCATACTCACATTCACTCAAACAAGCATAACTATCAACTTCATAGCACAAAAAATCTGGACAAAGCCAAAAATAATGGGGGTCAAAGCTCCCAAAATAGGGGCAAATTTTAAGTATTGCTCTTATAAACTTAGAAAGTTGTTAACATAAAAGGCCTTGCATTACAATGCATTTTTCTGAAAGAAATAAAGCCTGAAACTGGAATTCCTGTCATTATTTAGTGAACTTACTCCTCACTGATTTGCCACAAAACTTCAGAAAACCACACATTTTATGAGGATCAGACAAAAAATTTGAGGCAAAATATGGACATTCTACAAAAATTTGGGCATTTGAGAACTATGCACACAAGACCGCTCTCTCTCTCTCTCTCACTATCTCACATGCACAGTCCCCTCTGCTTTCATACACACATTCACTCACACAAGCTCTCTCTCACACTCTCTTGATCTCTCTCACACACAGTCTGTTCTGCTTCCATGCAAGCATTCACTCACACACGTAGACAGAAACATAAACACATTCATATACACGCACACACTTTTTTCTGCTTATTTCTTTTACACTTACTAAAGAGCAAAATCGCTGCTTAGCAAATGTATAGTAATAGTGGTCATTAGTTGTTTTGCAGTCCGAGCTCCACACCAGCTTATGTGCTGCTGTGAAGTAGCAGACGTTTTTAAGTGGCCTTACTTGTAAATGAATACCATGCCGGAGAACACTCGTTCTCCAATCAGGGTGCTGATGCACAGTTTGCCGTTCTCTAATGTAGTGTATACCCATGTTGTAGTATATATACAAAACTTACTACTACATTTACAGGGCATTAACCTTAACAGGGACATATGGTGTATAATTACTTAGGGTTATGAATGCTAATTCTAACCCTGCCCTTACTGCTAAACCGAAATTAATTTATGAAATCCCTACCCTTAACATTACCACTACACATGATAGTCGAGTGGGCACACATACAACAAAATCTATACTCTTGTCTAGTCCTTACACTAACACTCTTACACGTAGGCACAGACATGCACTTGCTCAGACACCAAAAATTATCCCCCACTCTAACTATAAACTCAAAACACTTGCAAACTCACAGCAACATAATCATCACCTAACTCACCCTTAAAAAAAATAAATACATGTTTGCAAATGCTCCCACCCAATCTCACTCAACAACTACTCAAATTTTCAGACCTCTGGATTTTGGAATAAAAAAGCCATACACCTTTAACATCCACCCCAGCTTGAACATATTGCCAAACGATTTGCAGTTGAATAGATTGACAAACGCTCATGTATATATATTTGTCAGACAATGTAAAGATTTATCAACATTCCCCCAAATACACACTAACTACAGCACTCATCAAACATCTATAATGCTCATTCACAACTGACTAAAAAAGCAAACTTGACAAGTTTCCTTTTGTGATTATTAACTAAAGACTACTGCTTTATGTTCAAAATCACATCATCTGTAAAAGAGAATTTCATCAAGTTTCCTTTTAAACTTTGCATGTTCTGTACAAGCAACAGCTTTAACAAGAATACAGTCAAGAAGTACCACCTTACCTACTGTCTGAGTCAAATGAAAGAAAAGTCTTGGCCAACTGATTCTGTTTCACTGCAGAATATTACAACATACTCAAAACATATCAGGGGTTTCATCCCACAATCTCCTACACGGGTGATTTGCCTACAGCTTCTTACTTTTACACACTCACAATGCAAAGTATCCATGGAAAAAACTGCTGAACCTATTTCAAAATCTGTCTACCTGAACACCTTCACTGTGGCTCAGAATGTCTGAACTTCAACCACTAGTAAATTGGAAGCAGCATGGCAATTTCTCTGAAAAATGTTTTGTATCCAAGCCCTTGAGCTATAGCTCTCAAAGTGGAATAGTACAGAAAGTAGAAAAAGTCCTATGGGTAGTTGAATATTACAATCATTGAATTATTTGGTACCATCTTATACATGTTATGAATGAAATCTTTTTATTTTGAGTCTAGGTGTAGTGTGAATATTAAGTAATCTGATAAGAAATGACATGCAGTTTACATAGTATAAATAGTTGTGCATTTCTTTGTGCCGGTCCCAAGCCCGGATAAATGGGGAGGGTTGCATCAGGAAGGGCATCCGGCGTAAAACTTCGCCAAATCTTTTCATGCAGTCACCAGTTAATATTTCCATACCAGATCGGTCGAGGCCCAGGTTAACAACGACCGCCACCAGTACTGTTAGCCAACAGGGTGCTGGCAGAAATTGAGCTACTGTTGACCGTAGGAGGAGAAGAGGCAGAAGGCATGGTCGAAGGCAGGAAGAGAGGAAAAAGGCTAGGACTGTGGTAGTGAAGGTTGGAATTTTGAATGTTGGCAGTATGACTGGTATAGGGAGAGAGCTAGCTAATATGATGGACAGAAGGAAGGTTGGTATATTGTGTGTGCAAGAGACCAGATGGAAGGGGAGTAAGGCTAGGTGTATCGGAGGTGGGTTCAAATTGTTTTATCATGGTGTGGATGGGAGGAGAAATGGCGTAGGAGTTATTCTAAAGGAACAGTATGTGAAGAGTGTTTTGGAGGTGAAAAGGGTGTCGGATAGAGTGATGTTTATGAAGCTGGAAATTGATGGTGTAATGATTAATGTTGTTAGTGCATATGCTCCACAAGTTGGGTGTGCAATGGATGAGAAAGAAACATTCTGGAGTGAATTGGATGAAGTGGTGATGACTATACCCAAGGGTGAGAGAGTGGTGATTGGAGCAGATTTAAATGGGCATGTTGGTGAAGGGAACAGTGGGGATGAGGAAGTGATGAGTAGGTATGGTGTTAAACAAAGGAATGCAAAAGGTCAGATAGTAGTGGATTTTGTGAAAAGGATCGATATGGCTGTGGTGAATACGTATTTTAACAAGAGGGAGGAGCATAGGGTGACATACAGGACTGGAGGAAGATGCACACATGTGGATTTTATTTTATGTAGGAGGGCCAGTTTGAAGAAGATTGGAGACTGTAAGGTGGTGGCCGGAGAAAGTGCAGTTAGGCTGCATAGGATGTTGGTTTGTAAGATGATGCTTGTGATCAAGAAGAGGAGGAGGAGTGTGAGGGCAGCATCAAGGATCAAATGGTGGAAATTGAAAAAGGGTAATTGTGAGGTGGAATTCAGGGATGAGTTAAGACAGGCACTGGGTGGCAGTGAAGAGTTACCAAATAGCTGGGTAACTACAGCAGAGCTAGTAAGGGAGACGGCTAGAAAGGTGCATGGTGTCACATCAGGACAGAGGAAGGACAACAAGTAGACATGGTGGTGGAATGAGGAAGTACAGAAGAGTATACAGGCAAAGAGGTTGGCAAAGAAGAAGTGGGATTGTCAGAGAGATGAAGAAAGTAGACAGGAGTATAAGGAGATGAGGTGCATGGCAAAGAGAGAGGTGGTGAAGGCTAAGGATAAGGCATATGAAGAGTTGTATGAAAGGTTGGACACTAAGGAGGGAGAAAAGGACCTGTACCAATTGGCTAGACAGAGGGTCCGAGCTAGGAAAGATGTGCAGCAGGTAAAGGTGATAAAGGATAATGAGGGAAACATACTCACAAGCGAGGAGTGTGTTGAGGAGATGGAAAGAGTACTTTGAGGGGTTGACGAATGAAGAGAATGAGAGGGAGAGAAGGTTGGATGATGTAGGGATAGTGAATCATGAAGTACAATGGATTAGCAAGGAGGAAGTAAGGATAGCTATGAGGAGGATGAAGAATGGAAAGGCTGTTGGCCCAGATGGCATACCTGTGGAAGCATGACAGTGTTTAGGTGAAATGGCAGTGAAGTTTTTAACCAGATTGTTTAATGAAATCTTGGAAAGTGAGAGGATGCCTGAGGAATGGAGAAAAAGTGTTTTGGTACCGATTTTTAAGAATAAGGGTGATGTGCAGAGCTGTAGTAACTACAGAGGGATTAAATTGATCAGTCACAGCATGAAGTTATGGGAAAGAGTAGTGGAAGCTAGGTTAAGAAGGGATGTGATGATTAGTGAACAGCAGTATGGTTTCATGCTGGGAAAGAGCACTACAGATGCGATGTTTGCTCTGAGAGTGTTGATGGAGAAGTACAGAGAATGTCAGAAGGAGTTGCATTGTGTTTTTGTAGACTTGGAGAAAGCATATGACAGAGTGCCTAGAGAGGATTTGTGGTATTGTATGAGGAAGTCAGGCGTGTCAGAGAAGTATGTACAGGTGGTACAGGATATGTACGAGGGTAGTGTGACAGCAGTGAGGTCTGCGGTGGGAGTGACAGATGCGTTTAAGGTGGAGGTGGGGTTACATCAAGGATCAGCTCTGAGCCCTTTCTTATTTGCAATGGTGATGGACAGGTTGACAGACGAGATCAGACAGGAGTCCCCATGGACTATGATGTTTGCAGATTTATTTATTTATTTATTTATTTATTTATTTATTTATTGCAGTTGGTTTACCAGGATAGTCCATTGGGCCAAAATGAACCTGTTTTCAATGGAGTCCTGGGGAGAAAAGCTCCAAAAATGTAGATACAGAATCAGTCTATCTAGGTTATATCTATCAACAATCTAGGTACAGCAGGTTATTAATGATAATTATACAGATGTAAAAGATTAAAACAAATAATTTCAAAATAGTACAGCAAACATTAGAAATAATACAGACTTGTGATGAAACATACTGAAGATACAGACTAACAGAAGGAATAGTACAAAGCAATACTGAAAGTCATTGCATATTAGGAAGCATAGACTTAAAGGCCCAGTCTAGTACATTCTTTGCAAATACCATAGGAATGATGTGTGTGCTAGGGGAAAATAATAAGGAAACAAATACCATAGGAATAGTAATGTGTATGCTAGGGGAAAATAATAAGGAAACAAATACCATAGGAATAATAATGTGTGTGCTAGGGAAAATAATAAGGAAACAAATACCATAGGAATAATAATGTGTGTGCTAGGGGAACATAATAAGGAAACAAATACCATAAGAATAATAATGTGTGTGCTAGGGGAAAATAATAAGGAAACAAATCCCATAGGAATAATAATGTGTGTGCTAGGGAAAATAATAAGGAAACAAATACCATAGGAATAGTAATGTGTGTGCTGGGGGAACATAATAAGGAAACAAATACCATAGGAATAATAATGTGTGTGCTAGGGGAAAATAATAAGGAAACAAATACCATAGGAATAGTAATGTGTGTGCTGGGGGAACATAATAAGGAAACAAATACCATAGGAATAATAATGTGTGTGCTAGGGGAAAATAATAAGGAAACAAATCCCATAGGAATAATAATGTGTGTGCTAGCAGAAAATAATAAGGAAACAAATACCATAGGAATAGTAATGTGTGTTGGGGGAACATAATAAGGAAACAAATACCATAGGAATAGTAATGTGTGTGCTAGGGGAAAATAATAAGGAAACAAATACCATAGGAATAATAATGTGTGTACTAGGGAAAATAATAAGGAAACAAATACCATAGGAATAATAATGTGTGTGCTAGGGGAGAATAATAAGGAAACAAATACCATAGGAATAATAATGTGTGTGCTGGGGAAAATAATAAGGAAACAAATACCATAGGAATAATAATGTGTGTGCTAGGGAGAAATAATAAGGACACACATACCATAGGAATAATAATGTGTGTGCTATGGGAGAATAATAAGGAAACAAATACCATAGGAATAATAATGTGTGTGCTAGGGGAGAATAATAAGGAAACAAATACCATAGGAATAATAATGTGTGTGCTAGGGGAAAATAATAAGGAAACAAATACCATAGGAATAATAATGTGTGTGCTAGGGGAACATAATAAGGAAACAAATACCATAGGAATAATAATGTGTGTGCTAGGGGAAATAATAAGGAAACAAATACCATAGGAATAATAATGTGTGTGCTGGGGAAAATAATAAGGAAACAAATACCATAGGAATAATAATGTGTGTGCTAGGGAAAATAATAAGGAAACAAATACCATAGGAATAATAATGTGTGCTAGAGGAAAATAATAAGGAAACAAATACCATAGGAATAGTAATGTGTGTGCTAGGGGAAAATAATAAGGAAACAAATACCATAGGAATAATAATGTGTGCTAGGGGAAAATAATAAGGAAACAAATACCATAGGAATAATAATGTGTGTGCTAGGGGAAAATAATAAGGAAAGAAATACCATAGGAATAATAATGTGTGTGCTAGGGGAAAATAATAAGGAAACAAATACCATAGGAATAATAATGTGTGTGCTAGGAGAAAATAATAAGGAAACAAATACCATAGGAACAATAATCTGTGTGCTAGGGGAAAATAATAAGGAAACAAATCCCATAGGAATAATAATGTGTGCGCTAGGGGAAAATAATAAGGAAACAAATACCATAGGAATAATAATGTGTGTGCTAGGAGAAAATAATAAGGAAACAAATACCATAGGAATAATAATGTGTGCTAGGGGAACATAATAAGGAAACAAATACCATAGGAATAATAATGTGTGTGCTAGGGGAACATAATAAGGAAACAAGTACCATAGGAATAATATTGTGTGTGCTAGGGGAAATAATAAGGAAACAAATACCATAGGAATAATAATGTGTGTGCTAGGGGAAATAATAAGGAAACAAATACCATAGGAATAGTAATGTGTGTGCTAGGGGAAAATAATAAGGAAACAAATACCATAGGAATAATAATGTGTGTGCTAGGGGAACATAATAAGGAAACAAATACCATAGGAATAATAATGTGTGTGCTAGGGGAACATAATAAGGAAACAAGTACCATAGGAATAATATTGTGTGTGCTAGGGGAAATAATAAGGAAACAAATACCATAGGAATAATAATGTGTGTGCTAGGGGAAAATAATAAGGAAACAAATACCATAGGAATAGTAATGTGTGTGCTAGGGGAACATAATAAGGAAACAAATACCATAGGAATAATAATGTGTGTGCTAGGGGAACATAATAAGGAAACAAGTACCATAGGAATAATATTGTGTGTGCTAGGGGAAAATAATAAGGAAACAAATACCATAGGAATAATAATGTATGTGCTGGGGAAAATAATAAGGAAACAAATACCATAGGAATAATAATGTGTGTGCTGGGGGAAATAATAAGGAAACAAATCCCATAGGAATAATAATGTGTGTGCTGGGGAAAATAATAAGGAAACAAATACCATAGGAATAGTAATGTGTGTGCTAGGGAAAATAATAAGGAAACAAATACCATAGGAATAATAATGTGTGTGCTAGGGGAACATAATAAGGAAACAAATACCATAGGAATAATAATGTGTGTGCTAGGGGAAAATAATAAGGAAACAAGTACCATAGGAATAATAATGTGTGTGCTTGGGGAAATAATAAGGAAACAAATACATAGGAATAGTAATGTGTGTGCTAGGGGAACATAATAAGGAAACAAATACCATAGGAATAATAATGTGTGTGTTGGGGAAAATAATAAGGAAACAAATCCCATAGGAATAGTAATGTGTGTGCTAGGGGAAAATAATAAGGAAACAAATCCCATAGGAATAGTAATGTGTGTGCTAGGGGAAAATAATAAGGAAACAAATCCCATAGGAATAATAATGTGTGTGCTAGAGGAAAATAATAAGGAAACAAATACCATAGGAATAGTAATGTGTGTTGGGGAACATAATAAGGAAACAAATACCATAGGAATAATAATGTGTGTGCTGGGGAAAATAATAAGGAAACAAGTACCATAGGAATAATAATGTGTGTGCTAGGGGAAATAATAAGGAAACAAATACCATAGGAATAGTAATGTGTGTGCTAGGGGAAAATAATAAGGAAACAAATACCATAGGAATAGTAATGTGTGTGCTAGGGGAACATAATAAGGAAACAAATACCATAGGAATAATAATGTGTGTGCTAGGGGAACATAATAAGGAAACAAGTACCATAGGAATAATATTGTATGTGCTAGGGGAAAATAATAAGGAAACAAGTACCATAGGAATAATAATGTGTGTGCTAGGGGAAATAATAAGGAAACAAATACCATAGGAATAGTAATGTGTGTGCTAGGGGAAAATAATAAGGAAACAAATACCATAAGAATAATAATGTATGTGCTGGGGAAAATAATAAGGAAACAAATACCATAGGAATAATAATGTGTGTGCTGGGGGAAATAATAAGGAAACAAATCCCATAGGAATAATAATGTGTGTGCTGGGGAAAATAATAAGGAAACAAATACCATAGGAATAATAATGTGTGTGCTAGGGGAACATAATAAGGAAACAAATACCATAGGAATAATAATGTGTGTGCTAGGGGAAAATAATAAGGAAACAAATACCATAGGAATAATAATGTGTGTGCTAGGGGAAATAATAAGGAAACAAATACATAGGAATAGTAATGTGTGTGCTAGGGGAACATAATAAGGAAACAAATACCATAGGAATAATAATGTGTGTGTTGGGGAAAATAATAAGGAAACAAATCCCATAGGAATAGTAATGTGTGTGCTAGGGGAAAATAATAAGGAAACAAATCCCATAGGAATAGTAATGTGTGTGCTAGGGAAAATAATAAGGAAACAAATCCCATAGGAATAATAATGTGTGTGCTAGGGGAAAATAATAAGGAAACAAATACCATAGGAATAGTAATGTGTGTGTTGGGGAACATAATAAGGAAACAAATACCATAGGAATAGTAATGTGTGTGCTAGGGGAAAATAATAAGGAAACAAATACCATAGGAATAATAATGTGTGTGCTAGGGGAAAATAATAAGGAAACAAATACCATAGGAATAATAATGTGTGTGCTGGGGAAAATAATAAGGAAACAAATACCATAGGAATAATAATGTGTGTGCTGGGGAAAATAATAAGGAAACAAATACCATAGGAATAATAATGTGTGCTAGGGGAACATAATAAGGAAACAAATACCATAGGAATAATAATGTGTGTGCTAGGGGAAAATAATAAGGAAACAAATACCATAGGAATAATAATGTGTGTGCTAGGGAAAATAATAAGGAAACAAATACCATAGGAATAATAATGTGTGTGCTGGGGAACATAATAAGGAAACAAGTACCATAGGAATAATAATGTGTGTGCTGGGGAAAATAATAAGGAATCAAATAACATAGGAATAATAATGTGTGCTAGGGGAACATAATAAGGAAACAAATACCATAGGAATAATAATGTGTGTGCTAGAGGAAAATAATAAGGAAACAAATACCATAGGAAGAATAATGTGTGTGCTGGGGAAAATAATAAGGAAACAAATACCATAGGAATAATAATGTGTGTGCTAGGGGAACATAATAAGGAAACAAATACCATAGGAATAATAATGTGTGTGCTAGGGGAAAATAATAAGGAAACAAATACCATAGGAATAGTAATGTGTGTTGGGGGAACATAATAAGGAAACAAATACCATAGGAATAGTAATGTGTGTGCTAGGGGAAAATAATAAGGAAACAAATCCCATAGGAATAATAATGTGTGTGCTAGGGGAAAATAATAAGGAAACAAATCCCATAGGAATAATAATGTGTGTGCTGGGGAAAATAATAAGGAAACAAATACCATAGGAATAATAATGTGTGTGCTAGAGGAAAATAATAAGGAAACAAATCCCATATGAATAATAATGTGTGTGCTATGGGAAAATAATAAGGAAACAAATACCATAGGAATAATAATGTGTATGCTAGGGGAAAATAATAAGGAAACAAATACCATAGGAATAATAATGTGTGTGCTGGGGAACATAATAAGGAAACAAATACCATAGGAATAATAATGTGTGTGCTAGGGGAAAATAATAAGTTAACAAATACCATAGGAATAGTAATGTGTGTGCTAGGGGAAAATAATAAGGAAACAAATACCATAGGAATAATAATGTGTGTGCTAGGGGAAAATAATAAGGAAACAAATACCATAGGAATAGTAATGTGTGTGCTAGGGAAAATAATAAGGAAATTTGCTGGAAAGAGAGTGAGAATGAAAATGAGATGACATTGTGATCTGTGGTGAGAGCAGAGAACAGGTGTAGGAGACCCTGGAGAGATGGAGATATATGCTGTAGAGAGAAGAGGAATGAAGGTCAGCAGGACTAAGACAGAATATATGTGTGTGAATGAGAGGAAGGATAGAGGAATGGTGAGCATGCAAGGAGTAGAGGTGGTGAAGGTGGATGAGTTTAAATACTTGGGATCAACAGTTCAGAGTAATGGTCAGTGTGGAAGAGAGGTGAAGAAAAGAGTACAGGCATGATGGAGTGGGTGGAGACGAGTGTCAGGAGTGATTTGTGACAGACGAGTACCAGTAAGAGTGAAAGGGAAGGTCTACAAGAGGGTAATGAGACCAACTATGTTATATGGGTTGAAGACAGTGGCACTGACAAAAAGGCAGGAGTTTGAGCTGGATGTGGCAGAGTTAAACATGTTAAGATTTGCACTGGGTGTGACGAGGGTGGACAGGATTAGGAATAAGTATATTAGAGGGTCAGCCCAGGTTGGAAGGTTTGGAGACAAAGCCAGAAAGGCAAGATTACGTTGGTTTGGACATGTGCTGAGAAGGGATGTGGAATATATTGGGAAAAAGATGCTAAGGATGAAGCTACCAGGTAACTGGAAAAGAGGAAGGCCTAACATAAGGTTTATGGATGTAGTGAGAGAGGACATGCAGGTGGTTGGTGTGACAGAGCAAGATGCAGAGGACAGGAAGAAATGGAAACAGGTGATCCGCTGTGGTGACCCCTAACGGGAACAGCCAAAAGAAGATGATGATCATATATCTATATATATATATAATTATTTAAAATATTTGTTTCACCTAAAATTGTTGACTAAATCTAATATAAGAAATTTTGTTATAATGACTTTAGAGACATTTGTGTATTGTAATGAATGATGACATTATAATACTATTTTAAACAATAGAGATTTAAATAACATGACAGAATGTTTGCTGGCCTGAAATTCTATTAGACATGAGCATGATTTAAGCTATTAAACATGCTGAAGGTTAAAGTTCTGAAAAATAAGACCAAATATCAAACATGTGTCCCTAGTTTCATTTACCTGGGCAACATAAAGACATCAGATGTTTTTAATCAAAATGTGAAAAATGTCAATGTTATAGTGAAAATTCAGAAGCCACACTACCAATCTGCTTTTGTGAGATCACAGAATGGTCATATAGCTTTCAAAGTGCATACCCTGTTAGACACCAAAGCATGAATATGTGAAGAGCAGTAGAATATGTTATCACTTGGTGGTGGACTACAAAGTAAGGGCAGAAATTATGAGTCGTTAAAAAGTCTTGTTAAAGAAACTTAAATTCTCTAATTATGTCTTCCCATCTAAGGATTTTCAAGTGGATGGAAGTAAGCTACTCAATTCTATTTTATACAACGTATATGAAGCAGTGCTGAATACTGAAATTCTAATTGCCTGAACTTGAGGCCTTCCTTACCCTCAAATTTATATATGCATTTGTAATGTTTCAACATAGTAAAAAGAATATCACTGTTCTGTGGGTGTACTACTCATCCTGCATTAATACCCTCAGGCAAAACTGAGAAGAATTCACATTTATTCATAACCCCCATTGTTTTAAGCATATTCTTAAAGACTGAAATCTGGAAGTAGATAAAGTCATAGCAACACTCACTAAAATTAATTATTGCATTCCAGACAGCTGTAAATGATCCCCCTAGGCATGCAGTATACCTGGGCCAGCTTGAAAAAATAGCAACATGCTGACTTCTGGTTCCACATCCAGTCATGCGGATGCTCATTGCTTCAGGCACCACCAACAAAAATATCTTTGTCTGAGTAGTTTTTTTTCAAAACTATCTTGCAGTTTTTGCTACTGATAACCTTACCTTGTCCTCCTCTACAAATGCCACTGAAGAAAAACCTTTCACTGAAGGCTAAAATAAGTCTTGAAAAGCTCTTGGCCATCTGCATGGGGAAGAGGCACTCTACTAAAGATGGTGGAACAGTAACCTCAAGCAGCCCTTCAACAGGATGTGCCATCCAAACTACACATTTAGTTTCCCCAGAACACACACATTCTAAAGCTGGTAGCATCTGTTAATCAGCTAAACCTATCTATGCCTTCCTTACAATCTGCGAATGCAATTACAGGTGCAGCAGATTGGCGATTCTGTACATCACATGCCAGACCGCACTGCAATGGTGGAACAATCTGCAAAGGAAATTAAGCTTTACTTAGATGATCTGGAGCATCAGATAACCTGTGTACTTTATTTTACACAGACCCTCTTTAATAAGTTGGATGAGCAAGAGAACAGAGGGGGTAGAAACAACATTCGTATAATGGGTTTGCAAGAGGGTATAGACAAAGGGGACACACTGAAGTTTTTACAAGCCTAGAGTTCTACCTTTTTGAATCTGGATCTTTCAACTAAATTATACCTGGAAAGGGCACATCACTGCCTGCACCCTTATCCCAGCATGGTTATCTCTGCCAGTCACAGTATGTTTTCTCTCTTATCAACAAAAAGAGAAAGTACTTTGAATGGCATGGGGAAAGAAGGCTTGGCAGTATTTGGGGCATAAGATTCATTACAATAATGACTATTCTCATCCCCTTCTTTTCAGTCAACAGCAATGGTTTGCATTATTACGACTGCTGAAGGAAATGGACATAATATTACTCTGCTGCATGCAGCTTGTCTTTGAATCCAGCATAAGGACACTACTTGCATCTTCCAGGAACTGGGTAAGGCTATTTAATATGTTTAATAACCACAATGAAGGAGAAAAAGGTGCAATTGTAACTTAAAAAACAGTTCTCTACACCTCAATGGAACTCCAGAAGACAGGAAAAAGTAAATGGGCTTAACACAGTTTTAATGCAGTAAGAAAGCACAACACATAAACGATACTTCTTGAAAATACGTTTTCATCCTCACCTTCATCCGATACAACTAACAAATTAATTACATGCCTTAAATACTTCAATTAAATACAAATATACCAATAAAAACAGTGCATCACTAAAGTTAACATGTTATAGGCTTTACCCACAATCCTTTTCACCTCCATTAACAAATAATTCATTTACAACAACAATTCTACACTTTAAAAGGGGGGAGGGATTTTTTTTAATGAATAATAAAGTAATCATGACAAAAAGCTTTTATTTTATGCAATGAACATTATGGCAGTTTATTTGAGAAATATTGATTTATTATATCAAAGCACTGATTTAATACTTTTGACTTTGTTATAGTAGGGTATATCAATTAGAATATTTTTGAAGTTTCTGAGCGGGGCAAATGAGTTCATTTGTAATGGATACCTAAGATGCTTTAAAATGCCTTTGACCATTCATTTCACCAAAAATATTGCATTCCAGAGTCAAAAAGAATACAAGGTTAAAAGATTCTGTCACAAAAGTTAAATCAGGTATTGTCTTGACCTAAAATCTGTTGCATGGTCCATGGAACAAATACTTTCTTTTTTAAAGATGCTGAGGCTCCAATGTCTTCATTATTACAAAGTGAAGGTATAGGAATGTTTAAGAGTCATTTAATTCATAACAGTATTTTTCTACTACAGATATTGACATCTTATGTATATTTACAGATATAATATTCATCAACAACTTATCCTATTTTAATAGAAAATATTATCAATAGAAAAAAAGGTGTTGCTGCAGATGCAATTATGGCTCCAGCATTTGATGTACTTATCCTGGTTGGATAGGAAAATACATTTTTTCAAGGTCCTATTAAAACAATTATTTTGCTAAGTATAAGTTATTGAGAACCTATTTGGTAAGGATGTGAAGTGAAAGTGTTTTTTTTGTGAACTTCCTCTGATTTTAAATAATACAACAAATTTTACAGAATAGTAGACCAAAATAAGTACAGAACTTTTTGATACTTTATGTTAAAAATGTTCACTTAGCATCTAGAGTTTATTGAAATTCATCAGTTTGCATGCTGATGGTGCTCACCTTTTGCTTGTTAAATTATCATAATAAAATGTCAACCTATACATATTTCTAATTTCTTCAGATGAGATTTCTAATAAGGAATTAAACTAATTTAAGCTGATGCTGTTAGAATGTAATGGAAACTTTGGACTGGGATTAAGGATAAAATATATACATGTAAATGAGGTTTGGAAGAGTAGGTTAATGACAGTCATCTGTACATTATCATTGTTGATAATGCTGTGTGGGTCATGCCTCCAATGCATCTCAGTTGCTACTGTATTATAATGTTTGCAAAATCCAGAATGCAGCAGACATGCCACATTGCTGCACCTTTCAAGATGCAGACCCTCACCTGTGAGTGTACCACGCCAAGCAATTAGATGCACAATTGTTTCCTGCTTTGATTTGCAAAACCTGCTTTTATCTGTTTCTTCCATTTTAATACAGATTTTGTAAGCCAGCATACATGTATCCCACTCTCCTTGCCCACCATTATTAGCCTTTCATCTTTTTGTTTAAACTTTCCCCTCCTTAACTATTCCTGATTACATTTTTGTCAACATGTGGTTGTATTGAAAGCTTTCCATACTTGCAGTATATTTGTGGACTTTTGGGTGTTATTCCTATTACTTTTCTTCTGGTCCTTTTCTTTAGCTTCTTTCTTTTGCTTCTCACTACTTTCATTTGCTGTCTTATTCATGTGTATGCCTGGTTTGATCTCATTTCCCACTCTGCTATGAAATTTCTTAGATCTACAAGCAGACAGCTGGGAACCCTGTCAAACAAGGTTTGACGACATTTCAAACTGGGGTGGTTGTTAAATCATCCAGCGGCATCCAAACCCTCCAGAATGAACATGTCTAAGTAAACTCTTGGTGTACGTGAACTGGGCTCGAACTTAATTCTAAAAAGTGTTGTATCATCATTTTTGGAAGACAACCACTCCTCTTGTCATATAGTCTAGACAACATACCTCTATATAATAAAATGTAGTTAGGGACATAGATAAGAGGGTTGATAGCACCCTCTCTTTTTGATCATCATGTAACAACAGTCATCAGGCAATCCATTTAATGAGCCCAGATAATTGTTAAAGGAATATCATAAAGCTCTAAAGATGTAATTACTCCATTATACTCAGCATTGGTCAAGTCAATTACTGAGTACAAAGGGTCCTTTGGGATGTATCCTGCTAAACAGATCAAACAATTAGAAAGACCTCAAAGGTTCCTAACAGAAAAGATAACAAAGCTAATGTCGTTGAGCTATTAAGAAAAGGTGGAAGTTCTTTCCCTTTATTCAGTTTCTTATAGACTTTTGAGGAAAAACCTGTCTTGCTTATTGTACCATTAGAGACCTGATTGCTCTGGATTTCCTGTTTCTTTTCAATATCTCCACAATACTAGAACCAGGTACCTAAATCTTTAATAACAGATATATAAGAAATGATGGAGAGATAGGTCTATATCTCAGAAGCTTCCAAATCTCTGGAATCAACTTTCCCTGTATGTTAAGCAGGGAAACATGCCATCGTCCATTAAAAATAAACTAGGTGACTTGAGTGATATCCACAACTTTTCTCCAGGATTGACTGTTATGGCCCTCCTGGAAAAATTATTGCCTGATGGAAGGTCCTGTCAAGCAAGAATGGTCATGAGAGTCAGTTGCCTTGAAATATCGATGAATCTATTATCTATGATTTGTTTTGTTGTAGGGTAAGGTAATAGTGGAGGTTTCACTATTTTTGAATTCTACTGGTAGATGTTTTAGGGTACATTTCAGAGTAAACTTTATTTAGACACCTAATAGAGTGGGCTACAGTTTGTATTTGGCTAATTCTTAAGGTATCAGCTTTTGTGCCCAACCCAAGGATGTAGGGTGCTCTAGGGCTGCAGTTATGCTTGATGCAGTGCCACAGATTTTGGTTATCTAAAATCAGCTTGAAGTTTAGAAAGATTCTGCAGCTGAAGGGACCAAGCAACAATTCAGCTGTAGTACTTATAATGCCCCATTTCACCTCATGAGGGTGACTCCTTTCCACAGTTTTGCATTGCTGTCTAGGTTACTTCAGAGATACCACAGAGATCCTTTCATGTACCCACAGGAAAATACAAAGGTTGCCCAACTAACAAAATACAGCACATAACATAATGAACAGAATACAGTACTTATACATAACTGCAAAGCTCAACAAAGGGAAATATTTAGTACTGTGACAGGCACTGCAAAAGACTACCTGATTTTCAGTCTGGAAGAAAAGTAGGATTCCAAAAGTCATGGAAATGTTGTCAGCCTGAAGCGAAGTTTGTGTTAAAGCAGCTGAACCAGAAAATAGAATCATTGTGACCAATTCTTCATATGTCTCTTTTATGTTAACAACTTTTAGAAATGTTTATAAAAATCCAGAATATAAGGCATGTTTTTCTTTTTCCTAGAGCGTATACACAAAACAGTATATGTACATCTGACATTTAAGGAGAATAATTTGGTGTACTGGAATCAGTTGATGGTAGCAGACAAATTGCAATCCTTAGAATATATATCTACTAAATTTAATTTAAATAAAGACTTGTGGTCAGATGTAGGATATTTTAAGAAAATTACTGGGAGTATTTTAAATTTATAAATAATTATTACCCAAATAAAGACGATATCAAACATATGCTTACATCATCAAATCTCACTACTTCTTCCACAGATTGGAAACTGTTTACATGGAAATTTATGCACAAAACATTTGGTGGACAGTAGTCTCTCCTTTGATAGTCACATCGCCACAGTAGTCAGGAAGTCCTTCGATGTGGCACACCTCATCATAAAAGGGTTCTCATCCAGGAAAAAAGAGGTCATTGTTCCCCTCTACTCGACACTCATTAGACCCATTATAGAGTACAATGCCCCTTTTGGAATGTACCTCACAAGACATCTGCAGCAACTGGAAAGGCCACAGATGTACCTCGCAAAGAGGATTACTGTCCTCAAACAAATGCCCTACACTGACTGCCTCAAAAAACTCCAGCTTTACTCCATAGCATATCGCCTACTCTGAGGTAATCTCTGCCTAACATATAAAGCTATGTCAAACCCAGAGCTGTTGGACATGCTACACCTAAAGAAATCCCAATCCCTACGAGCTACACACTCTAAGGACCTAGACCTTGTCACCACAATAAACAGGACATGCTGGAGGGATAGATTCCTGTCCCAGAGACTTCCCATACTCTGGAACAGGCTACTCATCTATGTCAAGCAAAGTTCTTTATTAGCACTCTTCAAGAAAAATCTTGATGAGTGGCCAGGAAATAGGAAATACACCCTGGGGATCACTTCTGTGTCTCTGCTCGACAGTGGCACAGGAAAATAACTTTCTTGGGAGGCGTAAGCCAGGGAACCTTGTTGGCTAGGCTTGCATAGGCCCTTGGGCCGATAGCCTAGTACCTACCTAACAGGACATAAATTAGAATTAATATATAAGAAAAAAATAGCATGCTGGAAATGTAAAATAAATACCGAAGCAGATTGACAACATATTTTTTTTTTATTATAAAATTGTTAAACCATTCTGGGACAATATTAATGTTTTTTACAAGCATTCCTTAATGACAAATTCACTTTATCTAAATCACTGATTTTATTCAATACACCAATACCTTTCTGTGTAAAGGGAGTGAATTACACTCTACTATAGAACATTCTATCCATAGTGAGGAAAATAATCACGAAGAACTGGAAGAATGAACAAACTCCCTCGATGAATGAATTCATAAACACTGCAACCAATGTTTGTCATTACGAACTCTTTAACAATAAAGATGAGAACTAATAGACTTACCAATTTTCATAACACTTGAATGAAACTCAAGGAACTGCTGAATAAAAAGTCACATCCCTGTTAATAATAAAGACTTTATTTTTCATTTATTTTTTAAACATCAAGAATTATCAGAATGTAAATTAAATAGTAGACATCTTTGTAAATCATTCTAATTTTTACTTTATATTGTTTGTTTAGATAGTTCTTCTGTTAAAAATTGTCATTTATTTGTTATAATTAATACAAATATTTTAATAAAAAAAATAGTAGTTGAACCAAGATTCTACCGTCATTTTGTTGAAGATGGTTAGCTGTGTAAGAGAAATCACAGACATTTGCAGAAGACAAACATATTAAAACTTATGGCTCCAAAAGATGAGCAACCTAAAGTACTGAAACCAGTCCTGCTGCATGAAACTATACAATATTAGAGCTATGGCAGTAAGGATCTACAGAGTGGGAGAGACTCAGATTTAAGTTTCTAAGTGAAGCTGCAGCAGCAAGAATTCTTTGAAAAGAAAAACTACATGTGCTATGCAAATAGTCTTGTTAAAATGTCCAGATATAGAATACTGCTACAGAAACCAAAAAGATATATGGGCTGGGATTCATAGGTTCATAGGTTGGTACTAGGCTATCAGCCCTAGGGCCTATACAAGCCTAGCCATAACAATTCCCTGGCTATTTCTTCCCACATTATTTACTTTCCTGGACCCCTACCTAGCAGGGCGACTGACGTAATCCCTGGGGTGAATTTCCTTTCTCCCATCCAATCGTCAAGGTTCCTCTTGAAGAGGTCCATAAAGTTTACTACTAAGTCAGCAGCATAGGTAATTCGGGAGGGAGGGTCAACTGTCCTGGGTGCAAATTGTTAGGGAGGGCACAATCAGCAGATCCCATTCTCTCTTTAATGCAATACAGGCTCTTAAAAGCTGGTAAATTAAAAAATAAAATATGTTGAATAGTAAGATAGTTTTTATTTGTGACATTTATTAATGTAAAAATAAAAATTATTGAAAAAAAATATGTTGAATAGACAGCACAAGCAATGTGGTAGGATAGTTCTTGAATACAGAAAGTGTACACATAGTGGTAACCTTTATGAATCAAGGAGATGGAGTATTCCACAGATAAACACTATTTATTTATTTATTGCTGTTTGATGACCAAGACAGACAGCTAGTCTGTTGACCCTTTTCAGCCATGATCTGGGCTCATAATAGAAAGACACAGTATTTTACAATGGAAACAGTTACTCAAACAAAATTCAGTACACATAATATATATACAAAATGTAGTAGTGTGTGCCTATTGATTCATATACAATGAATCTTTTAAGTACAAAAAGGACTAAAATATTCATTTATTAAAACATGTTTTAAATATGTTACAAAGTTTAGTTTTGAAGTAATCACCTATGACATGCTTAGTAAATAGCTCTGGTCGAGCCCAACACATCTTACAATATATATTCTATAGCTTTTATAAAGAGTTGTTATACATGTATTCATATCCCTAAGGTTAACAAGCTTGTTACAGTGATCTGTGTGTCATGTGGTACACAGCTCATCTACAGTATTCACAGATGTTAGACCACATCTACTGTGTCTGAAACTTCCTGTCATGAGAAACATCACATCTGACTTTCTCATCAACACATAGGATAGCATTTTGCCAGCATAATTAGATAAAGAGTTAATCAGTAATTGACATCAGATGTGACCTCTGTATCGCTACACATGCATTTGTAACTTCCCATTAGTGGAATTATTAATTCAGAAGAAAAAAACAGCCTGGTATGTATTAATTAAGAAGAATAAACAGCCTGGTATCTACGTACTCCACAAGGGGCAGATGTAATTTCTGTATGTTCCAATATTTCAGATTCATGACTGCGGTGGTGGTGCTGTGGTAGCATTGTCACCTCACAGTAAGACGTTGTCCTGTTTGATTTTCAGCTAGAGCATTTTCTGTGTGGAGACATGCTTGAATGGGCGTACCTTCGTTGAAGGTTGTGTGTCAGAGCTGGCAACTCGGCACGTAAAAATCTACTGCCAATCATTAGCAGACTGTGTTCCACTGTGGTGACCCCTAACTGGGAAAAGAAAGCTGAAAGACACTACAACAACAACAACAACAAAACAGAGAAAACGAAATCCATGAGTCCCAGAAAGCTGAAACCAAGGTACTTAATACATTGCCAAATGTAACACCTAACAGGATGCCAAAAACAG
This sequence comes from Protopterus annectens, assembly GCF_019279795.1. Taxonomy (NCBI): domain Eukaryota; kingdom Metazoa; phylum Chordata; order Ceratodontiformes; family Protopteridae; genus Protopterus; species Protopterus annectens. The sequence goes on from NC_056733.1 coordinate 1,506,100,382, forward strand.
ACAGTATCAAAGCATGTATTAGGAACATCAAGATGAGGCACGTCAGGAAACCTTCATAGGTTCATAGGTAGGTACTAGGCTATCAGCCCAAGGGCCTATGTAAGCCTAGCCAACAAGGTTGCCTGGCTTATGCCACCCAAGAAAGTTATTTTCCTGTGCCACTGTCGAGCAGAGACACAGAAGTGATCCCCGAGGTGTATTTCCTATTTCCCATCCACTCATCAAGATTTTTCTTGAAGAGTGCTAATGAAGAACTTTGCTTGACATAGATGGGTAGCCTGTTCCAGAGTATGGGAAGTCTCTGGGATAGGAATCTATCCCTCCAGCATGTCCTGTTTATTGTGGTGACAAGGTTTAGATCCCTAGAGCGTGTAGCTCGGAGGGATTGGGATTTCTTTAGGTGCAGCATGTCCAACAGCTCTGGGATTGACATAGCTTTATATGTTAGGCAGAGATCACCTCTGAGTAGGCGATATGCTATGGAGTAAAGCTGGAGTTTTTTGAGGTGGTCAGTGTAGGGCATTTGTTTGAGTCCAGTAATCCTCTTTGTGAGGTACTTCTGTGGCCTGTCCAGCTGCTGCAGATGTCTTGTGAGGTACATTCCAAAAGGGGCGTTGTACTCTATAGTGGGTCTAATAAGTGTCAAGTAGAGGGGAATGATGACCTCTTCTGTGCAAGTGCTATATGCAGTGTCAGTTTCAGTCAATTTAATTTTTATTCTGTGTCTAAGAAAAGAGTTAAATATCCATGTTTGTATATATGCAGTAGCAACAGTTTTATCTGGAAAAGGACAATGCAGTCATGCGAGCTGCAATAGCTCTTAGTCTGCGATGTGTATTTCTGTCCCTGATAAAGAATGTTGCTAAATGAACTTCATGAAAAATTTGCCTCCATCTTATAGAAATCATGGGAAATACAGCAGTACTTGTCCAGAGGCCAAGAGTACCTAGGCAATACCCATCCTCAGGATCTACCAAACCTCCCAAGGAGGGCAAGGCCTGTAAGTCTTGGAATGCATTTTGGGGTACCTATTCATTTTTCTAAACTATGTTTGAAGGCTGACATGGAGTCACATTGCTAGATATGCAAGGAAGGGTCTATTCCAGAGCAAGAGGAGGTGCTGTTTAATGAACATATCTCTGAATTTAGTTTTTATTGTTGCTTGATATAAATTGAGATTACTTGTTCTAGTGCTGGCTACACCATCAGATATATTGATAAAGAGGAGGTCTCAGATAATACTGCTCCTGACAGCAAAGAAAGCAAGGCATAGATTTACCCTCATGAGCCTATACCTCATGGAGTACTAGGTAGTGATTCCATCATTTCTTGCTTATAATGCCTTTTGAGACCTACAATCCCTTTTGTTAGTACCCTCTGTGATTTTTCAAGTTTTTTGATGGGTCTACTGAGATATATGCCAAAAGGCACTTTATAGTCTACAGTGTGTCTAACCAGGGCAGAGTACAGGGGAAGAATAACTTCCTTTATGATTAATTTTGAGATATAGAAGGATTTTCTGACTACTGTTGCTACATGTTGATCAATGGATAAGAAGCAATCGACACAGGTCCCCAAAGATGATCAAAGACTCACTGGAGAGCAGAATGTCACTGATATGGCAGGTGGCAGGAATTTGTTTTCTGAAGTTCAAGCCATTACATTTCTTAACACTTAATTTGAGACATTTATGGTGCATAGGAGTTAATGTTTGTTAGTTCTGTTTGAACAATATTAATATCACTGACTGATTTAACAAATGCACCCAGCTTACGATCATCAGCAAACTTAATTAACAAGAAATCCCTTTTCTCAGTCTTTAGGCTAGAAAAATAAATGCCAAAAAGGAAGGGGTCAAACACAGAACTCTGAAAAATGTCACTGGTCACATTTTCCCTAACTGAGGAGGAATCAATGACCTTGGCTCCATGCATTCTGTTTTTGAACCAGTTTGCAATCCATCTTACCTCATAGGGAACAATAAACAAGCATGTCCCAAGTTCAAGTACACCCAGAGGCAAAACAATAGAATTAGAAGATTTTATTCCATTGTGGTCTTGCCGTTTATTCCAGCTACCTTCTACACTGGGCTTTTGTGTTCGATGTCATAGGGAACAATGTTTAAGTCAATTAAATCATTAACAAATCCCATCTTGTGGTATGATGTCAAACACTTTTATCAGCTCCAAATAGACAATGTGAACAGTGTGACTACACTACACCACCTACCCGACTTTTCAAAAAATCACAAAAGATTTAGCAAGCATGACCTACCCTTAACAAATCTGAATTGTTGTGTGTCAAGGCTGAACAATTTTTTAATGCCCTATTTTATGAGGTAAGTGATGATATGTCCCATGGCTCTATGAACGGGACTAGTACGGCTGATGGGTCTCTGTAGATACAAGGCATAGTTCATAACATCTTAGCTCAAGAAATCTGGACAAAGCCTAAAATAAGGGGGGAGGGACAAAGGCCCCAAAATAGGGACAGAATTAAAAGATTGCTCTTATAAACTTACAAAGTTGCTAGAATAACAGGTTTTACATCAGCATGCATTTTGTGAAGGATATGAAGTCTGACACTCAAGTGTATATCATGATTTAGTGCCTTCAATCATTATAAGTTTATAAGTTATTACTAGGCTAACTGTCCTTGTGGGCCATTTTAAGCATAGCCAATTACCCCATGTGGAAATCAAACCCTGCACTTGGTGTTTGTAAGGGAAAAACCTTAACCATTATGCTAACTTCCCCATCCTCTGCAATTTACCAGAAAATCACAAATTTTTTGCAGAATAGACCAAAAATATGAGGCAAAAATCTGGACAGTTGAGAGGTATGCCAAGGTCAGTGGTGAGGTCACCCTTTTGAAGGCGCATCACCATCGCAGTGTGCCATGATGCAGGAACATATCCTGTCATAAGGGTTGTGTTCAACAACATAAAGAGGGGACCAGCAGGAGCCTGATTACCACTATTCATTAGACAACAAAGCATATTGTTGAGACCCATTGAAGAGTTTTTTTTGATGTTAGAAAGTATCTTAGGATTTAATCCTTTGAGACGGTGTGTGTGTGTGGGGGGGCAGTGACTTAGGGATGTTTGGTGTGAGGACGATAGTTTCAGAGAAGAAATCTGTATCAAAATTATTTGCTTGTGTGTTAGCAATGTCTTTACAATTGGAATGAGAGGTACCATTACAAATTCGTTTGGAGCAGCAATGTGAATTATTCCTTAGTTTTCTAATGTAGCTAAAGAAGGACTTATAATTATTCTTAGGTACAGAAGCCTGCCCTCATTCATGGAATATTTTGTTGGTCTTTATTGCTGCTGTCAGTTTCTTGGTGAGTCATTTTATATTCTCTTTGTGATGGGAGGTTTTGGCCTTACAAGGTAATGTATGCAGTTTCCTCCTTCTGCCATGAAATTTGTTAATATCTGCTGACCACAATGGTGGTTTTCTGCTGAACTTGCTACTATATTTGGTTCTGTTGGGGACTGCTCTGTGAATGCATTTATATAAATGAGCATAAAGATCCTAGGTATAGGTGGCTACATATCCCATACGCACTGTGGGGTTAACATGGGTGAATTTTAAGATTTGGTTATACAATTGTAAAATATTTGATTCTTTGAAGTCTCTAAAAAGAAAGGTCTTGGTTATCAAGGTAATTGATGTGTTCAGAGTAAAGGTTACCAGTTTGTGGTCCAACTTAACTAATAAGGGGACAGCCATTGCAGGAAACATGCCATGACAAGTATGTGAGAACTAGATCCAAGATATTACTGTCCTGTAGGGATTTTGGACAGTTTGATCCAGGAGATTCTTATTAACCAAAGTTTAAGAAACATCATTCATACCCAACCTTAAAAATATAAGTAATACCAATATATGGAGGGGTAGCTGAAGTCATGAAAAATTCTAGAAGCATCTCATTTAGGGTTATTTTCAAAGAATGGCAGGAAGTTTTCATAATCCTTTGGGGCAACAGACTTCTTACTGACCTATTGAGAGCTGGAATTCAATAAACTCACTGTAGGGGGTCATGGGATACCACTGTGGAAGGGATAAACTTCCTGATGAATACAGAGACATCTTTGTCTTTACAAATGGACCTTATGATGAGCACAAAATTGCTGCATGGATGTGGTGCCCTTATTATCTGTTTCCTCACTCCAGAGTTGAATGCAGCTCATCAGCTAAACTCTAGGAGTCTAAACCTAAAACTGCACTCACTAGAAGCAGCCTTCACCTTAGAGGATGCTGGCATCTGTGCAGTTACAGAGACTTGGTTTAATGCCACAGAAAGAACCCTGGCCATACCGGGTTATAATGCCTTCCACACATTCAGTCCACAAACTGAAAATGCGAGAACTAAATGCGGTGGACTATCAGTATTCATCAAAGATAAATACACCTCCAGGCTGGTTAAACGAAATGACTCCCTTGAACTAATCCAGGTCCAATTGACTTTCCAAGTTATTATAGTTATAGGACCCCCTCCATGAATCAGGATACCCACACAGCATACTTGGATCTACTTAAATCGCTCAAAACACAACTAAACACCATGGTTTTAGGTGACTTTAACTACCCATCCATAGACTGGGTAAATTATGATTGTACTACCACACTTGCCCAAAGGTTTTTGAACTTCATCATCTCCAGTGCCCTGAAGCAGTTGGTTGACATACCCACAAGGGGCCCAGGTATTTTGGATTTGGTGCTCTCTAACATGGGTTATTGTTGCAGCACCCCATGTTTGCAGTCCTCCCTAGTAGCTCTGATCACAAATCAGTCTAACTAGAAGTAACAGTAACACCTGATCTCCCATTAGCAGCAACTAGATTAAAAAAAAACCTTCTCCAAAGCCAGTTATAACCTAATTTGTAACGGTATTAATAGTTTCATAGCCTCTTCCCTCACTGATGACATGGACACCTATACTGGGATTTACACCAATGCCTTGTATAAGCACATCCTATACAAATGTATTGACTGAGCAGTACATGATAGGATCAAAACAAGATCCTCAAGAAAGAACAAGCCTGCATGGTGGACATTGCCATTAACAGGTTATACAATAAGAGAAAAAAATTGCTGCCCAAGGGCAGGAAGGAATGGTCTCTGAATTCAAAGCATTCCCACCTCAGCTTAAACAAGCAAATAAGACACCTCTTAAGGCATTCTAAAGCTAATAATGAACCCAAATTACCTCTTTCACTAAGGATAAACATAAAGCCTTCTTTAACTACATCACAAACCTTAAAGGAAAACCAAGATTTGTGCAGAACTGGTTGTTAATGATACCACATATCCTGAACCTACAGAAATAGCCAACCTGCTAGCTGACAGGTTCAGTGAAAACTTCTCCCCCTGTCCCCACCACATATACTCCAAAGCATCCCTACCACCTGCCCTCCACCTAGTATCTCCATGGAGCAGGTCGTAAACGCTCTCTCCAAAGCCAAAAACACAGCATCTGTGGAACCTGATAATATCCCAGACTACATTCTAAATGGATTAAAACAAGAACTAGATGCACCACTGGGAACTCTTTAACCACAGTCTAAGCACTGAGTTTGCACATGCTTGAATGGAAAACAGAAACTGACATCCCATTACATAAAGGAGGTGCCTCCACAGACCCTGGGAACTATAACCAGCCTAACCTGCAAGGTGATGGAAAGACTAATCATGGACCTTATCAACAAAGATTTAGGAGACCTCCAAATGCTCAACCCAAACCAGACTGGCTTCATTAAAGGGAGATCCTGCCTCTTGAAATTTCTAGTCCTCTTTGAGACAGTTATTAAAACCTTGAACGAAGACAAATACATGCATACAGCCTATCTTTAACTGGCCAAGGCCTTTGACATATTCCCCACTCACGCATCATTGATAAACTCACCCAGCCGGAGATCAACCCATATATTGTCAGGTGGGTTGCAAACTGGCTCATAGATAAAATGCATACACTCATAATAGGTGACTCTACCTCCACCAGTGGACCTGTAACTTGTGGTGTTTCACAGGGATCTGTGCTGGGGCCCCTATTATTTGTAATCTACTTCTTGTATGTACAGGCTAAAACAAAAGGCCTCTGGCTGACAAAGTTTGCTGGTGACTGCAAACTGGGTGCAGTCGAGTTCCCAAACAATGTCAGCATCTTACAAGATGGATTTACACAGACAGATGACTGGTGTGAAAGTCACATGCTAAAGCTCAGTGCAAAAAGTGCATTATCATCCCCTTCGGCAAGGGCAATGTCCCGAACAGATTACCACATTAATAACAATACCCTAAGAGCACAATCAGTGGTGAGAGATTTGGGTACACAGGTTGATAGCAACATTTCCTTTGACCACCACTTCTCCACAGTGGTAAGAAAGGCTTTTACATCTCCCACCTCATAAGTAAGGGCATTCCATCCAGAACAAAAGAGGTTATAACTCCCCTGTACTCCTCACTCATCAGACCAATAAGAGAGTACGATGCTACCTTTGGTATGTAACTTACCAGACACCTGCAGCAACTAGAAAGACCTCAAAGGTTTCTTACAAAGAAAATAAACTGACAGACTGAAATCACTGTCACTATACTCTGTGTTTTACAGACTATTCAGAGGTGACCTCTGTCTTGCATATAAAGCAATCTCAGATCCTGCTCTAATGGAAATGCTACACATTTGTAAATCAAATGGTACAAGATGCACTTCGCTCTAGGGAACTCAACCTAGTATGTGACATCAACAGGACTTGCTGGAGAGACAGATATGTCTCACAGAGGTTACCTCTCCTCTGGAACAAACTTTCAATTCAGGTAAAGTAGAGCCCCTCGCTGACCTATTCAGGCATGATCTGGATGATTGGATGGGAAACTGCGAATTCATTCTGTGAGTTTCACCTGTGTCCCTCTTGGACAGGGGCAGTAGTTGTTGACTTAGTTCCACTTAATACCTTGATATTCCTGGGAAGAGGGGTTGTACTTGGCTATTTTAGTAAGGGCCCTAAGGCCATTAGCCTAGTAATCTCCTTTGATCCTATGATCGCTCTCTATAGCTCTTACTGAATGATGCTTAATATTTGACTAAGAGTGGCACAGAATCTACTCGGCTGGCACATGAACTGATTATGTCATATTGCCACAAATTATGCCTGCAAACTAGACTGTGTTGATTTAACTAATTGATGACCCATAAATCAATAAAAGATATTACAATTAATCATTTTTTCTCTGAAAATCATGTTTTTATTTTTTAATATTTGCAAAACTTGCAAAGGATGCACTTTTCTTCCAACAAACACACGCATCTGTAACTCTTTTGTACTTTCTAGTAATTCTGATATAAAATATTAACATACTAGAATTATATAATTTACTTTGACGGATGCAGGCACAAGTATTTGATTATTTAGAAGCTGGAACTCCACATTGCATCCATACGGAGATCATAGTCCAGCTTTCCTGCTTATTTGCCTGCTGTACAGTATGTGTCAATTGTGAAACAGGACGTCTTTTTTGAATAGTAGAGATGAAGTTTGGACAGATTCTATAGCAGCTACTATGAAACCCGGTAATTATACAATTTGTGTGCAACTCTACTTCCTAATGTTTGGTCATTTCAGAAAGTGTTTTTACATTAAATTTTAAAAGATTCTTAAATTTTGAATATTAGACTTTAAAGAGCCAAAAATATTTTAGAAATACCTTTGACATCCTGTGAAACAGTCCATTTTGTACATTTGACAGGCCATGGTATTATCTATATGGAATACGCTGACCATTTCACTTCATTTTCCTTTTCTGTGAGATGTAATACTTGATAATCTGTGGCATAGCAACTTACAGTATTGCATGATACTATACTTTTTTTTTTTCTAGAACATACCATCTTTTCAAAAGAGCAACAAAATTTGTATTTTTTCTACTCACTGCATATTTGTTCACTTTGTTGAACTCTGCATTGTTTGTGACACCGATCTTCATAAAAGACAGAAATGAATAACTAATGATGGGGTACTTTGCATAGATGCACTAAAAAGGTTTATCAATAAATATTTTTGCTTTATATTTTTGTACTAAGGCCAGTGTATATGTGTTGACTTGAGCATATCTTGGAGTTTGGAAGCATGTGAAGCATTATAACAGTTCATCACCATTTTTTATGAAAATCTGTCATTACATTACCTTTGCTTTGGTCTGTATTCTTCACTTAACAAATCCAGTATGACTTACCTTTTTCACTTTTTTGAGATGTAACAAATAACCATCAATGGTCACAATGCCAGTAGATTGCCAGGCACCCAGTATTACTGCTGTACAGGTTACAACAGCACTGTCCAAGGCCAAGAATACAGCTTCTATGGAACCTGATAATATCCCTGGCTGTGTTCTATATGAACTGCAGAGTGAACTGGCACCTCACCTGTGTGCCCTGATCAATCACAGCCTCACCTCAGGCTTTGTCCCCACCAAATGGCACACTGCTACAGTCATCCCTCTCCACAAAAGAAGGAGCGACTAAAGACCCTGAGAACTACTGCCCCATTAGCCTGACAAGTCTGATATGCAAAGCTATGGAACACATCATCATGGACTGAATAAACAAGGATATAGGGAATCTCCAAACTCTGGATCCCACACACTTTGGTTTTGTGAAGGGTAGATCATGGCTACTCAGCTTGGTCAACTTCTTTGAGTCCGTCACCAGAGCTGTGGACAAAGGCAAGGTGGTTCATACAGCCTACCTTGATCTAGACACCATTCCCCACTCAGGAATCACAGAAAAACTCACTAAGCTAGGCGTCAACCCCTATATCATTAAGTGGGTTGCAAAGTGGCTCACAGGTAGAACCCACAGTTTGAAAGTAGCTGACTCCAAGTCAGACTGCTGACCAGTCACGAGTGGATTCCCCGAGGGTGCAGTCCTGTGTCCTCTCCTGTTTGGTATCTACTTCTCTGAAGTCCAGGCCAACACAAAGGGACTCTGGCTGACAAAGTTCACAGACGATTGCAAGCTGGGAGCTATTATTAACTCCCCAAGTGATGTTGACATCCCACAGAAAGGCCTCACTGAGACCGATGACTGGTGTCAGAACCATGGCCTTAAGCTCAATGCCAAAAAATGTGTCATCATCCCCTTTGGGAACAACCCTGTTCCCATGAATTACCCCATCAATGGTAGTCCACTGAACACAGGAGGCCTTATAAGAGATCTGAGAACACAGCTTGACAGCAACCTCTCTTTTGACCACCACATTGCCACTATAGTCAGAAAGTCCTTCCATGTGGCACATCACATTACTAAGAGTTTTGCATCCAGGAAGAAAGAGGTCATTGTCCCCATCTACTCTTCCCTCATTAGGCCAATCATTGAGTACAATGCCCCATATGGCATGTACCTCACTAAACACCTGCAACAATTAGAGAGGCCACAAAAGTACTTCACAAAGAGGATCCTAGGCCTTAAACATTTGTCCTATATGGACAGACTAAAAAAACTCCAACTATTCTGTGTCTCATATTGCCTACTTAGAGGCGATCTCTGCTTGGCTTACAAAGCCGTGTCTGACCCAGCTCTGTTAGAAATGCTACATCTGAAGAAATCCAAATCCCTCCACACCACATGCTCCAGAGACCTCAACCTCATTACTGTAATCAACAGAACATGCTGGAGGGACAGGTTCATAACCCAGAGACTGGCCATGCTATGGAATAGACTTCCCATACATGTCACACAGAGCACCTCACTGGCCCTCTTCAACAGAAATCTTGATGAGTTGATGGGAAACAGAAAATTCACCCCAGGGATCACTACAGTGGCTTTACTCAACAGAGGCACTGGGAACTAAGGTCGGGTGGCACAATGCCAGGGTAATCCTATGGGCTAGGCTTGTAAAGGCTCCAGAGCCATTAGCCTAGTAAACATCCATGAACCTATGAGAAAAGCTTTGCACACTATTAGAACAAAGATTTTTGAAAGCACATTGCATAAGTGGCATTATATTATTCTTAGTGACTCATGACATTTTCCCCTATCAGCCCAAGTTACTATGGAACACTTATAAATACATTCTAGTTGCTCAATAAACGTCCATAGGTTCACAATCACTTACTGCCATATTGATCTGTGAGGATCTTAAGAAGCATAGCCTTAAATTCCCATAGTAGTTTTTAGACCTGATATTTTGGGTACACATAACCCAGAGATGGGCAGAACAAGAACATGCTGGGGTATTTACTTGTTGCCCCTATTCATGGGGGACATAGGTGCTAAACTAGGAATCAATTTGTGGTCTCCCATCTATTTGTCCAAATTATGTTTGAATAGAGTAAGAGAAATATTTTGCTTTATGTGCAGCAGAGCATGGATCTACAGAAGTGGCATTCTGTGTGAGAAATACCTATCCTATCCCTTCATCATGTCGTTTACATTGCAACAGAGATTGTGATCCACTGGATGGGTGTTCACATTACCATTGGACTTGTGAATCTGTAATAGTTGTGACAGGATGTGGTCTGTTGAAGATCTTTATGTGAGGCAGGGATGCCTCTTAGCACCCTGTATGATACTGAGAAATGAGACAAGGCTTTATGATAGTGTACATTTTTTTTTGTGTGTGATTTTGGCTCTTTAATTTTTTTTTTAGTGAGATTGCATTGTGGTTACTCCTGTTGTGAGAAAACATTTGGACTGGTATATATAGAATGGGGCTTCATATTCAATGATCGGTCTGATGAGAGTCTAGTATAGTGGAATGATTACATCACTGGACCTGGAGCTGTATAATGAAAAAGGACGTCCTTAAAAAAGTGAATATGTGGTGAACAAAGGACAGTTTATTATTGCTATATGCTCCCAGATTTCTGACTATGGGATCAACTATCAGGGGTGTGCTGTGAATGTGATATTTACCAGGAAAGTCATGCTAGCTGAAGATAAGATTACACAATTTTTGGCATGTTGTTTTAGTCCATAGTTTTGATACTAGCTATATTTTTTGAAAGGCCCTCTTGGAGGATTTGGGTGTCATCTGGAGAGATTATGATGGTAACAAAATCACACCTGTTTACAAATGTGGTCAGACATCACCTTTTAAAATTTGCTTTGAACTCCCAGAAGTAAATGCCAAAGAGGTATGGCCCAAAGAATGAACCCTTGGACATACCATTAGTGACTGGTCTTTTGGAGTAAGAAAAGCCACCGACTCTAGTTTTCCAGGATTTACTTGTTGGATGAGTCTGCTATCCAATGAATTACATAAGGATTTACATTTAGCTAGGAGAGGTTATCTATGATACATGAGTATGGGATAGTGTCAGATACCTTTGTTAGGTCTAGATATGTCATGTTTATCAATTTCCCCTTATCTATTGCTTCAGTAAACTTTGCAAAGAAGTCAACCTGGTTAAATAGGCAGGATATTCCTTGTCAAATATGAACTGACTTGGGTTGAGAGTTTGTAGTTTACCTAATACTTATTTATTTGTTCCATAATACTCCTTTGCCTAGCATTACTGGTGAGGCTATCAGACTTATGGGTCAATAATTACCAGGATGCTTGGACATCCCATGCAAGTGCATGACTGCTGTTGTCCTCCACTCATCCAGCACAAAGGCTCTTTGGGGGATGATATTGAATAACCTCTGTAGGGGGTCTGATAAATCATGATTCGGCCTGATCAATAGTCAGCCTTTTATGCTATCTGACTCCGTAGAGACCAAAAGCACTAATCCCAAGTTGATTCCTGTGAAGATGCTAGGCTGTCTAGTGATTCATAGTGTAACACAGATATTACTGATTTGACAAATAAGATGGAAAAAGGGAATAATACTCTGAATACTGCAATGTACACTTGGTGAGTAGGACTATATGAAACAAAGGCTAACACAAGCTTTGGGAGGTTAAGGGGAAGACCTTCTGACTTTGATCTTTCAATGATCAGTACAATGAACAGATGAGATTAGGCAAATTTACAGCACAGGATGATACGTCAAAACCTGCCATCTTTAATAGCACAACAGAGACTAAGCAGTCGAGAAAATGCAATGTCACACACAAGTAGCTGTCTCACAGCACTTGCAGCTAAACACCCTAAATAAGAACTCCTACTTCTCAGCTACTCCCACAAATAAGTTTTATTTTTTTCTCCTAACTGATCCTAGCCAAGAACTTGTAAATGTCACTGATTAACTTCATATGGTGTTTCTGTCATAAAGTGCAGATTCATCTTCAATGTCTGTAAACTTTGTTACCTTCTAGACATCAATCCAGAATGCCAGATGACACCTTATCAATAAAAAGTTTAAAATTCTGTATTCAAAGTATTATTAGCAAGATCAGGGAAATTGCTTTAGGCAGGTTTTGCATACAGTTTTACAAAATGTTCCCTGGAAATGACAAGAAATTGCCAAGAAAAAGTAATATATATTGAAAAAATATATAGCTAAGTGCTCTATGTTATACCACCTTGAAGCCAAGTTCTGATGAAAGGAGGCTGATAATTGTTTACTTTTGGTATGTGCAACCGAGTATTATTACATTCTAATTTGACAACTCAATGTTTCATTCAGAATAAACTGCAATCAATCAAAATTCATGATGTCAGCACTAGCTTGTGATATATAAGGCAGAGCTGGTTTCATTACCACTGACTTAGGACAAGATGGAGAAGGTTGCCATTCATTACTGATGCCTGCACAAGCTACAGCTTGCTCACAAACAGAACCATTGCATTTGTATTAATGTGCTGGCTGTCATTCACACTTTTATTTGCACTTTTCTCATAGTAGTATCTGTGAAGTAAGAGGTACAGTTTTGTTTTCCAGTTTTCCCAGATGTAACATCTTCTGAAGGCAGTAAATCAGTAGTTAACAGTGGAAGCTATACTCATAAACAGGGATAAAAAGAGAAAATCAAATCACCACAAGCAAGTTTTCAAGTCTTGTGCAGAAGCCAGTTTGCTATTTTCCTGCAACAATACACATCAAATAAACAGGCCAGTTGATTGGACTGTCGTTTATATCCATGATAATGCTGCAAACTGTTATCTCACTCATTTTCAGTGGTGGTTAGCTTATTCCCAACTTTCTGGGTATTGGTATGGATGTGTTTCAGCATGCGACTTTGGCATTAAAGGCTGGTTATTTCCTGATGTTTCAGTACTCTCTAGCTATCCTGTTTTGTCATGCTGATTTTGCTGAGTGTAGGACCATCTTTCTTAAGCATCAGTGGTACTGCTGAAGGACTGGACTGCAACACATGCATGTGCTGTAAGGAGAGTAAGTCTAGTGTTACTTTAAAACTCACTGACCATATCTAGAAAAAGGGCTGTTTGAGTATTGTTTACTGCACACAAAAGATTGCTAAGCTCTGAAATGTTGGTTTAGTAGGGCATACGTAATGTAGGAGGTAAAGTAGAGGGGATTTTTTTGTTCTTGATTTTTCTGCTCAACCACCTAATTTCTGTGTATGAAATTGAACAGTGTTGCTTGTAGAAGTTTGCAAAGAATGTATATTTGCCAATCTTTAAGCTTCCTCTTTATTGGTTTCATGTGAATCCAGTTTCTATTAGACACAAATATAGTCTTAACAGTAATATTGTTATAAGAATATAAGTACCTTGCTACACATAAGCAAAATAATGGATAAATGTAACATAATATCTCAGAATAAGTAAGATAATCATTCTAAAAAAAGCATATTTCTGAGTATAGCCTAAATTTTTGAGGACGAAATTTTATCATGACTATGGTCAAGTAAATTGGTACACACCAATTCCATGCCATAGCCAAGGCCTTTCACACCACTCCAGACTCAGAAAGCATAGGTAAGCAAGTCAAGCTTGATATGAACCCCCACATCATCCACTGTATATCAAAATGGATCAGTGACAGAACCCACTAAATAAAAATAGGGGCACAATATCTTCCAAGGCTTATTACCAGTGCTGCCCCTGAAGCCTCTGTAATTGGGTCATCTTGTTTAATAATTACTTCTCAGACATCAAAGCTGATCTCATTGACCTTTTAGTTAACCATGCTCACTAATGACAGCAAACATTTTGCCATCACAAACTCCCCAGATGACTCCTGTGTCACAAAATAAAGGTTAAAACATTTAGATACAAATGAATAGCAGATAAAAATAAGTTGTGCCAAGACCAGGGCTTTAAACTAAATGAAAAAAATAGTAGTATAGCTGCCTTTGGAACACCTGTGCTAGCATCATACCAACTGTACCACTCTAAAGACGGATACAGATATTGAGAGACATGGGCACATTCAGTGGCAAGGAGCTCCACTATGACTATCGTATATCCGCAGTCATTAAAAAATACTGCTAACTTGACTAGCTGATTTCAAAGGGTTTAGCTTCCAATCCAAGGATTTTCTCATACCTCTACAATCATTTCTCATTAGACTAATTGTTAAATATAATGTTTCCTTTGACATATATCTGTCCAGGCAATTGGTCCAAATCAAAAGACCTTAAGATTATTATGGGTCTGAGCTCCATTTCCTAAACTGAGCACCTTAAAACCGGAACCATCTTCTCTGTAGGCTAGAGACTCCTTTAAGGTGATCTGGTTTTTAGCACATAAGATCTCTATAGACCAGTCCTGAGCACCTTAAAACCCGAACCATCTTCTCTGTAAGCTAGAGACTCCTTTAAGGTGATCTGGTTTTTAGCACATAAGACCTCTATAGACCAGTCCTGAGCACCTTAAAACCCGAACCATCTTCTCTGTAAGCTGGAGATTCCTTTAAGGTGATCTGTTTTTAGCACATAAGATCTCTATAGACCAGTCCTGAGCACCTTAAAACCCGAACCATCTTCTCTGTAAGCTGGAGATTCCTTTAAGGTGATCTGTTTTTAGCACATAAGATCTCTATAGACCAGTCCTGAGCACCTTAAAACCCGAACCATCTTCTCTGTAAGCTGGAGACTCCTTTAAGGTGATCTGTTTTTTAGCACATAAGATCTCTATAGACCAGTCCTGAGCACCTTAAAACCCGAACCATCTTCTCTGTAAGCTGGAGATTCCTTTAAGGTGATCTGTTTTAGCACATAAGATCTCTATAGACCAGTCCTGAGCACCTTAAAACCCGAACCATCTTCTCTGTAAGCTGGAGACTCCTTTAAGGTGATCTGTTTTAGCACATAAGATCTCTATAGACCAGTCCTGAGCACCTTAAACCCGAACCATCTTCTCTGTAAGCTGGAGATTCCTTTAAGGTGATCTGTTTTTAGCACATAAGATCTCTATAGACCAGTCCTGAGCACCTTAAAACCCGAACCATCTTCTCTGTAAGCTGGAGATTCCTTTAAGGTGATCTGTTTTTAGCACATAAGATCTCTATAGACCAGTCCTGAGCACCTTAAAACCCGAACCATCTTCTCTGTAAGCTGGAGATTCCTTTAAGGTGATCTGTTTTTAGCACATAAGATCTCTATAGACCAGTCCTGAGCACCTTGCTTCATTTTTGCAAAACAGTACCAAAAGAATTCATACCAAAGACCTCAACCTTCACTGTTACATAAACAGAAATTGATGGCAAGACAGATACCTCACCCAATGGACACCACTTTTATGGAATACACTACCCTTAGATATTACACAAAGCAGCTCCCACACCATCTTCCAACACAAATTAGATAAATGAATGGATACTGTGAATACACACCTCCTTAAAGGTTCATTATATATAGGGTGCATATAGTGGGTATTGCTGTGGCAAAGCTGTGTATAATGTCTATTCACTCAGTCGCCTAATGTCAGGCTATGAACCTATATGGGTTGGTGACTATTCCAGCTAATTACTCCAAATAAGTGGAATTAATGCTGTTCTTTTTTGTAAATGAAAACAATGCATATTCAGTATTGTAATACAAACTAAAAATTATAAACTTACAAGTTACCTTAGAAAAATATTTGCTATTTATCTTGTTTATGTGCACACACATCATGTTTTGTTGATGCTGACTATTTCTGCTAAAGTTATCAGCCAGATCTTAATCATTGTTTAATCATAGTTCTCTGTTGTACTCTTATGAGAAATAAAGGGAAATGGATCTTAGAACAGTTTTAGCCTATGAGACTTTCTGATTGAATAAACTGACTTGTGAATATTGGAGTATTACTTTATTTATTTTGTCAGGGGATTCTTTTTGTAAAGATTTTCAAATCTGTTTTAGATTTTAATGGAATATGCCAGATGTTGTCTTACTTTTTCTTTAATTCTTATTGCACCAATTTCACATGCTTGGTAAATATTGCAACCCCCCCCCCAAAAAAAACACACATAAATACATTTTTATTTTATTTATCTTTCCACCTATCTATCTATCTATCTATTTACTGGTTAATGCATTATGGAGTGTGTCTGCTTTGTGCCTGCTTATTCTAAAATATGGCATGTCTACATGTAGCTGTAACACTGGTATGACTTTTAGTGATCAACCAAACCCTACTTCTAACCCTACACTAAACCTTACATACATTACTATCTATGAACTTACCGTAACCCGCACCCTAACCCTAAGGTCCGTAACTATCGCACACTTACCCTACAGACACATACCCAAACAAAACAAATAATTCACACACATACAGTTAACAAAACCCTACTTCTAACCCTGCACTAAACCTTACATACATTACCTATCTATGCACTTATCTTAACCCGCACCCTCACCCTAAGGTCTGTAACTATTGCACACTTACCTTATGGAGCTATAACGAAGATGGGCCAACCATGACAGTTCGTGTTTCATAGTTTTGAACGTTCGCCGTTACTGTAGTTCACACTATATGTGTCGGTCTTCTGGTGTTTGCTGAAACGGGATTTCGATCTCATAATATAGATCCATTTTCTGCATGTACAGCTTAGTGATGCTGGAAACAGGAGGAGCAGCATACTTAATTGAGATGACCAATAAGTCGAACATGTTACAGACCGATAGACTAACACATGGTGATATGAAATGGAAAGAAAATCTGAAAGAGACTAAAACCTGTTTAATAACCAGATACAGGTCTCAAGTGTTTGAATAGTTAATTAACTTGCTGAGGTTGTCTGGCAGAAAATGGAAAGTATAGGCAGACAGACTGCAGTTAAATCCTTACATCCTGATGGAAATGGGTGGAAAGATTATAGTTACATTTCAGAGCTTGATAAACTTCAGGAAAAGTAGGAGTGCAAACTTAAATCAGTCCTTGGAGCAAATGAACTAACAGAAACTATCATTTAAATATATTTTCATTTCCATCCATTGTTCCAAAACTATGTGATTGATATACACATGGAGCAGAAAGAGATGCCTTGTTGAATATCACAGACTGTATCATAACCACTTTCATAAACCCTAAATATCTTCTCAGTCCTTAGGAAGGATACAGAAATGGAACAGGCCATGTTCTTCTTGGCACTACAACAAACTAGAGTGACTGGGCGTAGCTGATTAGTTCTTTTCTCTTTTGTCTCCATTATAACATATCTGACTATAAGGTTCCTCAGATACCATAATAGCTATTCTTTTAGTTAGTTAATTGATTATTTATTTTTGTTTATTTGGTGAATGTTTGATATTCTCAAACTGTGGAAATAACAAGACTGAATGATTGAAATTGCTGGCTGTTATATGTCAAGTCTGAGATTGTTCTTTATTGGAGTGTTCCCTTTTCTATGTGATAACACAAGTTCACAGTTTGTATATATAATTTCATGGGGTGAGGGAATTGACTTCCACATTTTGGAGTACAAAAACAGCTGTAAGGGAAAACAATGATGTTTGTCATTCACTGTCCTACTGTATTTTTATACTTTTGTTGTAATTCCAGGATTCTCAGTTATGAGTCTTGGCATTACAGTAGGGAGCCATTTATTTATTGGGACATAACCTGTTAACAGGGAGGTCAGAAGAGATAATATCAAGATGCAAAGAAGATTAGAACTAAAATACATTAAGGTTACATGGTACACCACTTCAGGGCTGGTCCAGTATGTTCAGAAAAGTTCCAGTCTGTTATGAGGTAATCCAGGTGAAGAGATAATATAATAGCAGTAGTATGTGTTATAATTACAATCAGAATAAATCTCAAAACACACTGAACATACTAGTTGCTATGATGTGAAGTTCAATGTCTCTCTTTACTATGCAGAACAGCTAATATCACACATGGGCAGGAATGTTAAAAACCTATACCGAAATACAAAAACACATTACTTACCACTCATAAACCTTATATAGCCTTATTTTCTGAATGAAGTAAAGGATTACTGTGTAAAAGCAAACGTCATATTTATCTCATCTATTCTCATATTTGTGACAACACAGCTTGTTTTTATTATTATTTTACAATGTGTTCACTAGGTGAGTGAACTGGTCATTGATCCTTTACAGTCAAGACCTAGTTATAAAATGCATTAGACAATACAAGGTGACAGTGGTGTAGATACGTATATACATACAGTGCATATTAACTGCACACATTTCAATTTTGTAATATAGTTAATCAAAGCAATGCTTTATATGTACATTATATACAAGTAATAAATATATTCAAGGAACAAAATATTTTCACGTAGGTGTGCTGTGTTAAAGACGGTACCAGTAGGCAGTATCAAACGTAGGTGTGCTGCATTAAAGATGGTACCAGTAGGCAGTATCAAATGTAGGTGTGCTGCATTAAAGATGGTACCAGTAGGCAGTATCAAACGTAGGTGTGCTGCATTAAAGATGCTACCAGTAGGCAGTATCAAACGTAGGTGTGCTGCATTAAAGATGGTACCAGTAGGCAGTATCAAATGTAGGTGTGCTGCATTAAAGATGGTACCAGTAGGCAGTATCAAACGTAGGTGTGCTGCATTAAAGATGGTACCAGTAGGCAGTATCAAATGTAGGTGTGCTGCATTAAAGATGGTACCAGTAGGCAGTATCAAACGTAGGTGTGCTGCATTAAAGATGGTACAAGCAGGCAGTATCAAACGTAGGTGTGCTGCATGACAGATGGTACCAGTATGCAGTATCAAATGTAGGTGTGCTGCATTAAAGATGGTACCAGTAGGCAGTATCAAACGTAGGTGTACTGCATTAAAGATGGTACCAGTAGGCAGTATCAAACGTAGGTGTGCTGCATTAAAGATGGTACCAGTAGGCAGTATCAAACGTAGGTGTGCTGCATTAAAGATGGTACCAGTAGGCAGTATCAAACGTAGGTGTGCTGCATTAAAGATGGTACCAGTAGGCAGTATCAAACGTAGGTGTGCTGCATTAAAGATGGTACCAGTAGGCAGTATCAAACGTAGGTGTGCTGCATTAAAGATGGTACCAGTAGGCAGTATCAAACGTTGGTGTGCTGCATTAAAGATGGTACCAGTAGGCAGTATCAAACGTAGGTGTACTGCATTAAAGATGGTACCAGTAGGCAGTATCAAACGTAGGTGTGCTGCATAAAAGATGGTACCAGTAGGCAGTATCAAATGTAGGTGTGCTGCATTAAAGATGGTACCAGTAGGCAGTATCAAGCGTGGGTGTGCTGCATTAAAGATGGTACCAGTAGGCAGTATCAAACGTGGGTGTGCTGCATTAAAGATGGTACCAGTAGGCAGTATCAAGCGTGGGTGTGCTGCATTAAAGATGGTACCAGTAGGCAGTATCAAACGTAGGTGTGCTGCATTAAAGATGGTACCAGTAGGCAGTATCAAACATAGGTGTGCTGCATTAAAGATGGTACCAGTAGGCAGCATCAAACGTAGGTGTACTGCATTAAAGATGGTACCAGTAGGCAGTATCAAACATAGGTGTGCTGCATTAAAGATGGTACCGGTAGGCAGTATCAAACGTAGGTGTGCTGCATTAAAGATGGTACCAGTAGGCAGTATCAAACGTAGGTGTGCTGCATTAAAGATGGTACCAGTAGGCAGTATCAAACATAGGTGTGCTGCATGACAGATGGTACCAGTATGCAGTATCAAATGTAGGTGTGCTGCATTAAAGATGGTACCAGTAGGCAGTATCAAACGTAGGTGTACTGCATTAAAGATGGTACCAGTAGGCAGTATCAAACGTAGGTGTACTGCATTAAAGATGGTACCAGTAGGCAGTATCAAACGTAGGTGTGCTGCATTAAAGATGGTACCAGTATGCAGTCTCAAATGTAGGTGTGCTGCATTAAAGATGGTACCAGTAGGCAGTATCAAACGTAGGTGTGCTGCATTAAAGATGGTACAAGTAGGCAGTATCAAACGTAGGTGTGCAGCATTAAAGATGGTACCAGAAGGCAGTATCAAACATTTGTGTGCTGCATTACTGATGGTACCAGTAGGCAGTATCAAACGTAGGTGTGCTGCATGACAGATGTACCAGTAGGAAGTATCAAACGTAGGTGTGCTGCATTAAAGATGGTACCAGTAGGCAGTATCAAATGTAGGTGTGCTGCATTAAAGATGGTACCAGTAGGCAGTATCAAACGTAGGTGTGCTGCATTAAAGATGGTACCAGTAGGCAGTATCAAACGTAGGTGTGCTGCATTAAAGATGGTACCAGTAGGCAGTATCAAACGTAGGTGTACTGCATTAAAGATGGTACCAGTAGGCAGTATCAAATGTAGGTGTGCTGCATTAAAGATGGTACCAGTAGGCAGTATCAAACGTAGGTGTGCTGCATTAAAGATGGTACCAGTAGGCAGTATCAAATGTAGGTGTACTGCATTAAAGATGGTACCAGTAGACAGTATCAAACGTAGGTGTGCTGCATTAAAGATGGTACCAGAAGGCAGTATCAAACGTAGGTGTGCTGCATTAAAGATGGTACCAGTAGGCAGTATCAAACGTAGGTATGCTGCATGACAGATGGTATAAGTAGGCAGTATCAAATGTAGGTGTGCTGCATTAAAGATGGTACCAGTAGGCAGTATCAAACGTAGGTGTGCTGCATTAAAGATGGTACCAGTACGCAGTATCAAATGTAGGTGTACTGCATTAAAGATGGTACCAGTAGGCAGTATCAAACATAGGTGTGCTGCATTAAAGATGGTACCAGTAGGCAGTATCAAACGTAGGTGGGCAGCATTAAAGATGGTACCAGCAGGCAGTATCAAACGTAGGTGTACTGCATTAAAGATGGTACCAGTAGGCAGTATCAAATGTAGGTGTGCTGCATTAAAGATGGTACCAGTAGGCAGTGCCAAACGTAGGTCTGCTGCATTAAAGAGGGTACCAGTAGGCAGTATCAAACGTAGGTGTGCTGCATTAAAGATGGTACCAGTAGGCAGTATCAAACGTAGGTGTGCTGCATTAAAGATGGTACCAGTAGGCAGTATCAAATGTAGGTGTTCTGCATTAAAGATGGTACCAGTAGGCAGTATCAAACGTAGATATACTGCATTAAAGATGGTACCAGTAGGCAGTATCAAACGTAGGTGTGCTGCATTAAAGATGGTACCAGTAGGCAGTATCAAACGTAGGTGTGCTGCATTAAAGATGGTACAAGTAGTCAGTATTAAACGTAGGTGTACTGCATTAAAGATGGTACCAGTAGGCAGTATCAAATGTTGGTGTGCTGCATTAAAGATGGTACCAGTAGGCAGTATCAAACGTAGGTGTGCTGCATTAAAGATGGTACCAGTAGGCAGTATCAAACGTAGGTGTGCTGCATTAAAGATGGTACCAGTAGTCAGTATCAAACGTAGGTGTGCTGCATTAAAGATGGTACCAGTAGGCAGTATCAAACGTAGGTGTGCTGCATTAAAGATGGTACCAGTAGGCAGTATCAAACGTAGGTGTGCTGCATTAAAGATGGTACCAGTAGGCAGTATCAAACGTAGGTGTACTGCATTAAAGATGGTACCAGTAGGCAGTATCAAACGTAGGTGTGCTGCATTAAAGATGGTACCAGTACGCAGTATCAAACATAGGTGTGCTGCATTACAGATGGTACCAGTAGGCAGTATCAAATGTAGGTGTGCTGCATTAAAGATGGTACCAGTAGGCAGTATCAAATGTAGGTGTGCTGCATTAAACATGGTACCAGTAGGCAGTATCAAACTAAGGTGTGCTGCATTAAAGAAGGTACCAGTAGGCAGTATCAAACGTAGGTGTACTGCATTAAAAATGGTACCAGTAGACAGTATCAAACGTAGCTGTGCTGCATTAAAGATGGTACCAGAAGGCAGTATCAAACATTTGTGTGCTGCATTACTGATGGTACCAGTAGGCAGTATCAAATGTAGGTGTGCAGCATGACAGATGGTACCAGTAGGCAGTATCAAATGTAGGTGTGCTGCATTAAAGATGGTACCAGTAGGCAGTATCAAACGTAGGTGTGCTGCATTAAAGATGGTACCAGTAGGCAGTATCAAATTTAGGTGTGCTGCATTAAAGATGGTACCAGTAGGCAGTATCAAACGTAGGTGTGCTGCATTAAA
This sequence comes from Protopterus annectens, assembly GCF_019279795.1. Classification (NCBI taxonomy): domain Eukaryota; kingdom Metazoa; phylum Chordata; order Ceratodontiformes; family Protopteridae; genus Protopterus; species Protopterus annectens. The sequence goes on from NC_056733.1 coordinate 1,506,122,818, forward strand.
GATGGTACCAGTAGGCAGTATCAAGCGTGGGTGTGCTGCATTAAAGATGGTACCAGTAGGCAGTATCAAGCGTGGGTGTACTGCATTAAAGATGGTACCAGTAGGCGGTATCAAGCGTGGGTGTGCTGCATTAAAGATGGTACCAGTAGGCAGTATCAAACGTAGGTGTGCTGCATTAAAGATGGTACCAGTTGGCAGTATCAAACGTAGGTGTACTGCATTAAAGATGGTACCAGTAGACAGTATCAAACGTAGGTGTGCTGCATTAAAGATGGTACCAGAAGGCAGTATCAAACGTAGGTGTGCTGCATTAAAGATGGTACCAGTAGGCAGTATCAAACGTAGGTATGCTGCATGACAGATGGTATAAGTAGGCAGTATCAAATGTAGGTGTGCTGCATTAAAGATGGCACCAGTAGGCAGTATCAAATGTTGGTGTGCTGCATTAAAGATGGTACCAGTAGGCAGTATCAAACGTAGGTGTTCTGCATTAAAGATGGTACCAGTAGGCAGTATCAAACGTAGGTGTTCTGCATTAAAGATGGTACCAGTAGGCAGTATCAAACGTAGGTGTGCTGCATTAAAGATGGTACCAGTAGGCAGTATCAAACGTAGGTGTGCTGCATTAAAGATGGTACCAGTAGGCAGTATCAAACATAGGTGTGCTGCATTAAAGATGGTACCAGTAGGCAGCATCAAACGTAGGTGTACTGCATTAAAGATGGTACCAGTAGGCAGTATCAAACATAGGTGTGCTGCATTAAAGATGGTACCAGTAGGCAGTATCAAACGTAGGTGTGCTGCATTAAAGATGGTACCAGTAGGCAGTATCAAACGTAGGTGTGCTGCATTAAAGATGGTACCAGTAGGCAGTATCAAACATAGGTGTGCTGCATTAAAGATGGTACCAGTAGGCAGTATCAAATGTAGGTGTGCTGCATTAAAGATGGTACCAGTAGGCAGTATCAAACGTAGGTGTGCTGCATTAAAGATGGTACCAGTAGGCAGTATCAAACGTAGGTGTGCTGCATTAAAGATGGTACCAGTAGGCAGTATCAAACGTAGGTGTGCTGCATTAAAGATGGTACCAGTATGCAGTCTCAAATGTAGGTGTGCTGCATTAAAGATGGTACCAGTAGGCAGTATCAAACGTAGGTGTGCTGCATTAAAGATGGTACAAGTAGGCAGTATCAAACGTAGGTGTACTGCATTAAAGATGGTACCAGTAGGCAGTATCAAATGTAGGTGTACTGCATTAAAGATGGTACCAGTAGGCAGTATCAAACGTAGGTGGGCAGCATTAAAGATGGTACCAGTAGGCAGTATCAAACTTAGGTGTGCAGCATTAAAGATGGTACCAGTAGGCAGTATCAAACGTAGGTGTGCTGCATTAAAGATGGTACCAGTAGGCAGTATCAAATGTAGGTGTGCTGCATTAAAGATGGTACCAGTAGGCAGTATCAAACGTAGGTGGGCTGCATTAAAGATGGTACCAGTAGGCAGTATCAAACGTAGGTGTGCTGCATTAAAGATTGTACCAGTAGGCAGTATCAAACGTAGGTGTGCTGCATTAAAGATTGTACCAGTAGGCAGTATCAAACGTAGGTGTGCTGCATTAAAGATGGTACCAGTGGGCAGTATCAAACGTAGGTGTACTGCATTAAAAATGGTACCAGTAGGAGGTATCAAACGTAGGTGTGTGGCATTAAAGATGGTACCAGAAGGCAGTATCAAACATTTGTGTGCTGCATTACTGATGGTACCAGTAGGCAGTATCAAACGTAGGTGTGCTGCATGACAGATGTACCAGTAGGCTGTATCAAATGTAGGTGTGCTGCATTAAAGATGGTACCAGTAGGCAGTATCAAACGTAGGTGTGCTGCATTAAAGATGGTACCAGTAGGCAGTATCAAATGTAGGTGTGCTGCATTAAAGATGGTACCAGTAGGTAGTATCAAACGTGGTGTGCTGCATTAAAGATGGTACCAGTAGGCAGTATCAAACGTAGGTGTGCTGCATTAAAGATGGTACCAGTAGGCAGTATCAAACGTAGGTGTACTGCATTAAAGATGGTACCAGTAGGCAGTATCAAATGTAGGTGTGCTGCATTAAAGATGGTACCAGTAGGAAGTATCAAACGTAGGTGTGCTGCATTAAAGATGGTACCAGTAGGCAGTATCAAATGTAGGTGTACTGCATTAAAGATGGTACCAGTAGACAGTATCAAACGTAGGCGTGCTGCATTAAAGATGGTACCAGAAGGCAGTATCAAACGTAGGTGTGCTGCATTAAAGATGGTACCAGTAGGCAGTATCAAACGTAGGTATGCTGCATGACAGATGGTATAAGTAGGCAGTATCAAATGTAGGTGTGCTGCATTAAAGATGGTACCAGTAGGCAGTATCAAACATAGGTGTGCTGCATTAAAGATGGTAGCAGTACGCAGTATCAAATGTAGGTGTACTGCATTAAAGATGGTACCAGTAGGCAGTATCAAACGTAGGTGGGCAGCATTAAAGATGGTACCAGCAGGCAGTATCAAACGTAGGTGTACTGCATTAAAGATGGTACCAGTAGGCAGTATCAAACGTAGGTGTGCTGCATTAAAGATGGTACCAGTAGGCAGTATCAAATGTTGGTGTGCTGCATTAAAGATGGTACCAGTAGGCAGTATCAAACGTAGGTGTGCTGCATTAAAGATGGTACCAGTAGGCAGTATCAAACGTAGGTGTGCTGCATTAAAGATGGTACCAGTAGGCAGTATCAAATGTAGGTGTTCTGCATTAAAGATGGTACCAGTAGGCAGTATCAAACGTGGGTGTGCTGCATTAAAGATGGTACCAGTAGGCAGTATCAAACGTGGGTGTGCTGCATTAAAGATGGTACCAGTAGGCGGTATCAAATGTGGGTGTGCTGCATTAAAGATGGTACCAGTAGGCAGTATCAAACGTGGGTGTGCTGCATTAAAGATGGTACCAGTAGGCGGATCATCAAACGTAGGTGTGCTGCATTAAAGATGGTACCAGTAGGCAGTATCAAACGTAGGTGTGCTGCATTAAAGATGGTACCAGTAGGCAGTATCAAACGTAGGTGTGCTGCATTAAAGATGGTACCAGTAGGCAGTATCAAATGTTGGTGTGCTGCATTAAAGATGGTACCAGTAGGCAGTATCAAACGTAGGTGTGCTGCATTAAAGATGGTACCAGTAGGCAGTATCAAACATAGGTGTACTGCATTAAAGATGGTACCAGTAGGCAGTATCAAACGTAGGTGTGCTGCATTAAAGATGGTACCAGTACGCAGTATCAAACGTAGGTGTGCTGCATTAAAGATGGTACCAGTAGGCAGTATCAAATGTAGGTGTGCTGCATTAAAGATGGTACCAGTAGGCAGTATCAAATGTAGGTGTGCTGCATTAAACATGGTACCAGTAGGCAGTATCAAACTAAGGTGTGCTGCATTAAAGATGGTACCAGTAGGCAGTATCAAACGTAGGTGTACTGCATTAAAAATGGTACCAGTAGACAGTATCAAACGTAGGTGTGCTGCATTAAAGATGGTACCAGAAGGCAGTATCAAACATTTGTGTGCTGCATTACTGATGGTACCAGTAGGCAGTATCAAATGTAGGTGTGCTGCATGACAGATGGTACCAGTAGGCAGTATCAAATGTAGGTGTGCTGCATTAAAGATGGTACCAGTAGGCAGTATCAAACGTAGGTGTGCTGCATTAAAGATGGTACCAGTAGGCAGTATCAAATTTAGGTGTGCTGCATTAAAGATGGTACCAGTAGGCAGTATCAAACGTAGGTGTGCTGCATTAAAGATGGTACCAGTAGGCAGTATCAAACGTAGGTGTGCTGCATTAAAGATGGTACCAGTAGGCAGTATCAAAAGTAGGTGTACTGCATTAAAGATGGCACCAGTAGGCAGTAGCAAACGTAGGTGTGCTGCATTAAAGATGGTACCAGTAGGCAGTATCAAACGTAGGTGTGCTGCATTAAAGATGGTACCAGTAGGCAGTATCAAACGTAGGTGTGCTGCATTAAAGATGGTACCAGTAGGCAGTATCAAACGTAGGTGTGCTGCATTAAAGATGGTACCAGTAGGCAGTATCAAACGTAGGTGTGCTGCATTAAAGATGGTACCAGTAGGCAGTATCAAATGTAGGTGTGCTGCATTAAAGATGGTACCAGTAGGCAGTATCAAACGTAGGTGTGCTGCATTAAAGATGGTACCAGTAGGCAGTATCAAACGTAGGTGTGCTGCATTAAAGATGGTACCAGTAGGCAGTATCAAATGTAGGTGTGCTGCATTAAAGATGGTACCAGTAGGCAGTATCAAATGTAGGTGTGCTGCATTAAACATGGTACCAGTAGGCAGTATCAAACTAAGCTGTGCTGCATTAAAGATGGTACCAGTAGGCAGTATCAAACGTAGGTGTACTGCATTAAAAATGGTACCAGTAGGCAGTATCAAACGTAGGTGTGCTGCATTAAAGATGGTACCAGAAGGCAGTATCAAACATTTGTGTGCTGCATTACTGATGGTACCAGTAGGCAGTATCAAATGTAGGTGTGCTGCATGACAGATGGTACCAGTAGGCAGTATCAAATGTAGGTGTGCTGCATTAAAGATGGTACCAGTAGGCAGTATCAAACGTAGGTGTGCTGCATTAAAGATGGTACCAGTAGGCAGTATCAAATTTAGGTGTGCTGCATTAAAGATGGTACCAGTAGGCAGTATCAAACATAGGTGTGCTGCATTAAAGATGGTACCAGTAGGCAGTATCAAATGTAGGTGTGCTGCATTAAAGATGGTACCAGTAGGCAGTATCAAACATAGGTGTGCTGCATTAAAGATGGTACCAGTAGGCAGTATCAAATGTAGGTGTGCTGCATTAAAGATGGTACCAGTAGGCAGTATCAAACGTAGGTGTACTGCATTAAAGATGGTACCAGTAGGCAGTATCAAATGTAGGTGTGCTGCATTAAAGATGGTACCAGTAGGCAGTGCCAAACGTAGGTCTGCTGCATTAAAGAGGGTACCAGTAGGCAGTATCAAACGTAGGTGTGCTGCATTAAAGATGGTACCAGTAGGCAGTATCAAACGTAGGTGTGCTGCATTAAAGATGGTACCAGTAGGCAGTATCAAATGTAGGTGTGCTGCATTAAAGATGGTACCAGTAGGCAGTATCAAACGTAGGTGTGCTGCATTAAAGATGGTACCAGTAGGCAGTATCAAACATAGGTGTGCTGCATTAAAGATGGTACCAGTAGGCAGTATCAAAAGTAGGTGTGCTGCATTAAAGATGGTACCAGTAGGCAGTATCAAACATAGGTGTGCTGCATTAAAGATGGTACCAGTAGGCAGTATCAAACGTAGGTGTGCTGCATTAAAGATGGTACCAGTAGGCAGTATCAAACGTAGGTGTGCTGCATTAAAGATGGTACCAGTAGGCAGTATCAAACGTAGGTGTGCTGCATTAAAGATGGTACCAGTAGGCAGTATCAAACGTAGGTGTGCTGCATTAAAGATGGTACCAGTAGGCAGTATCAAATGTAGGTGTGCTGCATTAAAGATGGTACCAGTAGGCAGTATCAAACATAGGTGGGCTGCATTAAAGATGGTACCAGTAGGCAGTATCAAACGTAGGTGTGCTGCATTAAAGATGGTACCAGTAGGCAGTATCAAATGTTGGTGTGCTGCATTAAACATGGTACCAGTATGCAGTATCAAACGTAGGTGTGCTGCATTAAAGATGGTACCAGTAGGCAGTATCAAATGTAGGTGTGCTGCATTAAAGATGGTACCAGTAGGCAATATCAAACTTAGGTGTGCTGCATTAAAGATGGTACCAGTAGGCAGTATCAAACAAAGGTGTGCTGCATTAAAGATGGAACCAGTAGGCAGTATCAAACGTAGGTGTGCTGCATTAAAGATGGTACCAGTAGGCAGTATCAAACGTAGGTGTGCTGCATTAAAGATGGTACCAGTAGGCAGTATCAAACGTAGGTGTGCTGCATTAAAGATGGTACCAGTAGGCAGTATCAAACGTAGGTGTGCTGCATTAAAGATGGTACCAGTAGGCAGTATCAAACATAGGTGTGCTGCATTAAAGATGGTACCAGTAGGCAGTATCAAACATAGGTGTGCTGCATTAAAGATGGTACCAGTAGGCAGTATCAAACGTAGGTGTGCTGCATTAAAGATGGTACCAGTAGGCAGTATCAAACGTAGGTGTGCTGCATTAAAGATGGTACCAGTAGGCAGTATTAAACGTAGGTGTGCTGCATTAAAGATGGTACCAATAGGCAGTATCAAACGTAGGTGTGCTGCATTAAAGATGGTACCAGTAGGCAGTATCAAAAGTAGGTGTACTGCATTAAAGATGGCACCAGTAGGCAGTATCAAACGTATGTGTACTGCATTAAAGATGGTACCAGTAGGCGGTATCTAACATAGGTGTGCTGCATTAAAGATGGTACCAGTAGGCAGTATCAAGCGTAGGTGTGCTGCATTAAAGATGGTACCAGTAGGCAGTATCAAACGTAGGTGTGCTGCATTAAAGATGGTACCAGTAGGCAGTATCAAATGTAGGTGTGCTGCATTAAAGATGGTACCAGTAGGCAGTATCAAATGTAGGTGTGCTGCATTAAAGATGGTACCAGTAGGCAGTATCAAACGTAGGTGTGCTGCATTAAAGATGGTACCAGTAGGCAGTATCAAACGTAGGTGTGCTGCATTAAAGATGGTACCAGTAGGCAGTATCAAACATAGGTGTGCTGCATTAAAGATGGTACCAGTAGGCAGTATCAAACGTAGGTGTGCTGCATTAAAGATGGTACCAGTAGGCAGTATCAAACGTAGGTGTGCTGCATTAAAGATGGTACCAGTAGGCAGTATCAAACGTAGGTGTACTGCATTAAAGATGGTACCAGTAGGCAGTATCAAACGTAGGTGTGCTGCATTAAAGATGGTACCAGTATGCAGTCTCAAATGTAGGTGTGCTGCATTAAAGATGGTACCAGTAGGCAGTATCAAACGTAGGTGTGCTGCATTAAAGATGGTACAAGTAGGCAGTATCAAACGTAGGTGTACTGCATTAAAGATGGTACCAGTAGGCAGTATCAAACCTGGGTGTGCTGCATTAAAGATGGTACCAGTAGGCAGTATCAAACGTAGGTGTGCTGCATTAAAGATGGTACCAGTAGGCAGTATCAAACGTAGGTGTGCTGCATTAAAGATGGTACCAGTAGGCAGTATCAAACGTAGGTGTGCAGCATTAAAGATGGTACCAGAAGGCAGTATCAAACATTTGTGTGCTGCATTACTGATGGTACCAGTAGGCAGTATCAAACGTAGGTGTGCTGCATTAAAGATGGTACCAGTAGGCAGTATCAAATGTAGGTGTGCTGCATTAAAGATGGTACCAGTAGGCAGTATCAAACGTAGGTGTGCTGCATTAAAGATGGTACCAGTAGGCAGTATCAAATGTAGGTGTGCTGCATTAAAGATGGTACCAGTAGGCAGTATCAAACGTAGTTGTGCTGCATTAAAGATGGTACCAGTAGGCAGTATCAAACGTAGGTGTGCTGCATTAAAGATGGTACCAGTAGGCAGTATCAACGGGTGTGCTGCATTAAAGATGGTACCAGTAGGCAGTATCAAATGTAGGTGTGCTGCATTAAAGATGGTACCAGTAGGCAGTATCAAACGTAGGTGTGCTGCATTAAAGATGGTACCAGTAGGCAGTATCAAATGTAGGTGTGCTGCATTAAAGATGGTACCAGTAGGCAGTATCAAACGTAGGTGTGCTGCATTAAAGATGGTACCAGTAGGCAGTATCAAACGTAGGTGTGCTGCATTAAAGATGGTACCAGTAGGCAGTATCAAACGTAGGTGTGCTGCATTAAAGATGGTACCAGTAGGCAGTATCAAATGTTGGTGTGCTGCATTAAAGATGGTACCAGTAGGCAGTATCAAACGTTGGTGTGCTGCATTAAAGATGGTACCAGTAGGCAGTATCAAACGTAGGTGTGCTGCATTAAAGATGGTACCAGTAGGCAGTATCAAACGTAGGTGTGCTGCATTAAAGATGGTACCAGTAGGCAGTATCAAACGTAGGTGTGCTGCATTAAAGATGGTACCAGTAGGCAGTATCAAACGTAGGTGTGCTGCATTAAAGATGGTACCAGTAGGCAGTATCAAATGTAGGTGTGCTGCATTAAAGATGGTACCAGTAGGCAGTATCAAGCGTGGGTGTGCTGCATTAAAGATGGTACCAGTAGGCAGTATCAAACGTAGGTGTGCTGCATTAAAGATGGTACTAGTAGGCAGTATCAAGCGTGGGTGTGCTGCATTAAAGATGGTACCAGTAGGCAGTATCAAATGTTGGTGTGCTGCATTAAAGATGGTACCAGTAGGCAGTATCAAACGTGGGTGTGCTGCATTAAAGATGGTACCAGTAGGCAGTATCAAACGTGGGTGTGCTGCATTAAAGATGGTACCAGTAGGCAGTATCAAACGTGGGTGTGCTGCATTAAAGATGGTACCAGTAGGCAGTATCAAGCGTAGCTCTGCTGCATTAGAGATGGTACCAGTAGGCAGTATCAAACGTAGGTGTCCTGCATTAAAGATGGTACAAGTAGGCAGTATCAAACGTGGGTGTGCTGCATTAAAGATGGTACCAGTAGGCAGTATCAAGCGTGGGTGTGCTGCATTAAAGATGGTACCAGTAGGCAGTATCAAACGGGTGTGCTGCATTAAAGATGGTACCAGTAGGCAGTATCAAGCGTGGGTGTGCTGCATTAAAGATGGTACCAGTAGGCGGTATCAAGCGTGGGTGTGCTGCATTAAAGATGGTACCAGTAGGCGGTATCAAACGTAGGTGTGCTGCATTAAAGATGGTACCAGTAGGCAGTATCAAACGTAGGTGTGCTGCATTAAAGATGGTACCAGTAGGCGGTATCAAGCGTGGGTGTGCTGCATTAAAGATGGTACCAGTAGGCAGTATCAAATGTGGGTGTGCTGCATTAAAGATGGTATAAGTAGGCAGTATCAAATGTAGGTGTGCTGCATTAAAGATGGCACCAGTAGGCAGTATCAAATGTTGGTGTGCTGCATTAAAGATGGTACCAGTAGGCAGTATCAAACGTAGGTGTGCTGCATTAAAGATGGTACTAGTAGGCAGTATCAAACATAGGTGGGCTGCATTAAAGATGGTACCAGTAGGCAGTATCAAACGTAGGTGTGCTGCATTAAAGATGGTACTAGTAGGCAGTATCAAACATAGGTGGGCTGCATTAAAGATGGTACCAGTAGGCAGTATCAAACGTAGGTGTGCTGCATTAAAGATGGTACCAGTAGGCAGTATCAAATGTTGGTGTGCTGCATTAAACATGGTACCAGTATGCAGTATCAAACGTAGGTGTGCTGCATTAAAGATGGTACTAGTAGGCAGTATCAAACGTAGGTGTGCTGCATAAAGATGGTACCAGTAGGCAGTATCAAACGTAGGTGTGCTGCATTAGAGATGGTACCAGTAGACAGTATCAAATGTAGGTGTGCTGCATTAAAGATGGTACCAGTAGGCGGTATCAAGCGTGGGTGTGCTGCATTAAAGATGGTACCAGTAGGCGGTATCAAACGTAGGTGTGCTGCATTAAAGATGGTACCAGTAGGCGGTATCAAGCGTGGGTGTGCTGCATTAAAGATGGTACCAGTAGGCGGTATCAAGCGTAGGTGTGCTGCATTAAAGATGGTACCAGTAGGCAGTATCAAGCGTGGGTGTGCTGCATTAAAGATGGTACCAGTAGGCAGTATCAAATGTAGGTGTGCTGCATTAAAGATGGTACCAGTAGGCAGTATCAAGCGTGGGTGTGCTGCATTAAAGATGGTACCAGTAGGCAGTATCAAGCGTGGGTGTGCTGCATTAAAGATGGTACCAGTAGGCGGTATCAAATGTAGGTGTGCTGCATTAAAGATGGTACCAGTAGGCAGTATCAAATGGGTGTGCTGCATTAAAGATGGTACCAGTAGGCAGTATCAAACTGGGTGTGCTGCATTAAAGATGGTACCAGTAGGCGGTATCAAGCGTGGGTGTGCTGCATTAAAGATGGTACCAGTAGGCAGTATCAAGCGTGGGTGTGCTGCATGACAGATGGTACCAGTAGGCAGTATCAAACGTAGATGTGCTGCATTAAAGATGGTACCAGTAGGCAGTAACAAATGTAGGTGTGCTGCATTACAGATGGTACCAGTAGGCAGTATCAAATGTAGGTGTGCTGCATTACAGATGGTACCAGTAGGCAGTATCAAATGTAGGTGTGCTGCATTAAAGATGGCACCAGTAGGCAGTATCAAATGTTGGTGTGCTGCATTAAAGATGGTACCAGTAGGCAGTATCAAACGTAGGTGTGCTGCATTAAAGATGGTACTAGTAGGCAGTATCAAACGTAGGTGTGCTGCATTAAAGATGGTACCAGTAGGCAGTATCAAACGTGGGTGTGCTGCATTAAAGATGGTACCAGTAGGCGGTATCAAGCGTGGGTGTGCTGCATTAAAGATGGTACCAGTAGGCGGTATCAAACGTGGGTGTGCTGCATTAAAGATGGTACCAGTAGGCAGTATCAAGCGTGGGTGTGCTGCATTAAAGATGGTACCAGTAGGCGGTATCAAACGTAGGTGTGCTGCATTAAAGATGTTACCAGTAGGCGCTGTCAAACGTGGGTGTGCTGCATTAAAGATGGTACCAGTAGGCAGTATCAAGCGGGTGTGCTGCATTAAAGATGGTACCAGTAGGGAGTATCAAACGTAGGTGTTCTGCATTAAAGATGGTACTAGTAGGCAGTATCAAACATAGGTGGGCTGCATTAAAGATGGTACCAGTAGGCAGTATCAAACGTAGGTGTGCTGCATTAAAGATGGTACCAGTAGGCAGTATCAAACGTAGGTGTGCTGCATTAAAGATGGTACCAGTAGGCAGTATCAAAGCGGGTGTGCTGCATTAAAGATGGTACCAGTAGGCAGTATCAAACGTAGGTGTGCTGCATTAAAGATGGTACCAGTAGGCAGTATCAAATGTTGGTGTGCTGCATTAAACATGGTACCAGTAGGCAGTATCAAACGTCGGTGTGCTGCATTAAAGATGGTTCCAGTAGGCAGTATCAAACGTTGGTGTTCTGCATTAAAGATGGTACCAGTAGGCAATATCAAACTTAGGTGTGCTGCATTAAAGATGGTACCAGTAGGCAGTATCAAATGTGGGTGTGCTGCATTAAAGATGGTACCAGTAGGCAGTATCAAAGCGTGGGTGTGCTGCATTAAAGATGGTACCAGTAGGCAGTATCAAACAAAGGTGTGCTGCATTAAAGATGGTACCAGTAGGCAGTATCAAACGTAGGTGTGCTGCATTAAAGATGGTACCAGTAGGCAGTATCAAACGTAGGTGTGCTGCATTAAAGATGGTACCAGTAGGCAGTATCAAGCGTGGGTGTGCTGCATTAAAGATGGTACCAGTAGGCAGTATCAAGCGTGGGTGTGCTGCATTAAAGATGGTACCAGTAGGCGGTATCAAGCGTGGGTGTGCTGCATTAAAGATGGTACCAGTAGGCGGTATCAAAGCGTGGGTGTGCTGCATTAAAGATGGTACCAGTAGGCAGTATCAAATGTAGGTGTGCTGCATTAAAGATGGTACCAGTAGGCAGTATCAAACATAGGTGTGCTGCATTAAAGATGGTACCAGTAGGCAGTATCAAGCGTAGGTGTGCTACATGAAAGATGGTACCAGTAGGCAGTATCAAATGTTGGTGTGCTGCATTAAACATGGTACCAGTATGCAGTATCAAACGTAGGTGTGCTGCATTAAAGATGGTACCAGTAGGCAGTATCAAACGTAGGTGTGCTGCATTAAAGATGGTACCAGTAGGCAGTATCAAACGTAGGTGTGCTGCATTAAAGATGGTACCAGTAGGCAGTATCAAACATAGGTGTGCTGCATTAAAGATGGTACCAGTAGGCAGTATCAAGCGTAGGTGTGCTACATGAAAGATGGTACCAGTAGGCAGTATCAAACATAGGTGTGCTGCATTAAAGATGGTACCAGTAGGCACTATCAAACGTAGGTGTGCTGCATTAAAGATGGTACCAGTAGGCAGTATCAAATGTAGGTGTGCTGCATTAAAGATGGTACCAGTAGGCAGTATCAAACATAGGTGTGCTGCATTAAAGATGGTACCAGTAGGCAGTATCAAACATAGGTGTGCTGCATTAAAGATGGTACCAGTAGGCAGTATCAAACGTAGGTGTGCTGCATTACAGATGGTACCAGTAGGCAGTATCAAACGTAGGTGTGCTGCATTAAAGATGGTACCAGTAGGCAGTATCAAAAGTAGGTGTACTGCATTAAAGATGGCACCAGTAGGCAGTATCAAACATAGGTGTACTGCATTAAAGATGGTACCAGTAGGCAGTATCAAGCGTAGGTGTGCTACATGAAAGATGGTACCAGTAGGCAGTATCAAACGGGTGTGCTGCATTAAAGATGGTACCAGTAGGCGGTATCAAAATGGGTGTGCTGCATTAATGATGGTACCAGTAGGCAGTATCAAACGTAGGTGTGCTGCAGTAAAGATGGTACCAGTAGGCAGTATCAAATGTAGGTGTGCTGCATTAAAGATGGTACTAGTAGGCAGTATCAAACGTAGGTGTGCTGCATTAAAGATGTTACCAGTAGGCGCTATCAAACATAGGTGTGCTGCATTAAAGATTGTACCAGTAGGCAGTATCAAACGTAGGTGTGCTGCATTAAAGATGTTACCAGTAGGCGCTATCAAACATAGGTGTGCTGCATTAAAGATTGTACCAGTAGACAGTATCAAACGTAGGTGTGCTGTATTAAAGATGGTACCAGTAGGCAGTATCAAACGTAGGTGTGCTGCATTAAAGATGGTACCAGTAGGCAGTATCAAACGTAGGTGTGCTGCATTAAAGATGGTACCAGTAGGCAGTATCAAACGTAGGTGTGCTGCATTAAAGATGGTACCAGTAGGCAGTATCAAAAGTAGGTGTACTGCATTAAAGATGGCACCAGTAGGCAGTAGCAAACGTAGGTGTACTGCATTAAAGATGGTAACAGTAGGCGGTATCTAACATAGTTGTGCTGCATTAAAGATGGTACCAGTAGGCAGTATCAAACGTAGGTGTGCTGCATTAAAGATGGTACCAGTAGGCAGTATCAAGCGTGGGTGTACTGCATTAAAGATGGTACCAGTAGGCAGTATCAAGCGTAGGTGTGCTACATGAAAGATGGTACCAGTAGGCAGTATCAAACATAGGTGTGCTGCATTGCAGATGGTACCAGTAGGCAGTATCAAACGTAGGTGTGCTGCATTACAGATGGTACCAGTAGGCAGTATCAAACGTAGGTGTGCTGCAGTAAAGATGGTACCAGTAGGCAGTATCAAGCGTGGGTGTGCTGCATTAAAGATGGTACCAGTAGGCAGTATCAAAAGTAGGTGTGCTGCATTAAAGATGGTACCAGTAGGCGGTATCAAACGTGGGTGTGCTGCATTAAAGATGGTACCAGTAGGCGGTATCAAACGTGGGTGTGCTGCATTAAAGATGGTACTACTAGGCAGTATCAAACGTAAGTGTGCTGCATTAAAGATGGTACCAGTAGGCGGTATCAAACGTGGGTGTGCTGCATTAAAGATGGTACCAGTAGGCAGTATCAAATGGGTGTGCTGCATTAAAGATGGTACCAGTAGGCAGTATCAAACGTGGGTGTGCTGCATTAAAGATGGTACCAGTAGGCAGTATCAAGCGTGGGTGTGCTGTATTAAAGATGGTACCAGTAGGCAGTATCAAACGTAGGTGTGCTGCATTAAAGATGGTACCAGTAGGCAGTATCAAACGTGGGTGTGCTGCATTAAAGATGGTACCAGTAGGCAGTATCAAACGTGGGTGTGCTGCATTAAAGATGGTACCAGTAGGCGGTATCAAACGTGGGTGTGCTGCATTAAAGATGGTACCAGTAGGCAGTATCAAACGTGGGTGTGCTGCATTAAAGATGGTACCAGTAGGCAGTATCAAACGTGGGTGTGCTGCATTAAAGATGGTACCAGTAGGCAGTATCAAACGGGTGTGCTGCATTAAAGATGGTACCAGTAGGCAGTATCAACGTGGGTGTGCTGCATTAAAGATGGTACCAGTAGGCGCTATCAAACGTAGGTGTGCTGCATTAAAGATGGTACCAGTAGGCAGTATCAAACGTAGGTGTGCTGCATTAAAGATGGTACCAGTAGGCAGTATCAAACGTAGGTGTGCTGCATTAAAGATGGTACCAGTAGGCAGTATCAAATGTAGGTGTGCTGCATTAAAGATGGTACCAGTAGGCAGTATCAAACGTAGGTGTGCTGCATTAAAGATGGTACCAGTAGGCAGTATCAAACGTAGGTGTGCTGCATTAAAGATGGTACCAGTAGGCAGTATCAAACGTAGGTGTGCTGCATTAAAGATGTTACCAGTAGGCGCTATCAAACATAGGTGTACTGCATTAAAGATGGTAACAGTAGGCGGTATCTAACATAGTTGTGCTGCATTAAAGATGGTACCAGTAGGCAGTATCAAACGTAGGTGTGCTGCATTAAAGATGGTACCAGTAGGCAGTATCAGACGTAGGTGTGCTGCATTAAAGATGGTACCAGTAGGCGGTATCAACGGGTGTGCTGCATTAAAGATGGTACCAGTAGGCAGTATCAAGCGTGGGTGTGCTGCATTAAAGATGGTACCAGTAGGCAGTATCAAACGGGTGTGCTGCATTAAAGATGGTACCAGTAGGCAGTATCAAACATAGGTGTGCTGCATTAAAGATGGTACCAGTAGGCAGTATCAAACGTAGGTGTGCTGCATTAAAGATGGTACCAGTAGGCAGTATCAAATGTAGGTGTGCTGCATTAAGGATGGAACCAGTAGGCAGTATCAAGCGTGGGTGTGCTGCATTAAAGATGGTACCAGTAGGCAGTATCAAACGTATTTGTGCTGCATTAAAGATGGTACCAGTAGGCAGTATCAAATGTAGGTGTGCTGCATTAAAGATGGTACCAGTAGGCAGTATCAAACGTAGGTGTGCTGCATTAAAGATGGTACTAGTAGGCAGTATCAAACATGGGTGTGCTGCATTAAAGATGGTACCAGTAGGCAGTATCAAACGTGGGTGTGCTGCATTAAAGATGGTACCAGTAGGCGGTATCAAACGTAGGTGTGCTGCATTAAAGATGGTACCAGTAGGCAGTATCAAGCGTGGGTGTGCTGCATTAAAGATGGTACCAGTAGGCGGTATCAAGCGTGGGTGTGCTGCATTAAAGATGGTACCAGTAGGCAGTATCAAGCGTGGGTGTGCTGCATTAAAGATGGTACCAGTAGGCAGTATCAAAGCGGTGTGCTGCATTAAAGATGGTACCAGTAGGCAGTATCAAGCGTGGGTGTGCTGCATTACAGATGGTACCAGTAGGCGGTATCAAACGTGGGTGTGCTGCATTAAAGATGGTACCAGTAGGCAGTATCAAGCGTGGGTGTGCTGCATTAAAGATGGTACCAGTAGGCAGTATCAAACGTAGGTGTGCTGCATTACAGATGGTACCAGTAGGCAGTATCAAACGTAGGTGTGCTGCATTAAAGATGGTACCAGTAGGCAGTATCAAACGTAGGCATGCTGCATTAAAGATGGTACCAGTAGGCAATATCAAACGTAGGTGTGCTGCA
Organism: Protopterus annectens; assembly: GCF_019279795.1. Lineage (NCBI taxonomy): Eukaryota > Metazoa > Chordata > Ceratodontiformes > Protopteridae > Protopterus > Protopterus annectens. The sequence goes on from NC_056733.1 coordinate 1,506,138,583, forward strand.
TTAAAGATGGTACCAGTAGGCAGTATCAAACGTAGGTGTGCTGCATTACAGATGGTACCAGTAGGCAGTATCAAACTTAGGTGTGCTGCATTAAAGATGGTACCAGTAGGCAGTATCAAACGTAGGTGTGCTGCATTAAAGATGGTATCAGTAGGCAGTATCAAACGTAGGTGTGCTGCATTAAAGATGGTACCATTAGGCAGTATCAAACGTAGGTGTGCTGCATTAAAGATGGTACCAGTAGGTAGTATCAAACGTAGGTGTGCTGCATTAAAGATGGTACCAGTAGGCTGTATCAAATGTAGGTGTGCTGCATTAAAGATGGTACCAGTATGCAGTATCAAACATAGGTGTGCTGCATTAAAGATGGTACCAGTAGGCAGTATCAAACGTAGGTGTGCTGCATTAAAGATGGTACCAGTAGGCAATATCAAACGTAGGTGTGCTGCATTAAAGATGGTACCAGTAGACAGTATCAAACGTAGGTGTGCTGCATTAAAAATGGTACCAGTAGGCAGCATCAAACGTAGGTGTGCTGCATTAAAGATGGTACCAGTAGGCAGTATCAATCGTAGGTGTACTGCATTAAAGATGGTACCAGTAGGCAGTATCAAACGTAGGTGTGCTGCATTAAGGATGGTACCAGTAGGCAGTATCAAACTTAGGTGTGCTGCATTAAAGATGGTACCAGTAGGCAGTATCAAACGTAGGTGTGCTGCATTACAGATGGTACCAGTAGGCAGTATCAAGCGTAGGTGTGCTGCATTAAAGATGGTACCAGTAGGCAGTATCAAATGTAGGTGTGCTGCATTACAGATGGTACCAGTAGGCAGTATGAAAGCAGCAAGATCTTTGACATCCTTGTAGAAATGTTTCTTCAGGTCTTTCTTAAAATCTGCAGCAGTTCAACTTACAGTGAGCTAATTTTCAACAATAACTAACAAATATTGGTTTGCTCCTGACTCCAAACATCGTTCTGCATACTTGTGATTCAGTTCAGTACAATTTTACTTCTGTTATTGCTAAGTAACAATTTAGCCTTTCTGATTGCAAAATTTATTTTCAGCTGTCCTGAAAAAAATTCAGAATGTGTTACTATCTTTTTTTGAAAAAACACAAATTTAGGAAACAATATTCACTGGGAATATGCTTTATTTAGAGAACATAATACTTCCTTATCTCTAAGAACTACTTTGAAAAACCATGAGAAGCAATTACAAAAATATACTTCACAGAAAGTTCTTGTGTTCTACAGTTTTGCTTTATTTATGGAACATGTCATTCATGTGGGATTCTGTTACAGTGTAAACCAGGAAGTACCTGCCTACAAATTTAATTGCAATAGTCACAATTCAAAATGCATGATCTATAAGCATTTGCACCTGATGCTACCTGGCAAATAGTATCCATGCAAAAAAAAAAATTGTTTGAATCACAGGAAATTATGGGTAATGTATATACCAATGGATGAGACTTGCCTACTGTAAAAATTGTGCAGAAGAAGCTGCGCAGATTTCAGCACAGAAAATAAATTACTATTTGGCAATACTTCTTGTAGAATTCTATAAAAAAAGTCATACAGTTCAGCAGAGGAACTGTTTGAACTCTACAGCTTGTGAGAAAGGTTTCATAGAATGTGCCTTGTAAACAATGATTTTGAAAGTGGCATCTTACATTCTTTCATTGTAGGGTAACATCACCTAAACTAACCATATATGTAGGTGATATAACCTATGCTGTCTCCTCATCCACACTGATGCAAAACGATCTGAGAATGCAACTACATTACTGCTGAATTTGGGTGAAAAATGTTTAGGTTAACTACAAAAAAAAGTCCATGCTTTCTGGTACTAATATAAACTAAAGCAAACAAAACAAAATGACGCTGAATGTGTATTATGCATTGTAATCATGCAGATATGGCAACAAATGCCTCTTGGAATTTGGATTAATCCAATTTTGACATTTATATACAAAGCAGAAACAATGTGAATCAATATTAGTGTCTTCGAAGCAGAATACTGTCTTCTTCTCATAGTATCTCATTCCTTCTATAACAACCAAACCATTCAAACTTCTACAAGTAAAATATACATATTTAATTCAGTATTAGAAGATAAGGAACACCAATGCCTGACCCTATCTAAAGCAAAACACCTCAGAGTTACAGATAGAAGTACCATAAATTTTAGACATCTAACATTAAATTATTTCTTAACTACTTCCCATGCATATCTCAAACACTAATAACTAAACCTACACTTGTATATACACAAGAAACAATAAGGAAGCAATCACCTTATCTAGACCATGTTTTAATATACCTGCTATATAAGGGTTATGCCAAATATCTTATCCATGTACTTGAATACAATGACTGAAGCAATAAGATGTGTGGTACAGCACCAGTCTTTCAGGAAAAAAGAAAACACAGTTATCCTCTACAATATTACTAAAAGTGAACATATTTTAGAGCTAATGGTTAGGTAGCTTATTTAATTCCACAATAAACTATCATACAGATTAGGTTCATAACTGTTATCACACTTTCTCTAGTAAAAACTACTTTATAATATGATTGTATTGCATATTTTATCATCACATATAAGCAAATTAAAGTTCTAATGCAAATTAATAAGTGCAATGCTTTCCTTGACATTTTATAACTTCTGCAATCCAATTATTTTTATTTATTTGCTGCGCATGCTTACATACCATCTTGTACTAATCCTTTATCATATGTTTGTCTATGGCCTCCACTGTGGCTAGAATGGTTCCACAGGCAGTCCACATAACAGTTAACAAAAACAAATAAAGAGGTAAATAAACATAAAGTTTTAAAAGTCATGTTGCAAGTCAAAATGTGTGCTAGATTTATAATAATAGCAGAGGTATGCATTTTTACTGCCATCTCATAAACCAGCGACATATAAAACTGACTCATTTACAAGATTTGTTAAAACTGCTGATGATGTTCAGTAAACAACTAATTTATTTCCTTGGCTATATATATCTAATTGTGCATTTATTTTCTAAAACTCATGGCTAGCATTGAAAGAACCAAGAAAGACTGTAATACTTATATCATATACTCCTTTGTCTCCTTATCACCGGCTTAGACAGAAATGGAATACCTTAATTATGGCTTATGTTTGTAATAGCATATGCTAATCTATAATCGGTATCCATACATAAATACTGATTCATTTTTCTTACATTTGCCTCAACTGATCAATCAGTTTTGTTAACACTGTTATTCATAGACTCGAGAGTAATTCCACGTGATATGTCATTGCTTTCCATTAACTGTAAACAAATACGTTTATAATAAACAATTACATGCTATATGTGGCTTCCCAAGCAAAACAATGGCCTTGTTTGATTTAAGAAAACAGTATATTGGTATCATATAAAAAGCTCATTTGAACTGTTCTTCCTAAAAAGACAGTAAAACTTAGAGCTGAAATAAAAATTTCAAGTTAACACCTGCCAAGGGATATCCTTTTAATTGGTGTCTCTTCAGTCAGGTCTTTTGCAATCAAAACATGGCATGCTATACAATTAGGAAGTGAATGTTGGAGTGTTAGCATTAATATAAGTCCATTAAGTACATAGATTAGATACATACTTTGCAGTCATATTAAACAAATTTAATAATATTATACCTCCCAAAGGAGCCAAGCTCAAACTTGTACGTGCACACAGAACATTAATCACTATTACAAACTTTCTAAAAGTACATGAAAATATATGATGAACTTATACACAGATAATTCTAAAATTAATTCTATTTAATAAACGTTTTAGCTATCTCATACATTCAGAAATGGCTGTCATAAAACATTTTTACCAGTAGATTTAATAAAACTCTAACATTAAAACTTTGACACTAATGACATTTCTTGCATATTCCAAATCAACATACTGATAACGTATCATAACTTGTGTATTGTTTTATGAAGTAAGGTCTTAACTGATATTGCTTAAACTTATGTTACATCTTACAAAATTTTTTAACATAAATGATCTTACTTGACAGGAGAGAGTTGTTGACTCTATGTACCCTCTTCCCAGTCTGCCAGTGGGTAGTTTGCACCCGATATTTTCCCTGGCTGCCACCTTTTCCCTGAAAAAACAAATATAAAGAATAGCTTTAATATTATGTAAAATAGCTGTATGTCATGATGTTACGTGTCATTAATTTAATTTAATTAGTGCACATTCAATTTATGTAAGGTATGGACTTGTGTAAGAAAATAGCATTCATAATACATAATTAATTTTTGTCTTAGAAAAATCATATACACACACACACACACACACACACACACACACACACACGTGTGCACACCGCATTTCTGTTTTCATTTTCAAATGTCCAACATGCTTCTGTATATCATAAAGGTGACAGTGCTGTATATGGACTCCCATCTTAAGCACCTAAATCACTACCCTTGAAATAAGCTAATTAATACTTGACTTAGTCTTAGTAGGACTGACATATCCAGTAACACTGTAGAGGCACTAGAGTAAAGTGTTACATGTGGTGTTAACTAAAATCTTAGCTTCTCCTATAAACAGAGTTGTGGAAATGTGAAGGTTAGGTGGCTTCATCACACAGGATTTGAAATGTTGCATCCTACTTTGCTACGTTTTATTTATAAATATGCATTTAACTGGTAATACAATTATTTCCTAATGTCGTAGACAGCTTCCATCAGTTTGACTACCTGGAGATGTAGTGCAAGGTGAAATGTTATTCATTCACGCTACCACACCTTAGTTCTTTAATGTCACTTTGATTACAAAAGCAAGACTGTCACACAGTCCATTTCTAAACCAGCAATGCATGAGGCAGACAGCTTTCATGTTACATCACTCCTTTACTATAACAGGCTGGAGCTGCCACTCCCATGGTCCACTACCACACTTTCCAGTTCATCACTTATGTACATCACACAAAGAAATGTGTGTTATATATTGAACTGATAGGAGCACACATGAGGACATAGTGATGTCATGATGATACTAAATACCATAGGCATGTTGGCAGGACAACTGTAGGCACAAAATCCCAAAGCTCAAAGGAGAAGTAATGTGTTGTATCATAGTACCATTATAATACATGCAATTAGCCATACACATTTTATAAGCTCTCAACAAAACAATTTTTTTACAGCTCAAAGCCTCCTAAGTACATAATTCTTGTTATTAAGGAACTTGTAAAGAGTCCAGCTCTCTTGCACAGATCTGAGTTTGGGTGCTGGAAGAGGTGGGTAAGGGAGGATGGGATTCAGTAGCAATCACAAGTTAGCCCTTTGTAAAGAAGGACTGGCAGTTCTATTTGGCAGAAACACCACAATTCAAGATACAGAAATGACAAAGAAAAGGGACATGGGCTTGATATTGCGAAGAAGGTGATGGAAGCTTTCATAAACAAGTGTGTGGAAGGAGGTTCATGCACAAAGAGGACACCATAGGACAAAGCAGTAACATAGGAAGTTACATCAGCCTCTCAGGGCATGAATAAGGAACTAAAGCAAGGAAAAAAATGGTCTGGCTGATTGCAAGGAAGTATATATCAGTTAAATGCATGTATGTTTGTGGGATTTGTAGCCATGTGAAAATATGCAAACTGCAGACTTAATTTGAAACACAGAATTATGCTATGGGCAACATGTTGTCTTCAAACTTTAGAAAGGCTTATGAGCCTTTTACTGATACATCAGAAGTACTTTCAGCTTCTCCATAACACACGCATACATGCATGCACACAAGCACATAAGCACGCACGCGCACACACACACATACGCACACGTGTACGCATGCACGCACACACACACGCACACACCACATACGCATTCATGCACACACACGCACACAAGTTTCTGGGTATCCACGTTCACAAAACATCCCAAGTAATACATCACATTCCTTTCTAAATTCTTCATCATTAGAAGTCATTCTATTAATTCTTACAAATTGCCCTTTTATAATACTTCTGTTGGAAAGGATGGGCACTAGCATAATGTAGAATAGAATTAGAGTATGACTTCTTTCTGTATACCCTTAAATTAAATTTATCACCTTCCTTGTAAATAGTGACGTCTAAGTATGCAATTTCTTTATGGCCGATATTGTATGTAAACCTTAAAAATTCAGTAGATTCGGAAATGTACTGATAAAATTCCATGAATGTTTGAAATGTTCCTTTCCAAAAGATACAAATATCATCTAAAAACCGTTTGTAAAATACCCAGCAATCCTTGTATATACTATTCAAAACAAACTTCTTCTCCCACACCATTAGTATCAGGTTAGCATACATCGGGGCACACCTTGCCCCCATTGCCAGTCCACTGGTCTGTTGAAAAAATTCTCCCTGAAAGAAAATGTAATTATTTTTTAAAACCAATTCCATCAATTGCATACACATATGTATCTCATCAGGGTTTAAATGTGTATCTTCTCTTAGGTATTCTTCAAACCATTCAATGCCAATAGCATGAGGTTTTGTGCCAAATAAATCCACAATGTCTGTAGTGATGAAAATTAAATCCTCACTAAAAATGTCTTGCTTAATACTCCTTATAAAATCCCATGAGTCCTTTAACAACATTGCATTTGTCATTACCAAATGTTTTAGTTTTACATCCAATTACCTTGCCAAAGGGGATGTGACAGATCCCTCTGCAGCCACAATCGGCCTTAGGGGTGGGTCATGGACATTTTTGTAAGTTTTTGGTATTCCAAATGTAGAAGGAACTTGTGGGCATGGATTGTGCAAAAATTCGAATAGCTTCCTATCTATAAAACCTTCCAATAATAAATCATACAAAGTTTATCTTTTTGTAGGCTATGTTCATTTCATTAATAGAGACTTGGGAATATTTATTCTCATCATATAAGTGTTCTAACATTTTTGCCTCATACATCACATTATCCATTAAAACAATCCCAGAAACTTTAATTACGCAAGTGAGACAAGAGGTGGCTAGTGAGAGGACAGGCAAATATGCCCAATCTTGGCAACTTCCAAATTTAGCCCTGTGGGTGATCATTTAAGCTTGAAAGAAAATAAGAATGAGGGGAACTTTGGTTCGACATGTATCACTGATTTTAGTGGGGATGCCAATGTTGTATGTAGAACCATCGAAAGGGAATAGACTAGGTTCAGTAGAATCAGTGACCTTAAACTAGACTTTAAAACCCCTGTCAGTTTCAGACTTACCTGCTGTTCCTCTCACTTCACTGATTGTCTTCCTCCACATTCTCTCTCTTGTCTCTACCCGCTCCGTTCGACCTTCGGGCTCACTCCGGTCCCCTACCCTACCCCCAATTCCCACCCACCCCCACTGGTCCTACCTTTATATCTCTACAAACCACACCCCTACACAATTCATACCAATCAGACACACCTTAACTACAACATCCCTCCCCCCTCTATCTCAATACACCCACTAATTACACATCTCTCCTCCTCCTCTAACTGATTCTAAACATACAATTACTTCCTAGTTAATCTCTCACCCTCTCTTCCTAACTATGCACATAACACTAAACTCTTCTCAACTACAAATACTAGTCATACTATCACTTTTAACTCCACTCACAACTACCTATATCTTAACCTCCTACGAACAACCCATACACTCTACCTCTACATTCTCCTCCTCTCAAACCTCTTCACCGACAACGTTTGCTGTGACCTTCCAAAATCCCACTTATAAATCTAACTACTTTCTAGCTAAATTTCACAGACTAGCTCATATTAAATTCTATAACCAGAAAACTAGAAAGTTCACCAACTACATTTGTACAAATCATCAAACCAAACAACATCCACTCCCACACTCACTTTTAGACGGAGACATTCATCCCAACCCTGACCCTCAGCACACCCAGACCATAGAAACAAACATCAATAACAAAACTAGGCCTATATCTCCAACAAAATGTACCAACTCACTCACCTTAGCTCATCTGAATATACGTAGTATTTGTAACAAAATTGCTCAACTCCATGCTCTCCTTGATGTCAACCAATTTGATATCCTTTGCCTATCAGAAACATGGCTAAAACCTTCTATTAAAGATAATGAAATCACCCCACCTGGATATAAAATCATAAGACTTGACCGCCCAAAAAAAAAAGGGAGGAGGTGTTGCAATTCTTTATAAATCACAGCTACAAATCACCACAACAAACCTGAACCTCCCCTTAGTCAATAACACCGAATTAATATGTTCTAAACTCCAACTAAACTACAGCAAAGCTATTTATATAATTTGTATATATCTCCCCCCAGGAAATAACATTAATGCTCTTGAGTCCGTCCTTAGTTGGCTCTCTTCTAATGTTCCACAAGAAACATTAATCCTAGGTGACCTAAACATTGATTGGAATTCTTGCAACAACTCAAACCCTACCTTCCACATTAACCTACATGGCTTCTCTCAACTTATATCAGGCCCTACCAGAACTAATAAAATCAATAATAATGAAACCACATTAGACTGGATACTTACAAACACTCCCCAACAAACGTATAACTCTGGCACCCTACCAGATGACCTAAGTGATCACTCATTAACTTATATTATTAGAAAAAAAAAAGCGGCATAACTTTTCCAACCACTTTCCGAACACTACGTTCAAAAAAGCTATTTAACTCAGAACTTTTTCTAACAGAACTAAAGCTATGTAACTGGACCCCTCTAAAGATACTCCCTCTTAATGATGCAGTACAATACTTCAACTCCACGTTCTTATATATTCTAGATCAGCATGCACCAACTCGCACTATTAGAACCAAAACCAAACCAGCCCCATGGCTTAGCAATGATACTAGACATAAAATCATTACCAGAAACAAAGCCTGGACTAAATGGCGTACTACCAAGTTCCAAGCTGACCATCAAACCTTCAGAGAATGTAGAAACAACACAAAAAAAGCCATACTGTTAGACAAAAAGAACTACTACCTTCATTTACAACAAACATCCAATAAGGAACCAAAAAAATTCTGGTCCACCATCAATAATCTTCTATCCCCAGGCCAAACTATTACACCCAACCCACAACACTGTAACCCTGACAACCCTATACAAACAGCAAATGCCTTTAACTCCTTCTTCACTAATACTATACAAAATCTTGCAAATCACTGATCTCCCGATACCTCAAAGATACTTCCTTCTTCTGTAAATACACCCTGCTCATTTCACTTTCTTCCCATTTCTACATCATATATCTTTTCCTTGCTACAAAAACTTAAACCTACCACCCCCTCCACAGACAAACTCCCTGCCGAGTTCCTGCAAATAGGAGCTAAAGCCATTGCGTATCCCATTTCTATATTAATAAACAGATCCATCAATGAACAAACTGTCCCTGAAATCTGGAAAATATCTCATATTATCCCACTACAAAAAGGAGGAAACTAATGATTTCTCTAACTATCGTCCCATAAGCTTTACTATCCCCATTTGCCAAAATCATGGAAAAATGTATCCATAAACAACTCCTTAACCATCTTCTCCAACACAACCTACTTGCCAACTGTCAGCATGGTTTCAGACCTTCACACAGTACTACCACTGCACTGCTCTCTTTCACTAACACCATCAACTCTAACCACAATAAAAACAGTCTCTCTTCAGCACTATTCATAGACTTATCCAAAGCCTTTGACATGGTGAATCACCAACTACTCTTGCACATTCTCTTCTCTCTCTCACTTGATCCCCACAGCATAATTTGGTTTAAATCTTACCTTGAAAACCGCCAACAAGCAGTACTCTGGAAAAAGTCACTATCTGACCACCTTCCTATCTGTCTAGGTGTGCCACAAGGCTCCATCGTAGGACCACTTCTATTTTCCATCTTTATCAACGACCTCCAATCAGCTATCCCTCATACTACCTGTAGTCAATATGCAGATGACTCCACTATAATCTGCACAGCTACCTCTCAAACTGAACTTCAGACTCTTACCCAAAAAGCCTTTAGCACAGTAGAACAATGGTTCTCACAATGCTGCCTCCTACTCAACCCCAAGAAAACTAAGCTACTACTCCTTTCACCAACACGAAATCACATCCCCCTAAATTTCACTATTACTTCCAATAACAGTACTAGTATTTCTCCAGACACCACCACAAAATTATTAGGAATTACTATAGACAATAATCTTAATTTTGAAAATCACATTAACTCTACCATAAAATCTGTAAACAAAAAAATAGGTAGCTTATACAGAATCAAACCCTTTCTTACTCCTGCCACTAGAATTACCCTAGCCAGAACTTATCGGATCTCTACTTTACTTTAAGCATGCCCTATTTATACCAATCTCTCAAAAAAAAATCTCAATAAACTAGTTATATGCTACAATAACATTGCTAGATTTGCTACCGGATCCCTATTCAGGACACATCATTGCGTTAATCTTAGACAACTAGGTTGGCTTGAACTTCCCAATCAGATTCAACTACAACAACTTATAATAGCTCACAAAACCCTGTACCAACCCACAAAAACCCCAATACTCAATAGCCTTATTGCCCCTTATTATAACCTTAAACATCTACGGTCTTCTAAAAAACTTTTGATCAACACCACTAGACCCAATAACTCTGCAGGAGACTGCTTGTTCTCCAACTCAGTAGGAAAAGTATTGAATAAATTACCCACAGACATCTCATCTCAAAAAGTATCTCAATAAAGAATGGTTATGTCCCTGCACTAATCCAGACTAACCCTGTTTTTTCCTTCCCTGTCATCCTTCCTTCCCCCTGAACCCAATTACATCCAATAACTCAGTAGGGGACTCTCAGCTGCTCAACTTTCCACTATGATTTGGAATAAAAGACCCACTGCCTACTTACCCCAATGTCTCTCCCTTTCCTTCATAAGAGTATCCCTGCCTCTCTTTCATAACAGTAACTATTCTACTTCCTCTATGAAAATAATCTAATCCTTAAACTCAACCTATACTATCCCTGATACCTTTCCTATCTTTCCTTCATCTCTGTTCACATTTATTATCATTTCATTTAATATGTTTTTATAATGAGGATTGTGCTAAGCACATCACACAGTAACTGATGTTCTATATTTCACATGTGTGTAAAGAGTACTCTGTTATGAACACCACACAGCCTGTTACCTTTACTCACTTAAAAAGTAATCTCAAAAAAAAAAAGTTTCCTGTTTCCATTAAATCTGCATTTATTTTTATTGTTACACTTTATTAATTGATGTACTAATAATTTGGAGCTTTTCTCCCCGGGCCTCTACTGAAAATGGACATATATCCAGCTAGACTAGCCCGGTCAACAAATGTAAAAGAAAATAAATAATAAAATAAATGTGTCTATAGGAAGGGAACACGTATCAAAAATGTTTTGGAAGGATACTATGTCTGTAAGGGGGGTAGAACTCGAAAAAAGAAAGGGACATTCAAATGTGGGAGATGTATGCGATGTCCTTTCATTATGAATACTGAACTAGTCCACCTGGATTCCAGAAATAGAACCCTCATAGCAAGGAGCTATAGTAATTGTGAGACCAGCAGGGTTGTGTATCTTGCCTTATGTGAGTGCAAGGCATTCTATGTAGGAAAAACTGAGAGGAAGCTGAAAAGGAGAGTATATGAACATTTGAATGCCATAAGTAATAGAAATGTTAATAATGCTCTATACAGGCACAGTATAGAATGTGATAAAGGAAAGTTTAGTTTTTTTGTACTTGAGGAGATCCCAAGGGATATGAGGGGTGGTATGTGGGAGACCAGAATTGAATACAGGGAACTTTACTGGCAGATTTTTTTAGAAGCCAGTAGGTTCCCTGGACTAAACCATGGTTTATGCCTGGCCCCAGTTTTAAAGCTGAGAGAGGCAAGATTATAACATTTTCAAAAACATATACAAATTTGTCATTTGATTGTGTTGAGTCCCTGCATAGTGAGATTCCATAGTTATTTTAAATGGGAAACAGTTGCAGGTTTTTGATCCAATAGATATCACATGAATAACATTTTATGAATTTTATAAACTTATATATCAAGTTTTTTTATGATTTATTGCCCTTAAGGAGAGAATCTGTTTTAACATTTATTGAAGCAAGCAGTTACAGGGTTTATTTTACATTATGAATTGTATTAAAAAGAACCTTTAAAGCATAGAATTGTTTTTGTAAGTTATTTATGTTAGTGGAGGTGAAAAGGATTGTGGGTAAAGCCTATAGCATATGTTAATTTTAGCGATGCACTGTTTTTATTGCTGAATTTGTATTTAATTGAAGTATTTAAGGCATGTAATTTAGTTTGTTAGTTTTATCTGATGAAGTTGAGGATGAAAATGTATTTTCAAGGAGTATCGTTTATGTGTTGTGCTTTCCTACTGCATTAAAACTGTGTTAAGCCAATCTCCTGTTTCCTGTCTTCTGGAGTTCCATTGAGGTGTGGATAACTGTTTTCTAAGCTACAATTGCACCTTTTTCTCCTTCATTGTGGTTATTGGATGTATATAAAAGATCCCATGTCACCTATCAAAAAGAGTAGGGAAAGTTATCTGATGCCCTGAACAAATTTCCCACAGTAGTATAAATACCACCACAGAAAAGAGGCCTCTAGCCTAGAAGGACTAACCCGATCAACAAAGAATAATATCTAGCTAGATAAATAGATAAATGTATAAACAAATATATTTTTATAAGTTGCACCTAATGTGTCTGAGATAATTTTATCTGCTCTCTCTCAGGTGAGGAAAAGGAGTGGAAGTTGAACTATGAGCAGAACACGGGATTTGAATTGTTGAAGAACTAAACTACAGATGCCCAAAAAAGAAATAATTGTGATGTGAATAAGCCAGCTGTTTTGCAAGCAGATGTCATTCAGAATGGTATAGGAATTGTGATCCCACAAGACAACAGAAGTCTCATCAGTGGCCAAAGATATTTGAAGATACATAAAAGACACATATTTATGTAGAAAAAGAAATTGCTAGAAATACTATATGCATGTGAAAACCATCCATATATATGTTTATGATGAATTCATTCAGGTAGAAATCATGAATCTTTGGAAAGCATATTATGAAGGTTATTGTGCAAGTTATTTCTGACACTCCACAGAATGTTACTGAAGTTACGGAACAATTATCTGAAAATTGAATACAGGAAAGGCAAGGAACTACATAGACAGCATATATGTTGTCTGGTGTATTTATAAGAGCTGAATAAAGATTTATAAAGGAAGAAAACTAGAGACTATTTGGATAATTATTCTTGTTTACCAATGACTAAATAAAAAATATCTTATATGTACCTCATATGCTAAAACACACACTTCTTATGTAGAACAGCAGTTCTGTTTATACTCATTGCAGATATAATACAGCAATAGTTACAATATTTTCAATCATTTGGACAATCTTAACCACAATGCTATGATTGTTCCCCCTAGCTTGAAACCATTGTCTTTATGCTCATTTCATGGCTTACAGTCTTCTTATAGGCCTTAAATTTCATGGTTGATTAAAACAAGTTGGTGCAGTATTTAAATAGCTGAACCCATTTAATGCAGTTTTTTTTGGTTTGTTTTCCATACTCTCCATTAGTTACTTAATCATAGGAATTTTGAGCATAGTCTGAGTTGGTATTCAATCTCTTAAAATGACCATGTCTCAATTCTTTCCTTATGTTTTAGCGATAACACTATGAGACTGGCACACTTAGTTTTTGATAACATTGATATCATCCATTAAGCTATTTGTTTACTACTTTTTGTATAGCCCTTCCTTGAGTCTCAACTATTTTGTAATTGTTTAAGTGGACCTTTTCTAATGGAGTAGTTTGAACAGATTATTGAACCAGGTTTTATTTGCTTGGCAGCTTAGAATACCATTTCCCTTTTTTCTCTTTTCTGTGGCTCAGTGAGTGTATCATCTCAAAGAATTACTAATAATGGTCAGTTTCTTTCTTTATTATAGTTACTGATCTCTGCTACGAGACTAACTCTAGAAGTTAATATTTCTTTCCATTCTGGTCTTCTGTTATCAGGTTAGTTGTACTTTACCTTATTTAATTTATTTCAAACTGGCGTTACCATTTAGCCAAGATTTGTTTTCTGCTGAGGGGACAAAACTAGTCCCTAGTCCATTGTTAAATCCATAGCCTCAGTGTTTCTATTATGCAATCCATGTTACATGGCTTAGACATTTTGCATGCATTCCTGTGCTATGGCCAACACTGTATTCAGCCTACTTTGTATATTATTATAGTGCCTTTTGACACTTTTATATAGTGTTTTATCTTCTTCCAAAGGTTTTCCCTGGAACCAACAGTAAATGAAGATGCCTGCCATATAATGATTGAACTCTATTAAGGCTTTTTGCACTTCTCTAATGGAAAACAGGATGCATGGTACTACCTGCTCCCAGTTATCCCTATCTTCTGCAATCAGCATGGACTTTAACTTTTGGTTAATAAGCCCCATTAACCCATTAATCTGAGGGTGATATACTCTGGTTTTTAGTTACTTGTTATCAATGTATTGGCCGTTCGACGTTTCCTGCTTTTGGTTAAGCAGTGTAGAAGTAAGGGTTTTGGTGTTTTAGCTGTCGATGTAGTGATACAGACTCATCATATCATATGCCTGCAACCCTAGGCTCCCCCATGGTAACCTGGCATTTTGCTGGCTGGCTAATTGTAGAGATAGATTCCCCTCAGACTCCTCCTGCCTCGTATCATGGTAAGGTTTCAGGGTCTATATTAAATCAGTGAATGTTTAAAAAAGCGAACACTGATTTATCAACCCCATGTAAGCAAAAGCTTACAATCCCAAACACTCAGAACAGTGATTTTTCCCCAGGAAAAAAAATTGCTGTTCCACAAAAAAGTAAATAAAAATAAAAACTTCAAAACATTACATAAAGTGCCCCCCACATCCCCCTACTTAAATATACCAACTCCGAGATCGCACTACAGTGACGAAAATGACAAAGTAACAGAGATGGCCAAGCGATTTCTATCCCAGGGAAAAAAATCGCTTATATGCTGTTTTGCTATTTTGTTGTATTGTGGTTTCAAGTTCGATCAAGACACATTTGAAGGATTGCATCTTTGATTATATAATAGGAACCCAGGTTTCATCATGTTAACATGGTACAATGTGTGCCCCTGTCTCCTGCCTAGCAGTTTTACCATGTAGTTAAAATCACTGAGCTTCCTCACCACTTTGATGTGTCCCTCCCAAGCTGCCTGTAGCTTATTCTGTCTGAATGGAATGAGACCCACCACCTGCTGCCCCACAGCATACTCTCAGGCTCAAGCATTCCTGTCATACCAATCTTTTTCTGCTGTTGAGCTTCTGCCAGGTTCTCTTGGGAATAGTCCATGAGCTCTCTAAGCCTTGTCCTGAGGTTTAGGACATATGCCACAATAGACTCCTTGTGGGATTCACACTCACCTTCCCACTCATCACAAATCAAATCTAAAGGCCCCCTTCACCCTATACCCAAACAGCAACTCAAAGGGTGAACAACCTGTGGATTCCTGGGGTACCTCTCTGCATGCAAACAACAGATGGGGCAGATATTTGTCCCACTCACTCTCATACTGGTCTGGAAATACCCATAGCATGGTCTTTAGTGTACAGTTTAATCTCTCCACACGACCATTAGTCAGATGATGGTGGGGGTGGTTTTAGGTGCTTTCTCCCACAGCACTTCCATAGACAAGCCAGCAAATTTTACATGAAAATGGCACCTCTGTCAGTCTGTATTTCTCTCAGGAAACCTACCGTACTGAAAATCTCTAACAAAGCATTTACTACTTTATCTGCCTTGATGGAGAGTAGAGCCAATGCCTCAGGGTATCTGGTGGCATAATCTACTACCACTAGGATATATTTCTTTCCTGTGGAACTTTGGGTACTCAAAGGCCACAGAATATCCATAGCTACCTTCTGAAATGGCTGCTCAGTCACAGGCAAATTCATCAAAGGAGCTTTGACCTTGTCTCCCTGCCATGACTACTTTTTGGCACTGCTCACAGGTCCTGCAATCCCCTGTTACATCCTTTGCTATCCCACACCAATAAAAGGTATGCATTATATGTCTCTTTGCATGCTTTATGCCCATTTGACCTGCAAAATGAATATCACTGGCTATGTCAAGTAGTGCCAGACAGCAGGCTCAGGGCATTACCAACTGCTGTATTACCTCACCCTATAGCCCTCCCTCAGAGGTACACTCTCTGTACAGTAACCCTTTGCTCCAGTATACTGATTCCCCCTTTCCTTGAGAATCAGGTGCTTCCTTAGCTACCTCCCTCAAGCCTTGTATTGTAGTGTCTGAGAGCTGAGCCTGTCTCAGTTCTAGTTTTGTGACTCTTCCCAGCTCCCCTTCCATAGGAAGTCTGGTATTTTCTGACAGTGATGCCTCACTGTCAGCCTGGTTACTACCACTCACCTCTGCCCTTGCAGTCAGTATGTCCAACAGAACATCAGTACCTACCAGCAGCTGTGGCTCACCTTCATGCTCAATGCTATAGACCCTCAATGAAATCACCACCTCACCAGTCCTGGCTTCAGGTGTGGTGTCTGTCTGGGTCTTCCCCAGGCCAGCAGACCCACATGCCTGTCTCCAAGCTTGACTACATGTAACTGTATGCAGATATGGTACTGCATTCTCAAAATTAGTCCCTATCAGGACATCTGCAGGGATATCCTCAAACATACCTACTTGCTTGCTTCCTTTTCCACCCCCCCCCCAGCCAAGATTAACTCTGGCCAAAGGCATTTGGATTGGGGTCCCTCCTAAAGCCCTGTCTCTAGTGAACTGCCCAAGCAAGCACTGTTCCTCTATAACCACTGCAGGCTTCACAATAGTTATGTCAGAGGCTGTGGCTCTCTTAGCAGTGGCCTCTTTTCTATCCACTAAGATAGGATACAACCTCTTGTGATAGTTTGATACCCCTGCTGTCTGCAGACAACTTAACACTAGCATACTGTTATTCCCACTTGCTGACTTCCCCACCTTTTTATCCCAACTTGCCTCCATGGAAATCTATATGATACACTGCCCCCTCAGTTACATTTAAAATATTGAACCCTTGATCCTGGGTGTGTACCTGAACTACTGGCTTCCCCTGTTACTGATGAATTCTGTTGGGGTGGTTTAGGCTGCCCACCATGGGTTCCCTTATATCCATATGCAGCACTGGGCATCCCTTTCCTGTGCAGTGATGCCCTGCTTACTAATAAGAGATCACCTTTTCCCCCAGCTCATCTGCAAAGTTAGATTCTTGGTCTGTCGACCAGATTCTCATGTCCTCAGGCAAAGTGCTAAGGGCTTTTTCCCTCACCAAAAGGTCTAAAAGCCTTTCAAAAGTAGTGACCTGACACGCACTCACCTGTCTATGAAAATAAATGCTTAATTCAGCAATATAATTACACACACTTTCATCTGTCTTGAGTCTATGCTCACAAAACTTTTTTTCAGTAAGCTTCAGATGTTAACTTAAAGCATTTAAGTGAACATTTGGCTTGATCATATTTTACACAATCAATATCAGACAATTTAGACCAGCAATTACAGCTTTACCATGGATTAAGGGGATCAGGAACCATTCCCAGAGCCCTTGGTCAACCTTATATTGCTTATATGCACTTTCAAATTATGAATAAACAATTAAATTTATCATCCTCTGTAAACTGTGGAAGAAATGTACTGACCTTTATTGCTTCTGAGGTTCACTTATTCCCTTCCCCATTACCTCCATGACTCGGGGGAAGAGTCAGCATCTCCCTCTCATGCTGACGCTGCTTCACATTTTCTTCAGTCTCCAAATGCCACAGTCTCTCTGCTGACTCTAATTCCATCTGTTTCTCTTTTCTTCATCCTCCAAACACCACAGTCTCTCTGCCGAGTCTAATTCCAAATATTTGGCTTCCAGGTCAAGTCTCTAACTCCAGATGGATTTTTAAGTCCTCTGAGGAAAAGGTGAACTGTCCTGTTTCTTAGGGTTTCAGATTCCCATCAACAGGATGGTTATCCTCCTGGTTGGTGGTCTGAGCTGCAACTAAGGCTGAAATAATTTCCTCTTTAGTCAGGTTGGCATGCAGCAGTCCTTTAGCTTCACACACCTTGGCCAACTGGTTCTTTGTCAGCTTGCCTTAATCCTCCTCTGATATATTTGCCTGCTTTCCCTGACTAAACTAAACTAACAAAATAAATTAAACAGAACAGTTATGAAATGAAACTCTAAATGTTTACCTAGTGGCTGCTTAAGAGAACACCCACCTTTAGTGACAACTGCTTACAGCCTACAGAAGTTCAATTAACATCCCACAATTGCCACCACAAATTGTGCCATCCCCACTCTGGAAGAGTAATCAAGGATCCTGAATCCTCACCACTGACACTGGAGAGGGAAATTCACTTGGAATACAAATGGATGCTCTAAATATTTCCAGATGTAGACCTCTCTGAATCAAGCACAATTTCACTTAAGAGCACACAGGGGATGCACTCAGCCTGGGGTCTGGGTTTTTCTCTCTGTCTCTCCCAAGGTCCTCAATAAGGCTCCCCACTAGCACAGCTGCAGAGTTGAGTTAGGTCCTCAGCTGAGTGTCCATACCAAGTCCTTCAGCACGCTCTCTGTGAAACCCATTCTTCGTGCCCCTGCTTCAAGTAGCTGACAGACACACAAACATACATACACACACACACACTAGGGAAAATCTGGCACAGATTACCCTCTCTACCAACTTTGCCCAGACTCTAAGGTCGATTCACTGCTACCAGTAAGTTACTATAAGGCTCTTAAAAGGGTATTCAATTATAATTATTATTAATACAAATGGTAATGTTGACCAAACAACCATGCTTTCATGTATGGCCATAGTGATCACCAAATAAATATATGTAAATATGCTCAAAGCTTAAATATTTTCTAAAAGGATGAGACACAATGAAATTTTTAAATATATTTAATAATAAAATGAAAAGAAGATGCTAAATATATATTTACAGTAAACAGCAGAGTTTAACCCACATGAAATATTAAAATAATATAGATAAATAGATTCACACAGTTACAGAAAAACAGTACTTAACTAATCTCACAATCTTTTCCTGACTAATCTAAAGAGTTATTATTTCCTGGTTCACTTTCTAGAGCAAGGCAGGATGAAGAAGGTGAGGGATCCTTCTATGTCATAGATTCATAGATAGGTACTAGACTATTGGCCCTAGGGCCTATACAAGCCTAGCCAAAAAGGTACCCTGGCTTTCACCACCCAAGAAAATTATTTTCCTGTGCCCCTGTCAAGCAGAACCACAGAAGTGATCCCCGGGGTGAATTTTCTATTACCTATCCAATCATCAAGATTTTTCTTGAAGAGTGCTAATGAGGAGCTCTGTTTGACATAGATAGGTAGTCTGTTCTAGAGTATGAGAAGTCGCTGGGACAGGAATCTATCCCTCCAGCATGTTCTGTTTATTGTTTAGGTCCCTAGAGCATTTAGCTCAGAGGGAATGGGATTTCTTTAAGTGGAGCATGTCCAACAGCTCTGGGTTTGACATAGCCTTGTATGTTAGGCAGAGATCGCCTCTGAGTAGGCGATATGCGATAGAGTAAAGCTGGAGTTTTTTGAGTTGGTCTGTGTAGGGCATCTGTTTAAGGCCAGTAACTCTCTTTGTGAGGTATTTCTGCAGCCTTTCCAGTTGTTGTAGATGCCTTGTGAGGTACATATGAAAATGGGCATTGTACTCTATAATGGGTCTAATGAGTGACATGTAGAGGGGAACAATGCCCTCTTTTTTTGTGGATGAGAAACCTTTATTGATGAGGTGTGCCACGTAGAAGGATTTCCTGACCACTGCGGTGATGTGATTATCAAAGGAGAGACTACTGTCCACCTGTGTCCCAAGGGTTCTTATCATACTTTTGGTGTAAAGTAAACTACTGCCTACGTGGTAGTTCATGGGTACATAGTTTTATCCAAAGGGGATGACAATGCACTTTTTGGCACTGAGCTTGAGACCATGGCTTTGACACCAGGCATCTGTCTGAGTGAGCCCCTTTTGTAGGATGTCCACATCATTAGGAGTTTCGATTATGGCTCCTAGTTTGCACTCATCTGTGAATTTAGTTAGCCAAAGGCCTTCTGTGTTAGCCTGTACTTCAGAGAAGTAGATACCAATCAGGAGAGGACCCAGGACTAAACCCTGTAGTACTCCACTTATCACTGGTCTGAAGTCTGATTTGGAGTCTGCTACTTTCACAGTGTGGGTTCTGTCAGTAAGCCAGTTGGCAACCCATCTTGTGACATAGGGATTTATACCTAGTTTAGTAAGTTTATCTATAATTCCAGAGTAGGGAATGGTGTTGAACACCTTGGCAAAATCTAGATAGGCTGTGTGAACCACCTTACCCTCATCTATGGCTTTGATGACTGCTTCAAAGAAGTCTATCAGGTTTAGGACACATGATCTGCCTTTTACAAACCCAAACTGTGTGGGGTCCAGAGTTTGGAGATCTCCAATGTCTTTGTTTATGAGTTCCATGATGATATGTTCCATGGCCTTACAGACCAGGCTCGTCAGGCAAATGAGGCAGTAGTTCCCGGGGTCTGTTGTGGCCCCCCCTTTGTGGAGTAGGATAACCGTCGCAGTGCACCATTCAATGGGCACAAAGCCTGAGGTGACGCTATGATTGAACATGGAACTTAGGTGGGGTGCCAGTTCATTCTGTAGTTCGTGTAGAAGGCAGCCTGGTATGTTGTCAGGTCCCATGAATGCTGTGTTCTTGGCTTTGGAGAGTGAGGTTTTTACCTGTGCAGCCATGATTACAAAAATGTTGCATTCTTCCTGTATAAAGATGGGCCCTTTAGGGGGTGAGAGGGGGGTAAAGTTAGCACTGAACCTATCTGCCAGGATGTTGGCAATATCAGTTGGTTCTGTATATTTAGTGTCAATGTGCTGTAACTCAGAGCAGATCTAAGTGTTGCCATTGAGATTCTTGACATAGCTATAGAATGCTTTGTGGTTGTCTTTAGAATCAGTGGTGATTTTGTTTTCATAACTTACTTTGGAGGATTTTATGAGGGATCTCAGCTTCTTACTGAGGGTGACCAGGGAGTTCCTCCAATCATGGGATTTTACTCTTTTTTTGCAACGGTTTCTTTTTTCAGTTGTAGAGTTTGGTTATGGCAGAAAACCTCCAGATTGGCTTACTTTTTTTGGAGGATAGCATATTGGTTCTGTTAGGGATACCATGATCCATGCACTCGTGTAAGTGCTTATAAAGTGCATTTGTGTAGGATTCAGCAGTCGTACCTCTATTGTTCATCTGCATGAGTGTTGTAAAGTTTGCCACTTCTGTCTTAAGAAGTATGAAGTTGGCTTTGGAGGAATTTTTTATGGTTGTTTTCCTAATGGGGGGTGGGAGCAGGATGTGGATGTCTAGAGTGATTAGCTTGTGGTCAGATCTGACCAACGAGGAGCATCGGTCGCCCATGTTGGTGATGACCAAGTCAAGGATATTGCTGCCCCTGGTGGGGGTATGGATAAGTTGATCCAAGGCGTTGGAATTGATGAATTCCAGAAAACGTTGAGCAAAAGAGTTGGTACAGAAGTCGTTTTCTCAGTTAATGGTGGGGTAGTTGAACTCACCCATTATTAGGGTGTTGAGTTGTGCATTAATATTTTCCAGTGTATCAAGAAAAGAGGAAGTGGGAATCCTGGGGCATGGTGGGGGGTCTGTAGCAAGCTACAATCTGGATTGTGGTTTTGCCCAGAGTTAGTTGAACTTGGATAATCTCGGATGCATTATGCTGAGCAACTAGCTTGGAGGTGTGGATATCCTTAATGAATATGGACACTCCTCCACCTTTAGTGTTTCGATCCAGGTTTGGTGGCCGAAAGGTGTGGTATGAATTATAGCCTGGTAATGCAGGGCTGCTCTCTGGAGCTTTGAACCAGGTCTCTGTCACTGCACAGATGTCAATGTTCTCCATTTTAAAAAGTGCCTCGAGTGAGTGCATTTTGAGGTTTAGACTTCTAGCATTGAGTAACATTACCCTCAATATTTGCTTGCTTGTACCTGTTACGGTGGTGAATTTATCATTTGAACCTTGCCTAAAAAAGGCAATATAGGGGTGGCAAGAGCCTTTGCCAGTATCTGGAATCCCAAGGGCGACAGGTGCAGGCCATCTTTGGCAAAGAAGCATGGTCTGTCGATCATGTCATCCCAGGCAGACAGATACTAGATTCCCTTAGAATGACACCAGAAGCTTAGCCAATTGTTGAAGGCCATCATTTTGTCCTTGTACTGTGGTATCATTCTGGGTGATGGCAGGATGCTACTCAGGGCTAGGGTCATACCTGCCTGGGCTACAAAATCGGAGAGCTCCTCAATGTCTCTTTTCAAGTAGTCCAGAGAGGTGCATCTCGGGTCATTCACACCAACAAGGACAATGACAGAGTCATATTTGTACTTGTTGTGGAGTGACCTTAGTGCGTGCATTATGTGGTGGATCCTAGCACCCGACAGGCAGCTGACAGTAACTTTCTCCTTGTTTAGCCTGGTGAGTGGAACATCAGTGTGCCTGACTATAGAGTCACCAATGACTAGAGTGTTGAGTACGTTATGCCTTATGGGCTGTAGTTGAGTGGCACACTGAGTATGTGAGCTATGTGTCATTTGGTTTGTGTTGGGGGGTGGAGGTTGCTTGCATTTCTGCTTTGGAGGTCTCGGTTATTTGAGCAGATTTTTACTGAGAGCATCCGTGAATGTAGATGTGTGTTTTGTGCTTGTGTGTGTGTTTTGGTGGTGTAGGTTTTGAGGGACTATGTGATGAGTGTGGTGCGGTGCAAGTGTTTACCTTCTCCTCTTGACTGTCTAGTCCAGTCTTTGGTGAAGAGAGCTTTGCTTCCAGTTTGGCTATATACGTGCATCTCTCACAGGTCGTAATGTTGGGTGGTATGAGGAGAGGGTTGTCCGTGTACATGAGGCAATTGCTGCATTGTCCCAAGATGCCCAGATTCATCAGATAGATAGGAGAAAACACCGGGAGCTAACCTTTAGACATGCCTGGATAGATACTTATTTATTAAGTACTAAAAATCTGTTTTCCTCTAGGCAAGTGAGAAAAGTTGAGTGCTGTAGTAATTTGTAGCTTATTTAGTGCTTACAGCAAGTTCTGAACAAGTGCTGAGCTCAAAGAAATAGATTTGAGTGCTAAAACTAAAAAGCTGGCTAGTTGCAAGGGAAAATTTGAAGAGCAGACTTTATGGCTCCAGGAATAGTTTAACCCTAGTTAAGTGGTGGTGGTGGGGGGGGGGGACTCAGGAGCTTACAAACAGTCCTGGATACAGCAAATATGTATCTGGACAAGTCTTGTTACAGGAAAGGGGGTAAGCAAGCTTAGAATTTTTTTTTCAGTAAAGTGGAAATGGAAAAAGCTGCAACAGAAGTTAATTCAATGTTAAGAATCTGAGTGGGTCGACCTTCACAAATGTTCTCTATTAGATTGAATGAACTAATGACACTAAACTGGGAGGAGTGTCACAGATCAAATATACAGTATGAACGGGAAACTGCAAAGCCACCAAGTATAATAACACCACAACACTAGGAAGGGTGGGTGGGGAAACTATGACAAACAGAAAATACACCTCTCAGTATGAAAAAGCAGTTTACAGTTAAGTAATTCAGTAAACATGCAATTAGAGTAATGAAACAGTATCTAGCAATGAAATACAGTTAAAACAGTACATAAATGCAGTGAAACAGTAAAAAAAATCTTTATAACAGTGCAAAATGTAGTAGATTAACAGTAGAGCACAATTATAAGTGTTTCAAAAGTGCAGTTCAGTGAAATAAGTGTAAGAAATAACTTATCCTGCTCTTGGAATCTTAAGGAATTTCCGCTTAGTTTCAGTAATGAAATACCATCCACAGCCTGCTAAATACAAGCACAACCTTTTCAAGACACAGGGTTTATATACCAGTAAGGATGGAAGAGTTAGAAGAGCAAATTACTACTCAGCCCCTGCTATTACCCAATCACTCGTACTACAGAAGGTCAGGAGGCCCTGTCACTTTCAATAATAATGAAGACAGACTGTGAGCAGAAAATGGCTGCCAGAAACACAGGTTCCAAGAAACAGATTGCTAAGTCTGACTGAGAGATTTCTCAATATAATATCTAAATATTATTGCTGGGATAGCTTACACAATGACATCACATCTAGTCGTCTGACTCTATTTACCACACTATCACCAACACTAGAAGCTGCCTGGATTTTAGCCCCTATGTGTTACCATACACACTGATAGAGCTTTGCTAAGATCTGCTGCAGCTCCTTGAAGTCATAAAACAATTTTAACACTTCTACTACTTCTACAGAGCTACTAAGCTAGGCTTCTCACAGATAATTCATCACTGGCTGCAATCAGACCTGTAAGATACAACCTTTATGGTCTAATTTAATTTTGGCTATTTTCTAAAGTTAGCCATGACTGAACTTAGCACCTCTTCTCTTTCAGTGTCCTCTGTTAAAACATATACCTTTAGACAGTAACAATAATGCATGTACATTTCTTTGCTTTCCAGCAGGGCACACTGTTGATAGATTTTTAACATAAGCAACTTTACAAGTACATTTTCAACCCAAGCATCTCTAAAAATAAGTTTGATATTCAAATAATGTATAATTCCTAAAAGAATTCCAACTAGTTGTGCTGGAGTATATTACAAATCTAATGCTCTACTTCTCCCAGCATAGCTGGCAGTACCTCCTACTGTCACAATGACAATGTGAGGGGAGATGAGGAAAGAAAGATGAAGAGGATGATGTAATGATAATGCAAATTAATAGGCAATGAAAATGAGGAGAATGAAGGTGGTGATGATGATGATGATGATGTAAAGATGGCTATGCAGTGATAATGAAGATGAGAGTGACAACATTGATGATAATACTTCTCTAACATTATTTTCATCATTGTTATCATCTTCATTATATTTTCATCACATTGTCTTTAACATGACGTAATGATAATGCAAATTAAGAAGCAATGAATGTGACGATAATGTAAAGATGACTATGCAGTGATAATGTACATGAGAGCAACCAGGCTGATGATGATGATACTTCTTCAGTAACATTATTTTCATTATAGCTATCATGCTCCTTGCATTTTTATCACATCACCTTCATTTCCAACATCAAAGTCATAGCGTCATCATCAGCAGCAGCAGCAGCAGCTTCAAAAGGAATGGCATAGTCATCACATCTTTACACGGTCATACATTTTATTGCTTCTCATGTTCATGGCATCATCACCTTAAATGTCACCATCATCTTTATTGCATCTTCATTGACATTACCTTCATAATCCTGATCTTCATTCAGCACATCATCATCATCATCATCACACCTTCATTTTCACACAGAGTATTCCAAAAGTTTTCTTTTCAGCACTTGTCTATTACATATATAGCAAACACAAATGCACTTTATTGTTGGGGTATCACTGAGATAATTCAAGCACCCATAGTGGTGTTCTTACAAGAGACCATTTAGTCTCTGGTATTACCCCCATTCAGTGAGCACATAGCTCTTAGGATTTTGCTCAGAATGAGAGACAAAGCTAAAAATAATGGGGAGACAAAGATCCCAAAACAGGGACAGCTTAAATATTGCAAAAACAACAAACAGCAACTGGCCCCTACAATAATTTTATTTTGCGAAGCCCACAGCAAATACCTTAAGGGGAGTATACACACAAATAAAGAAACAAACATCAGAAAGGATACTCCTTAAATACTAATTATGTTAACAAAACAATAATACAATTACATTAAACTCCAATTACATTCATTGTTTAAACCTCCTGCAGCTAAGGTAGCATATTTAAAAATGTACAGAAATTCTTCACACAAAAGTGTATTTTTAATATTTCTATTGTCCACCAAACCTAAATGGATTTTTTTATAATATAGTTGCCCTAACAGCATCAGTACAGCTCATAGCTTATATATTGCCATTATTCACTTAGAAGTTACAACAACAACAACTTTTGCATTTGCATGAATTTCTAAATAATAGGAAGTACAACACTCTAATATCTGCCATTTTTGGGTGACTGCAGTTCTTACTGATTTTTTTGAAAATCAAATTTTTTTTTACAAAGGGCAGTGCAAAAGCATGAGGTGAAATCAGGTGAAAAATCATTTACTGGTATTAATTCACGTTGGTTTACCAGAACGCCAAAACTTTTATGAGAGACAGAACAAAGATATGAGGAAAAATCAGGGATAATGTAGAAAATCAGAGACAGTTGAGCATTACCACAAACACTAAGTACTTCACTATGAATCTTATCCTGTTGTGTATTTTTGTTAACTTTTTATTTCCATATCTTCTTCTTTCGGCTTTTCCCAGTTAGGGGTCGCCACAGCAGAACTCCAATCCACTAATGATTGGCAGTAGATTTTTACGGTGCAGAGGTGCCAGCTCAACGCCCAACCTTCAATGAAGGCACACCCTACACATCTTTCAAATGCCACTCAACCACGGGAGGACATGCAGAATCCACACAGAAGGCGCTCCAGACGAGAATTGAACGGGAGAACCTCTTGCTGTGAGGCGACAACGCTACCGCTGCACCACTGCGGCTTTAACTTTTTATTTCCATATAAATGCATTAATCTACTTATGAACTAATGGCTTGATTAAGTCATTGATTATGTTGCATTTTGTGTTACTTTATGTCTTGAAATCTGCTGCTGATCACAGAAAACACCCCTATCTACTAAAAAGTGTTTATACAAACACCTGCTTCAACAGACTATAGTATCAGATGACACAGAATAAGGAAGTAACTGGACAGCTGCTCATCACAAAGTAACTACATGCATGTCCAAGTTTATTAAACTATAAAGTGCAACTGAAATAACCAAAAGTAAAAAATGCATATTTTTGAATCAAAGGACTAATTTTATATCATGGAAATTTAATTACAGTGAAAAATTGGTAAAATAAGTCATTTTTATATGGTCTTTAAGTGCTACTACTTAAAGAAGAATTGCCATTTTTGCTTTTAAATTCAGACCAGGTGTCTTTGTCCCAGAATTGCTGCCTATTGTTCTTCATACCTTTACAATGTGCATACATATCTCTGCTCAATGTCATTTATCGTCAAAGCTTTAAAATTATGTTGGCACAAAATATTATATTCAGCACCTGTGCCTTGTTTAAAGTCTGTGGGTGATATTCATAAACACTATGGGCCATGGTGCTGGATTGATATTCTCTGTTCTTCTATCCAGCCAAAAAACTGACTGATAACTTGTGTATACATCCAAATAAAGGCTAACAGTCTCATGTAAGTCTCTAATATACCTTTCACTGATCCTGTAACCTAAGTTTATGTGAATCAGCAAACAGTGAGCTAGTTGATGTCAAGAATCTATGGTTGTTGTTAGAACTTTATGCACCTTCCAAAGGTTTCCAGTTAACTACATTAGTCATACAGTTTGAGCAGCATGGTTACTGTCTTTGCAACTGAAAAATAAACTGTGGACCTGACAAAGGCTGTCTTTAAAAAGACCCTCATGTCAGGCCAAACCACGCACTCATATACTAGCATATGCTTGGCTCATGTCAGTGTTGAAAGCTTATATAATAAATTAGCCAAACTTCACACTCGGATACTTAAAGAAAGCCCACATTAATTGTTAAAAAGAAAGAAGAATAGATATATGTGTGCGTGTGTGTGTGTGTGTGTGTGTGTGTGTGTGTGTGTGTGTGTGTATATATATATATATATATATATATATATATATATATATATATATATGCACACACAATACATAAGGCATGAAAATGTTAACGTCTTTTTTTATTAATGTCTGTGTGCTTGTGTCTTAAGTGATTATTTAATGAAGGAATAAAAAATCTGGATTATGCCTCATTGACAGTTGCTTCCTCTGCTATATGCTATATACTGTTAGCATTATACACAATGACAGTGGCCAGGTTTTGTGTAACTGGTGGTGGCAGGATGGAGATATTTCTATATGTCTCTGTTTCTTTCTGACATTAAGGATTCATCTCCTCATAGTGTTCACTGTCTGATAAATCTGGTGGAACTATGCTACTAATGGGTGTTACATATCTCCCACAAGTACTAACTTGACAATCCAGAACATTTGTTAAAAAAATGCAGAACTGGTCAATAAACGCTAACTCTGCTCTTTATTACAGATTCCATAGAACAGGTTTCCCATTCATTTCCATAATCACAGCTTGTAATATCTGATCACTGACTCTCCACACCTGATGAAGATAATGTTCTACATGGAACTTACTCTAACTGTAACCTAGTTGTTTTCATTAGCTGGTCCCAAACAATACATCCCCCAGAGCAGAATGTTGATATGGGAAGCAGATGAAAATGACATTCCAGAGTCACAGATCCTAAGTTAACAGACCACACCAGATACAGTCTGAAAGCTGTAAATTATCTTTTGCTGCAGCTTGAGATTTTGTACTTTAAAAAGGTTGAATTACAGAGCCATAATAACAGGAAGTTCAGATATTTCCAAGTTAACCAAATTGATCTTACCTGGTTCCCAACAAAAATTATAGATATATATAGACAGACAGGTAGATATATTTTATTTTATTTATTTCGATGTTTGTCGACCGGGTATGGGGTATGTCTGACTTAGCCAAGAACATTTTCAGTGGAGGCCAGGGGAGAAAAGCTCCATACAGAAAACTTGTAAATGCAGGTTAAAATAAATTGTACAAATTTCATTAGATACATGGGACGTCGGTACTTACGTATTATCGCAACCAGATTTGTAACGCTGTCTAACTCTTAATGTTTTTTGAAAGGAGTGAATGTTTGAATAAGAAGGTGTCTGTTGACGGTTAAACATGAGCAGGAAGAAGAAAAGGAAGCCGGACTTTGGCAGCCAACTGCGAGAGGGACAAATATTTCTTCATGCATGCATTTCTTTTTAAAGACAGCACGTAGAACCATGTGCTCTATTACACTGACCACAGATTCAGGGTGACTGTGATCCTCTATGTGTTTTAAACAGGATCTGGAAAGTCAAGCTCCTTCTTAAGGCTTTATGTGAAAGTGTACAAAATGTACGGTACTTTCCTAATAGTATCTTGGACATCAGTTTAACACCAATGTGGCTTTTCCATTTTTCTGTTTGGCAGACCAAGCAGCTCAGTCTTCAGATTATTAGCCTCCAGTCTGCAGTCCTGCTTTCTGCTGCTGTAAAGCACTCTGAATGGTAGGTTAACATCAGTCTTACACAGCGCTATCCCGTCAAGGAGGATGTCAGTGTTGTTTTCTGTTTCAGAGTGAAAGTGATGAGATGCTGTGGAAAACTGAAGTTAACTTACCATTCCAATTTGTCATTTACAACAGCAGAAAGCAGGAGTGCAGACTTGAGACTAATATCTGAAGACTGAGCTGCTCGCTGACTTCACCTCTTGACATCTTTAAAGCACGCTACCCGCAAAGTCTGAAATTTTAACCCTTAAATCATCTTACAAACCCACCACCGATATCCTAGAAGAGTTTTTAACAGTTCACCCTTCCCGATTACACTTATTTGTTGTAGTTTTAGTAAAAGAGAAGAAAGTATACCACATCGCAAAATCTGGTTGCGATAATACGCAAGTACTGGGAAGTCTTATATGGTGCCTACACTGGATAACATGGAAAGTCTGAGTTACACTACAGTAATATATACATCAGCAGACAGTGGAGTAGGTGAGATCAAGAATCTATGGCTGTTATTAGAATACAGAACTTTGGATGTTAGGTAGAATGGTTAGAAGGCTCAGGAAATAGGTTCATAGGTTAGTACTAGGCTAACTGCCCTTGCGAGCCATTTTAAGCCTAGCCAATTATTCCCTGTGAGATGCAAACCCTGTACCTTGTGTTTGTAAGGCAAACACCTTAAACATTAGGCCACCCTCCCAACCTTTTTTTGTTAGGGCTGAAATATTTGTGCTACTAAGAAAAGAAACAGATTCAACCTAATGGAGTAAAGGACAGCAGTTTATAAGTAGAATAAAAAGGACATGAGTAAGTAGAGTGAAGAGTTGGAAGATAATTAGGTTGTGCTATGGCACGAGCAGATCCATGAGTTTAGTAGGGTTTCCTTTAAAGCTTTTCTGAAGTTGTTAGCCTTGGATATATTTCTTATGTTCAGTCAAAATTTGTTCCAATGTAAGACAAATGTATAAGCAACAAAACACGTACAGTCTCTGACACAGGAACGGCAGCAGCAACAAATACAGAGATTTTTCGTCTTGAGACCTTCGTCTTGAGACAAATGTGTTGCTATAAAACTATTGACCAGTTGTTCTTTCGGGCTTGTAGATGTCTAAGAATGACTGGTCAGAGCTTCTGAGTAAGTAGTTTAGAGTATTAAAGAAGATGAGGGAGGAGATGGTGGGACAGTTGGAAGGTCTGATGAGGGTGGAGTGAATAAGGAGTAGCTGAGGTTGTAGCAGTTGATGGGGAAATCTGAGCCAGTTAAGGGTTCTAAGAGAAAGGCAGTGGTAAGATTTTTAGGGTTGATTTGCAGTGAACCTAACAATTTTGTTGTAAGTGAGTTCAAGCTTGGTCTTTAATAAAGACTGTAAGTTGGTCAAGACTGGAGAAGCATAAAGAAGACTGGGAAAAAGGTAGGCATAGACAAGAGAGAGTCTAGAGTCCTCACTGATGGATGTCTTTATTTCTATAAAGCAAGCCCACTTTTTGGTAAGATTTCTTAATACAATTTTGGATGCGCAAATCAAATTTGAGTTGACTGTTAATGATTATACCTAGTAGCTTGGTATGAGTTTCAGTGTTAATGAGTGATGTGATAGTAAATGTGGGTTTAAGGTGATAAAATTTAGGAATGAATAAGAGGAATTAGTTTTTTTTTGTTATGGCTGAGTATGAGTTAATTATTAGGTAACCACCTTTCAACTAAGTTGAACGAGTTTTGAGTTAGTGAGTGGAGGTCTGAGAGAGTATCTGAAGTAGTGATTATGGTGGAATCATCTGCATATTGTATAAGAGAAGAGAACAGAACAGAAGACTGAGAGCATGAAGTGTGGAGACAGTTTGTGAAGATATTAAATAGTAGAGATCCAAGAATAGAGCTTTGTGGTACTCCTGTATTGACAGGGAGTGAAATTGGAGTTATAGTTGTGAGATGAGGGGTAAGACAGGATTTGTAGAAATAAGAGAATGGAGGGTAGTATAGCTAGAAGGGTCAATATTATATCATAGACTGCTTAACTTGTCAAACTCCTAAACATTGACAGCTAAGGGTTGAAAACTTACAATGTAGAATGGCCAGTTAAGTGAATTCTTTCTTCAGGAAAGAATTCGCTTGACCATGCAAAACTAACATAAACTTCCAAGCCATAACAAAGTGGGGGGCTTCACCCCCACACCCTTTGATGTGGGGGACTGTACCCCATACACTCTCCATAACTAAATATACCAACTCCGAGATCCCTCTACAGTGGGGAAAGGGCAAATTCCCGATAAAGGCCAAGCAAATTATTTCTAGGAGTTGGAAAAAAGAAGTTAGTAATTTTGAGTGAGGGTGTAGAGTGATGTGGTAGGTGCAGGGTTGTTAATGCAATGTGTTGCTGTAAAATCAATCAGTGACAGTGTGTGTTTGGGGGTGTGGTTAGGTGGAAGTTTAAGAAACATGATTGGAATTTGTTAACAGGAAGGGAAAGATGAAAGTGGTGGATTAAAGGATTGCTAAGATTCTAAATATAGAGTCAGTGGGGGTGGGTGGAAATTGGGGGCAGGGTAGGGGAGTGGAGTCAGCCCGAGTGCAGCAAGGTTGAATGGAGTGGGTTGAACTACAAGGATTAGACCAGGCAGCAAAACACTAAGATGCTACACGTCATAGCCAGCTTTCCAATATTAGATAAAAAGAATCCTGTCACAATTTTGCATAAAACTACAACAGATAAAAAGTATTTGATTTTGGCAGTACTGTAAATGAAGAGCTGCTGATTTTTGAACTGGGTTTTCTTTGCTAGTCAGAGTAGCAGTTAGGTGTACATTTTATGGAACCTAAGACAGAACAGAGGAAGACGAAATGGACAAATGTATGGCAGGAGATGGGGGGAACCAAGCTGTTACAGCCCAGATCATGTGCATGCCACTGCTCTCTTGCCCAATAACTGTAGCAGTTATGTTAAACTCAGTCAGTCACAGTTTAGTGAGAAACACATACTTTTGTCAAAACTTGAGTGTAAAACCAAGTAAGTATTTGGGA
>NC_056733.1:1506175933-1506179025 GCF_019279795.1 Protopterus annectens
GTCAGTAAATCAGAGGCCCTGCACCATGGATTAAGTAAACCACAAATTTTTCTACTCATTTTCCACACATGGGTGGAGCAGGTAAGGGAAGGTATTCAGGCCACCTAAAATATTTGTAGACACAGATGATTATAAATGATGTTTATTATGCCTTGAGATGCACCATTCATTGCGAAGAGGCAGATGCACTTAAGGGTAAGGATGATCCTGACTTTGTTTTTTATCTGGTTCACTATAAATTACAGTTGTTGCAGTTGTATGGTTAGCTATGGCAGCTGTGTTTATTAATATGTTTTAGGGAATCTCCTCTTGACCAAATTACCCCATTTTCATTGGTTTCTTTTGTATTCCACTAAAATAAACTAAAAGAGTTAATAAAAAGTTAAAAGTAGTGGCTCAATATTAAAACCTGGAATAATAAGCTTTTCCGACAAACCTAAAAATGACCTTGGTCAATTTTCACATTAAAATATCTGTGCTGGGGAGTAAGTCAGTAACCTACTGGAGGGTAGGTAGATTAAGATTGGACAGTAAAAGCTTTTGTGTCAATTAAAGGTGGCAAACAGAATCATAGGCTTAAATAATGTGATTAATAACTGTACATAGAACAACAAATTCCATCTTTTGAAATAAGCTCTTAGTATGTGTACACAATGTAGCAGTAATATTCATTTTTTTGTCCTAAAACCATGATGCTGTCTTGATAGCAGGTCAAATATTTTGATATGGGACTTCAGTTGCATAGATACCACATTTTCCAATAACTCTGCTAAATGAGGTGGAAAAGTAAAAATGAATAACATAGCAAAGTGTCTGCTGTGTGTTCTACAGTTCTTAGAAAGACTTAGAGGACAGGGAGGGAGTAATGTTTTCTCAAAGAGGAATGGAAGTAAAGATATTAAGAATTCTAAATGAAGTTTGGATAAAGGCTCTCACACACACACACACACACACACACACACACACACACACACACACACACACACACACACACAAATCCCCACAAGTCTATATCACATTACACATTTATGTTCTTATGTAGAAATACTTAAGTAAGCAATTGAGAACTCCTTACAGATAAGTGAATCCAATACAGCTTCAGCTATAGCTCATTACAAAAGTGTCAGGTTGCCCAAGGAAACTACATAGTTTGCATGTAAGACTATGGCAATAGCTTGTCTTTTTTTTAAATATGTAATAGACAAGACACTGAATACCATGACCTATGCTCAACATAGCCTGCCGCACATGTCATCCTGATCGCACAGAAGAGTTACTTTGACAGAATGTGAAATACTTGTAAGATACATCCTTTCGACCTGTCTTGACCTCATGAGACCAGAAAAATGTGCATGTAGAAATGATCCAGAGTAACCAGTCAGTGAGTGATGGCTCCAGATGTGGTAAATAATAACAGGATCATGGGACTCGTACATTTGTTCATGGACTGTTTCTTTGCAGCCTAGATGTCATTGAATAGTTGTGCTCCACATTTCTCCAAGGTTGCTTCCTGAAATTCCCTGAGATGCAAATAATGATTCACAACATATATCCATATGAGGTAGAAAAAGATGAGCAAAGCCCCCACAGAAAACACTACTAATTTTGTGAATTTTCCTTTGCATATTTGCTTACTGGTAGATGCAATATGAAGTTGTTCATGATTGCTCTCTATCTATTGCCATAAACCATGGTTTAGTTACATGCATTTAAAAGGAGAAAGAGCAACTGACTTTAATGACAGAAGAAAATTTATATCAATCAGGATTAGCAAGCAAAAGCATATCTTAAAAATTGTGCTGATTCTCTTGGCTTATACAATGTAGTAATACAAAACAGAAGGAATAATAAGATGAATGTATGAAGTCAAAAACGTCAGAACAACTACAAAGCACTATGTGAAAAAAATTATGTGATACTAATTATGGATTATATTAGCTGACTAAATTTTAACATTAAAACAGGAAAGAGGTTTCCCATAGAACTCAGATGCTACATGCATAGTGAAAGTTGTAACATAACAGTATATAGCAAATAAAAGTCTATTCCTGTTAATATAACTACATCAGCTATGCATATTAACTGCTATTTTTTATGAAAATCAAACACCTCCATGAAAACAAAAGATTATCTTTCACTACATATTACTGATACTAATGGGGCTTATTATGTACATATCTGGGAAATGTAGCTAACCAGCTAACTAGAGCTAACACATGTTCCATAATTATGCCTTTAGATTTTTTTTTAAAAATCCAGCAAAATGTTCTATTAATGAAAACTAATTGTTAGTCTGACTGGAAGCTTTTCTAGTGCAACACTGAAATATACACTTAACTCAAGGATCTAAGCCATCATAATGTTGCTAAGAATAAATTTCATTGGCAGGTATAATGCTTTGATAAACAATTTGTTGGCAGAGCACAAATGGTTATGTGTATTAGGTCACAGAAAAACTTTTCACTAATGATAATCCTTTGTCCTTTTAGTGACTTTTATAACATTTATGCAATGCTTATCAGTTGCATTCATCCTCCCTCCAATTTAGTCTCTCTTACTCTCATATTCCAGGGTATCCATATTAAGGCAACACCGTCACCAATCAGGATTTTTCAGTGAAAGGCATGAAATTCTGGCTATTATTTCAGCCTTGTATTTATCCTTTCCAAGCTACAGTCACTACAGTTTAAATTATGCATTTATGTAAATCTACATATATACAAAAATGCATTGATAAAGCAACTGCATTTATATATTGCAAGCACTCAGCTTTGCAGAAAAAATGATACAAGGGCATAATGAACTAGACATTTTGCTTACTTGCACATTTTGTTTTCCTCCTGTGGGCATCCAATATGTTATGCACTCAGTGTTGTATTAAAATGCATTCCTCAAGAGGCTGAATGTAGAGAATTATTTCCCTTTAAGATGACTTTATTGAGCAAGTCAGCATAAGTACTTCATCAATGTAATGATAAACTTTACCTATATGACCATAAGTCAATGTCAGAAAAAACAAAAGCACTGCCAAAAGAGATGTGGCTTGTACATCTGAGTTTACCTTTTCTGCAGAAAATGCACACTTCCTTTTG
>NC_056733.1:1506179525-1506209525 GCF_019279795.1 Protopterus annectens
CTCAATGCAGAATCATGTCTGTGCCTTGTATGGAGAACATCGATGTCTGTGCTGTAACTGAAACCTGGTTCAAGGCTCCTGAGAGCACCCCGCACAATCAGGTTTTACCTCATATCATGCTCTGGCCCCAAAACCCGGACCACACCACAAAAGGAGGGGGTGTATCCATTTTCATCAAGGATACCCACACCTCCAGGTTGGTGGCAACGCACGAAGCATCGGAAACCATCCAGGTGCAATTAACCATAGGCAAAACTGCACTACAATTTGTAGCATGCTACAGGCCACCCTCTCAAACTCAGGAACCCCACACAGCCTTCCTGAAGACACTGGAGGGTATAAATGTATCTCCAAACACCATTATATTGGGTGACTTCAACTACCCAAATATAGACTGGGAACATTACTCAAGCCCCAACTTTTTAGCTCAAAGGTTCCTGGAGTTCATAAATTCAAATGCCATGGAACAACTAGTCACCGTTCCCACAAGAGGAGGAAATATACTAGATCTCATCATCACAAACATGGGGACAAAATGCTCCACACCGGAAGTATATCCCTCATTGGTGAGATCAGATCATAAACTAATCTCACTGGAAATCCACATCCCGCCCCCACCCCAAACAAAAAAGACCACAGTGAAGAACTTCTCTAAAGCAAACTTCACACTACTCAAGACTGGTGTGGTATCCTTCAAGGCCCCCGAGCCAGTGGAAACCACAACCCAAGCTGCGGAAGCCCTTACAAATGCCTTCTACTAACACCTCCAGGACTGCATGGATCAGGCAATCCCTAATAAAACCAAGACTCTTTCCACCAAGGGCAAACGTCCAGTCTGGTGGGCCCCAGCCATAAACAAACTTTACAATAAGAGGAGAAAGCTGTTACATGATAGAGCAAAATCCATAAAAGAGAAGACACCCTTGATCATTATTAGTAAAAAATACGAGCACTCATAAAATCATCCAAGGCCAACTTTGAGAGAAAAATTGC
Source organism: Protopterus annectens (assembly GCF_019279795.1). Taxonomy (NCBI): domain Eukaryota; kingdom Metazoa; phylum Chordata; order Ceratodontiformes; family Protopteridae; genus Protopterus; species Protopterus annectens. Next base: position 1,506,180,519 of record NC_056733.1, read on the forward strand.
CATAGATTCAAAAGACAATCATAAGGCCTTCTTCAGCTATGTTAGAAACCTGGGTGGAATCTCCCAGATATGCTCAGAATTAGTCCAAAATGATACAAAAATCACTGAACCCACAGACATTGCCAACATACTGGCAGACAGGTTCAGTGCAAACTTCACCCCTCTCCCCAAAAGGAGAGATAACTATCCCAGCAGAGTGTAGCCTCCCAGACATCTCAAATGCGCAGGTAAAAGCTGCTCTCTCTAAAGCTAAAACACAGCATCAATGGGACCGGATGGTGTCCCGGCTGTGTGCTACACGAACTCAATGAGGAACTAAACCCGCACATAAGGCAGCTGTTTAATCTTAGCCTTACCACAGGATACGTGCCCAAGGAGTGGCGACGGCAACTGTGGTCCCACTCCACAAAGGCAGTGCCTCACGGACCCTGGTAATTACCGCCCATAAGCTTAACAAGCCTGGTCTGCAAAGCTATGGAGAGGATCATAATGGAACTCATAAACAAAGACATAGGGACTTGCAGACATTGGACCCGACCCAGTTTGGCTTTGTCAAGGGCAGATCATGCCTTTTGAACTTGGTCGACTTCTTGAAACAGTCACCAAGGCCATTGATGAGGGAAAGGCAGTCCATACAGCCTACCTTGACCTTGCAAAAGCTTTCACACAATACCCCACTCAGGTATTATAGAGAAACTTACCAGCTTAAATGTAAACCCATATGTCACAAGATGGGTTGCAAACTGGCTAAAGGACAGAACCCACAGGGTTAGAGTTGCCGGCACCATGTCAGACTCCAAGCCGGTCACAAGTGGTGTCCCACAGGGCTCAGTCCTTGGCCCCCTGTTGTTCGGCATCTACTTCTCAGAAGTACGGGCAACATAGGAGGACTATGGCTGAGAAAGTTTGCAGATGACTGCAAACTGGGCGCCATAGTGGAAAGTACATCGGACACAGATATCCTTCAGAGGGGTCTCACGGAAACTGATAGCTGGTGCCAGAGCCATGGCCTGAAGTTAAATGCCAAAAAATGTATAGTCATACCCTTCGGGAAAAACAAGGTAACCCCAAGCTACCATATAGGTGGCAATCCACTAAGCACAGAAGAGGTTATCAGGGACCTGGGGACTCAGGTTGACAGTGGCCTTTCTTTTGACACTCACATTGCTAAAGTGGTTAGAAAGACCTTCTACATTGCCCACCTGATCATGAAGGGATTCACATCCAGATCAAGTGAAGTCATTGTTCCCCTGTACTCTTCACTTACAAAACCAATGATCAAGTACAATGCCCCATTCGGGATGTATCTCACCCGACACCTGCAGCAATTGGAGAGACCCCAAAAGTTCCTCACCAAAAGGATAAAGGGATTCCAAAATCTGTCATATGCTGCCAGACTGAAGAAACTCCAGCTCTATTCAGTCGCATACCGTCTGCTCAGAGGTGACCTGTGCCTGACATACAAGGCCATGTCCAACCCGGAATTAATGGACATGCTCCACCTCAAAAAATCCAAATCTACCAGATCCACTAGAGCAAGTGACTTAAACCTTAGCACGGATATAAATAAGACATGCTGGAGGGATAGATTTGTCACCGGAGACTCCCTATGCTGTAGAATAAAATCCCGGTCCATGTGAGGCAGAGCACCTCGCTGGCTCTGTTCAAGAGAAATCTTGACCGGTGGATGGGAGATCCTAGGTTTACCCGAATCATCTCTGTGTCACTGCTGGACAGAGGCACAACAAACTAATGGGCACAATATTTTTAACATAAGGGTGTAAGCCACAAAACTTTGGGCTGCCTTAGGGCAGATAGCCTAGTATAAACCTATGAACCTATGAACCTATATATATATATATATATATATATATATATATATATATATATATATATATATATATATATACATATATATATATATATATATATATATATATATATATATATATATATATATATATATATATATATTGGGTGGAAGTAGACTTTTATGATGGACAAGTTGTGAACTGGACAGTTTTGTCATTATTGGTTCATACATTTTGTTTTATTGTCTACTGGAAAAAATGTTCAAACAATAAATTTAAAATGCGCTTTGGCTAACAAGTCTTCTGTATTATACAAGGATTATAATGTAATAAAGTCAGGAAGGTGTATCAAAGTACACATGTATGTTTCTTGTTTTGTGTGCAAGAGGCCAATGATATGAAAATCGCCCAAAGGCAATCTTTATCCATCACTGGTCAGATGCATTTTCTTTGGCTATGGTGTGTGTTTCAATGCTGTTTCAATGAATGTGAGTTTTAATGCCAAGTCTATTTTCATTGTGAGACAGTATTGCTTTGTTTAGCAGCCTTGTTTAGCAGATGTCTTAGTGTTTATGCATTGTGCTATAAAATTTAAAAATAAAATCCCAATAATCATTGTAGAAGTAAAGCAGTATGCACACATTAGTGTTTATGGTAAATGGGGTGAAAAAGCCAGGTAATGGGACACTGGAATGGCTGCAGGGGACGCTGGTGCCATATTTTGGTTGCCCCACAATTCCAGTGGAGTGGGTGGGGTTACTTAATTATGTATGCAAATTTGATGTTAATCAGTGCACAGATTTGTACCTTTTTTCATGGCCCTTGTCCAGATTTTTGATGTTTCCAGGTTGAGAGGTATGCACTATGCTCAGCCCTCATTAGACCAATAATAGAGTACAGGTATTTGCAACAACTACAGCGGCCACAGAGATTCTTCATTAAAATAATACAGGGTATAAACAATATGCCCTATGTGGACTACCTTAAAGCCTTGTCCCTGTACTCAGTCTCCTACAGACTACAAAAGGCCAATCTTTGCCTAAAACACAAGGCATTCTCCAATCCAGCCCTGATAGATCTGCTACACATTCACAAAACAAACAGCACAAGAATATCTGTGACATAAACAAAATATGATTGGAGGAACAGGTGTATGTTTCATAGATTACACCCCTTCTCTGGAACAGACTTCCCATTTATGTGAAACAGAGCTCTTTTCTAAGCCTATTCAAATATTTGGACCAATGGATGAGAAATCATAAATTCACCCCTGCTTGTCACCTGTGGCCATTATGGACAACAGTAGCTTGTAGATGCTGTTAGGCACAGGGATATACTAAAGTCATTCCAGTCCTTGGGCACTGATAATTAAGATAACTGGGGCATAAATGGGTAGGCTTAAAAAGGCTCTGGACCATTAGTCTGGTATTCTCCTATGAGGAGTTCTTCTAGTCAGTTGCAAATGCATGAATTTGCTTTCCTCAGACATTTATGAAACAACATGTTGAAATCCAGGAATACATATAGGTTCATAGGTAGGTACTAGGATATTGGCCCTAGGGTCTATATAGGGTCTATAAAAGCCTAACCAAAAGGGTACCATGTGTTTTGCCACCGAAGAAAATTATTTTCCTGTGCTCCTCTCGAGCAGAGCCACAGAAGTGATCCTCGGAGTGAATTTCCTATTTCCCATCCAATCATCAAGATTTTTCTTGAAGAGTGCTAATGAGCAGCTTTGTCTGATACAGATAGGTAGTTTGTTCCAGAGTATGGGAAGTCTCTGGGAAAGCAATCGATACCTCCAGCATGTCCTGTATATTGTGGTGACAAGGTTTAGGTCCCTAGATTGTGTAGCTCGGAGGGATTGGGATTTCTTTAAGTGGAGCATATCCAACAGCTCTGGGTTTGACATAGCTTTGTATGTTAGGCAGAGATCGCCTCTGAATAGGCGATATGTGACGGAGTATAGCTGGAGTCTTTTGAGACGGTCTGCATAGGGCAACTGTTTGAGGCTGGTAATCCTTTTAGTGAGGTATTTCTGTGGCCTTTCCAGTTGTTGTAGATGTCTTGTGAGATACATACCAAAAGGGGCATTGTACTCTATAATGGGTCTAATGATTGATGAGTAGAGGTAACAATGACGTATTTTTTCCTGGATGAGAAGCCTTTTGTGAAGAGATGTGCTACATAGAAGGATTTCGGACTACTATGGCGATGTGATTATCAAAGAAGAGACTACTGTCCACCCAAGGTCCCAAGGTCTCTTATCACACTTTTGGTGTTAAGTAGACTACCACCTATGTGGTAGTGCATGGGTGCAGAGTTTTTACCAAAGGGGATGACAATGCACTTTTTGGCATTAAGCTTGAGGCCATGGCTTTGACACCAGGCATCTGTCTCAGTGAGGCCCTTTGGTAGGATGTCCACATCGTTCTGAGTTTCGATTATGGCTCGTAGTTTGCAGTCATCTGTGAACTTTGTTAGCCAAAGACCTTCTGTGTTAGCCTGTACTTCAGAGAAGTTGATACCAAACAGGAGAGGACCCAGGACTGAACCCTGTGATACTCCGCTTGTCAATGTTCTGAAGTCGGATTTGGAGTCTGCTACTATCACAGTGTGGGTTCTGTCAGTGAGCCAGTTGGCAACCAATCTTCTGACTCAGGGATTTATACCTAGTTTAGTGAATTAATCTATAATTCCAGAGTGGGAGATGGTGTTGAAAGCCTTGGCGAGATCTAGATAGGCTGTGTGAACCACCTTACCCTCATCGAAAGCTTTGGTGACTGCTTCAAAGAAGTCTATCAGGTTTAGGAAACATGATCTGCATTTCACAAACCTGAAATGGGTGAGGTCCAGAGTTTCAAGATTACCAATGTCTTTGTTTATAAGTTCCATGATGATACATTCCATGGCCTTGCAGACCAGGCTCATCAGCCTAATGAGGTGGTAGTTCCTGTGGTCCATGGTTGCTGCCCCTTTGTGGAGTGGGATAACCGTCACTGTGCACCATTCAGTGGGCACAAATCCTGAGGTGAGGCTATGATTGAACATGGTACTTAGGTGGGGTGCCAGTTCATTCTGTAGTTTGTGCAGAACGCAGCCTGGGATGTTGTCAGGTCCCATGGATGCTGTGTTCTTGGCTTTGGAGAGTGTGGTTTTTACCTGTGCAGCCATGATTACAGGAAATTTGCATTCTTCTGGTATAGAGATGGGACCTTTTGGGGGTAAGAAGTTAGCACTGAACCCATCTGCCAGGATGTTGGCAATATCAGTTGGTTCTGTATAATTAGTTCCATTGAGCTGTAACTCAGAGCAGATTTGAGCGTTTCCATTGAGATTCTTGACATAGCTATAGAATTTGTGGTTGTCTTCAGAATCAGTGACAATTTTGTTTTCGTAACTAGCTTTAGAGGATTTTATGAGGTATCTCAGCTTCTTACTGAGGTTTATCAGGGAGTTCCATCAATCATGAGATTTTACTATTTTTTGCAACAGTTTCTTCTGTTGCAGAGTTTGTTTATGGCAGGGGACCACCAGATTGGCTTCCTTTTTTTGGAGGATAGCATCTTGGTTCTGTTAGGGATAGCATGATCCATGCACTCTTGTAAGTGCTTATAAAGTGCATTTGTGTAGGATTCAGCAGTCGTACCTCTATTGTCCACCTGCATGGGTATCGTGAATTTTGTCACTTCTGTCTTAAGAAGCGTAAAGTTGGCTTTGGAGAAATGTGGTTTCCCTAATGGGGGGTGGGGGCAGGATGTGGATGTCTAGGGTGATTAGCTTGTGGTCTGACCAATGAAGAATTGACCTCTGGTGTTGAACACTGGTCACCCATGTTGGCAATGACCAGGTCTAGGATACTGCTAACCCTGGTGTGAGTGCGGATAAGTTGATCCAAAGTACTGGAATTTATGAATTCCAGAAAACATTGAGCAAAAGAGTTGGTACACGAGTAGTTTTCCCAGTTAATGGTGGGGTAGTTGAAATCACCCATTATTAGGGTGTTGGGTTGTACCCTAATATTTTCCACTGTATCAAGAATTGAGGAGTGGGAATCCTGGAGCCTGGTGGGAGATCTGTAGTAAGCTACAATTTGGATTGCGGTCTTGCCCAGAGTTAGTTGCACTTGGATAATCTCGGATGCATTTTGCTTAGCAACTGGCATGGAGATGTGGATATCCTTAATGAATATGGACACGCCTCCGCCTTTAGTGTTTCAGTCCAGATTAGGTGGCCGAAAGGTGTTGTATGAATTATAGCCTGGTAATGCAGAGGTGCTCTCTGCAGCCTTCAACAGGTCACTGTCACTGCACAGATGTCGATGTTCTCCATTTTTAGCAGTTCCTCAAGTGAGTGCATTTTAGGTTTAGACTTCTAACATTGAGTAGCATTACCCTCAGATTTTGCTTGCTTGTACCTGTTACAGTGTTGAATTTGTCATTTGAACCTTGCCTAAAAAAAGTCATTATAGGGGTGGCAAGACCCTTAGCCACTATCCTGAATCCCAAGGATCACAGGTGCAAGCCATCTCTGGCAAAGCATTGTGGTCTGTCGATCGTGTCATCCCAGGCAGATACTGAATCCCCTTAGAACGACACCAAAAGCTTAGACAATTGTTGAAGTCAATCATTTTGTCCTTGTACTGTGGTATCATTTTGCGTGATGGCAGGATGTTTCTCAGGGCTAGGGTCATACCTGCCTGGGCTACAAGATCAGATTCATGTAGTCCAGGCTGGTACATCTCAGGTCATTCACACCAACATGGACAATGACATAGTCATGTTTGTACTTTTTGTGGAGTGACCTGAGTGCATGCATTATGTGATAGATCCTGGCACCAGACATGCAGCTGACAGTAACTTTGTCCTCCTTTAGCCTGGTAAGTGGAACATCAATGTGCCTGACTATAGAGTCACCTATGACTAGAGTGTTGGATACATTGTTATGCCTTATGGGCTGCGTTTGAGTGGCACAATCAGTTTTTGGGCTATGTGTCATTTGGGTTGTGTTGTGTGTGGAGGTTACTTGCATTTCTGCTTTGGAGGTCTCTGTTGCTTGGTCAGATATTTATTCAGAGCCTCCATGAATGTAGATGTGTGTTGTTTTTCTATGTGTGTTTTTTGGTGATGTAGGTTTTGAGGGCCTATGTGATGAGTGTGGGATGGTGCAAGTGTTTACCTTCTCCTTTCGACTGTCTAGTCCAGTCTTGGTTGAAGAGAGCTTTGCTTCCAGTTTGGCTATATAAGTGCATCTTTCACAGGTTGAAGTTTCGGGTGGTCGGAGGAGAGGGTTGTCTGTGTGCATGAGGCAATTGCTGCATTGCCCCCAAGATGCCCAGATTCAACAGGAGAAAACTTTGGGAGCTGATCCTTAGACTTGCCTGGATAGGTGCTTATTTATTAAGTACTAAAAACTGTGTTCCTCTAGACAAGTGAGGAAAGTTGAGTGTTGTAGTAATTTGTAGCTTATTTAGTGCTTACAACAAATTCTGAACAAGTGCTGACCTAAAAGAAACAGGTTTGAGTGTAAAACTAAACAATGGCTAGTTCTAAGGGAAAGTTTGAAGAGCAGTATTTATGGTGCTGGAAACAGTTTAACCCTAGCAAGGTGGCAATGCATAAAGCATATATATATTTTTTTTTTTTATGTAACAGTAGCAAATGAGCAAACTGATTTAAACCAATTAACCAATAAAAAGCTAAAAGCTGAGTCCCAATACCAGCAGTCTTCAATCAGACATGTTCTAACTGCACGCTCCTGCCACTAGTGTGCAGGAGAACCTTCTCCAAAAAAAAAGGTGGCCTGGATTAGTGCTCAGGTTATACAAGCAAAGCTAGATTCAGCAGGTCTGAATCTAGTCTATGCTACAGCAAACAAGACGTACCAATTTCAGAAAGAAGCAGTTTAAATAAGCAGGCACAATAAGCCTTTAACCAGAAACTCCCAGCTCAGAAGGGCAGAATCTACCCTCTCCTCCCACGATTGCAGACCACACCTGTAAAATAACTGGCCCATAGCCCAAGTGCTTAAACCAGAACTAATATACTTTTAGACACTCAGCCTTCAATCAGCAATTCCCAGCTTAGAAGGATGTAAGCTACCTGTCCAGCCACAACAGTGTAGACCACAAACCTTCTTAACAACTGATCTGAATCCCAAGTGCTTAAACCAAAGGCTTAGGATAGCAGTTACAATTTAATCAAGCTACTAACAAGCAGCAATAAATGCAGCAGAATGAATGAAATTAAGTACTTTTAAGAACAGGTAGCAAGAGCAAAATAAAGTAGGAAGAAACCCAAATACAGTAAAATCAGATGAATAAAGTGCAGTTTTATATATATATATATATATATATATATATATATATATATATATATATATATATATAAAACAATTGAAAACGAACAATTAGATTTAAACAAATTACCCAATTAAAACCAGTAAAAAAGCTAAAAACTGAGCCCTGTTCCAGAAGTCTTCAATCATACAAATTCTGACTGCACACTCCTGCCACTGGGGTGCAGGGGAACCTTTTCCAAAAAAGATGGCCTGGGTCTTTGCTCATGTTATACAAAGAAAGCTAGATTCAGCAGGCCTGAATCCGGTCTATGCTACAGCAACAAGGTGCACCAAATATCAGAAGGAAACAGTTCAAATAAGCAGACACAAATAAGCTTTTAACCAGAAATTCCCAGCTCAGAAGGGCAGAATCCAGCCTCTCCTCCCACAAGAGTGCAGACCACAAACCTTCTTAATGTAAAATAACTGGCCTGAAGCCCAAGTGCTTAAACCGAACAGTTACAATTTAATCAGGCTACTACCAAACAGTAATAAATACAGCAGAATAAATACAACTGAGTACTTCTAAGAAGAGGCAAAAGCAAAATAAAGTAATAAAGGAGAAGGCATATGAAGAGTTGTATGAAAGATTGGACACTAAGGAGGGAGAAAAGGACCTTTACCGATTGGCTAGACAGAGGGACTGAGCTAGGAAAGATGTACAGAAGGTAAAGGTGATAAAGGATAATGAGGGAAACATAGTCACAAGTGAGGAGAGTGTGTTGAGCAGATGGAAAGAATACTTTGAGGGGCTGATGAATGAAGAGAATGAGAGGGAGAGAAGGATGGATGATGTGGGGATAGTGAATAATGAAGTGCAATGGATTAGCAAGGAGGAAGTAAGGATAGCTATGAAGAGGACGAAGAATGCAAAGGCTGTTGGTCCAGATGACATACCTGTGGAAGCATGGAGGTGGTTATGTGAAATAGCAGTGAAGATTTTAACCAGATTGTTTAATGAAACCTTAGAAAGTGAGAGGATGCCTGAGGAATGGAGAAAAAGTGTTTTGGTACTGATTTTTAAGAATAAGGGTGATGTGCAGAGTTGTAGTAACTACAGAGGAATTAAATTGATCAGTCACAGCATGGAGTTATGGGAAAGAGTAGTGGAAGCTATGTTAAGAAGGGACGTGATGATTAGTGATTAGCAGTATGGATTCATGCCAGGAAAGAGCACTACAGATGCAATGTTTGCTCTGAGAGTGTTGATGGAGAAGTACAGAGAAGGTCAGATGGAGTTGCATTGTGTTTTTGTAGACTTAGAGAAAGCATATGACAGGGTGCCTAGAGAGGTGTTGTGGTATTGTATGAGGACGCCGGGAGTGTCAGAGAAGTATGTATGAGTGTTACAGGATATGTACGAGGGTACTGTGACAGCAGTGAGGTCTGCAGTGGGAGTGATGGATGCGTTTACGGTGGAGGTGGGATTACATCAAGGATCAGCTCTGAGCCCTTTTTTATTTGCAATGGTGAGGGACAGGTTGACAGACGAGATCAGACAGGAGTCCCCATGGACTATGATGTTTGCAGATGACATTGTTCATAGGTTCATAGGTTTATACTAGGCTATCTGCCCTGAGGCATTTATAAGCCTAGCCCAAAGTTTTGTGGTTTGCACCACCCCTTATGTCTGAGGAATACTGTTCCCATTAGTTTGCCGTGCCTCTGTCCAGCAGTGACACAGAGATGATTCCCGGGGTAAACCTACAATCTCCCATCCACTGGTCAAGATTCTTTTTGAACAGAGCCAGCGAGGTGCTCTGTCTTACATGGACTGGGATTTTATTCCACAGCATAGGGAGTCTCTGGGAGATGAAGCTATCCCTCCAGCATGTCCTATTTATATCCGTCTTGAGGTTTAAGTTGCTTGCTCTAGTGATTCTTGTGGATTTGGATTTTTTGAGGTGGAGCATGTCCATTAACTCGGGGTTGGACATGGCCTTGTATGTCAGGGACAGGTCACCTCTGAGAAGACGGTATGTGACTGAGTAAAGCTGGAGTTTCTTCAGTCTGGCAGCATAGGACATGTTTTTGAGTCCTATTATCCTTTTGGTGAGGAACTTTTGGGGTCTTTCCAATTGCTGCAGGTGTCGGGTGAGATACATTCCGAATGGGGCATTGTACTCAATCATTGGTCGGATAAGTGAAGAGTACAGGGGGACAATGACCTCTCTTGATCTGGATGTGAATCCCTTCATGATCAGATGGGCAATGTAGAAGGTCTTTCTAACCACTTTGGCAACATGAGTGTCAAAAGAAAGGTTACTGTCAACCTGGGTCCCCAGGTCCCTGATAACCTCTTCAGTGCTTAGTGGATTTCCTCCTATATGGTAGCTTGGGGATACCTTGTTTTTCCCGAAGGGTATGACTATACATTTTTTGGCGTTTAACTTCAGGCCATAGCTCTGACACCAGCTATCTGTTTCCGTGAGACCCTTCTGAAGGATATCTGTGTCTGATGTATTTTCAACTATAGCGCCCAGTTTGCAGTCATCTGCAAATTTTGTCAGCCATAGTCCTCCTATGTTTGCCTGTACTTCTGAGAATTAGATGCTGAACAATAGGGGGCCCAGGACTGAACCCTGTGGGACACCACTTGTGACCGGCTTGGAGTCTGACATGGCGCCAGCAACTCTAACCCTGTGTGTTCTGTCCTTTAGCCAGTTCGCAACCCATCTTGTGACATATGGGTTTATATTTAAGCTGGTAAGTTTTTCAATGATACCCGAGTGGGGTATTGTGTCGAAAGCTTTCGCAAGGTCGAGGTAGGCTGTATGAACTGCCTTTCCCTCATTAATAGCCTTGGTGACTGTTTTGAAAAAGTCAACCAAGTTCAAAAGGCATGATCTGCCCTTGACAAAGCCAAACTGGGTCGGATCCAATGTCTGTAGGTCCCCAATGTCATTATTTATGAGTTCCATTATGATCCTCTCCATAGCTTTGCAGATCAGGCTTGTTAAGCTTATGGGTCGGTAATTTCCAGGGTCCGTAGAGGCACCGCCTTTGTGAAGTGGGACCACAGTTGCCGTATGCCACTCCTTGGGCACATATCCTGTGGTAAGGCTAAGATTAAACAGCAGCCTTATGTGCGGGTTTAGTACCTCATTGAGTTCGTGTAGCACACAGCCGGGGACACCATCCGGTCCCATGGATGCTGTGTTCTTAGCTTTAGAGAGAGCAGTTTTTACCTGCGCATTTGAGATGCTGGGGGGGCTACATTCTGCTGGGATATTTATCTCTCCTTTTGGGGGGGGGAGGGGTGAAGTTTGCACTGAACCTGTCTGCCAGTATGTTGGCAATGTCTGTGGGTTCGGTGATTTTGTGATCTGTAGTGAGAGTGGAGAACAGGTGGAGGAGACCCTGGAGAGACCCTGGAAGTGGTGGCAAGGAAGGCTTGGACGGCCCCTGATTCGGTGGAATCTACCCCATGTAGGCCGTCAAAATGTATTACTGCCCCGAAAGAGAAACAGTTCTTATCTAAAGGTGTCTCTGTTGATGCCATGGTGGTGGCCGCAGTCACTAAGAAGGAATTAGCTGATCCTTCGGTACCTGTCCATCCTCCTAATAAGAAGTCTAGGACCATGGACAGGTACGGTAAGCGGATGTTTTTCCTCAGCGACCTTTCCCATGCGGTCGCTGAACTACTTGTGTCACTTCACCCGCCTGCAGAGGGATTTACTCAAGGACATGGGTGATGCTATGCAGGATCCGACAGCTGAGGGGGTTCCAAGACAAAATGAATTCCCAGTTGGCAACCCTGAATTCGATTGTCAACTCCTCCATGCGGCTTATCTCATATGCATCCGATGGGGCAAGTAGGGTCGCAGGCAGAGATGTAGCTTTATGACGCCACACCTGGATGCGGGTTTGCAGTTTTGCAGACCCTTTCAAGGCGTCCTTCACCAATTCCCCCTTTGATGGCTCAACGTTGTTTGGACCTTAGGTGAAGGATACATTGACTAGGTGCGAGCAGGAAGGTAAGACTCTCTCTGCCGTGGGAGTCCGTTTTTCTACCCCTTCTAGACCTTATCCCAAAGGTCAGGGGGGGGGGGAATGTGGTTCCGCAAACCACAAGGAGTCTCATCTGATGCACAAAGTCGATTCCCCTCTAGAGGCAGAGGGGGGAACAACAATAGATGCCGCCCTAGGGGAAGAGGTGGTCCACAAAACCAGGTTAGTAGAGAGACTTTCTCTGATAAATCCTTTCAGCATCCCTGAGGAGCTGCCTGGCTGTCCACCTTCGGAGGCAGTCGGGGGAAGATTATCACTGTACCCAGAAGCCTGGCTTTCCCTCACTCAAGACAAATGGGTACAGTCGATCATATCCGAGGGCTACAAAATCCCCTTTATTCACATCCCATCCCAACCCAAAGGATCCCTTCCAGACATTCCACCCAGTCTAAGGGAACAAGCAGCGTTAGAAATATCACAGCTGCTGTCAAAAAGAGCTATCCAGCCAGTCCCAGCAGACCAGCAAGGATCCGGAATCTACTCCAAATTCTTTTTGGTGCCAAAAAAAACAGGGGACTGGAGACCAACGCTGGATCTCAGCAAGCTAAACAAGTATGTGAAGAAAACAAAATTCCGGATGGTCACGCTACAGTCCATTCTACCCTTCTTGGGTCAGGACAATTGGATGTGCTCGATAGACCTTCAGGATGCGTACTACCATATCAAAATGCTCAGACGCTCCAGGAGGTTTCTCCACTTCAGGCAGGGAGCCAGTCACTACCAGTTCAGAGCCCTGCCCTTTGGTCTCACTACAGCCCCCCCCGAGTGTTCACCAAATGTATGTTAGTGGTCGCGGCTCATTTGAGACGTCAAGGATTCCAGGTGTTTCCATATTTGGACGACTGGCTCCTTACCGCCACCACCAGGCGTCAACTTCTTCGGTCCAGAGATTTCACCATTCAAACTTGCCAAGCTCTAGGCATTTCAGTAAATTTCGAAAAATCTGCCTTGTCGCCTTGTCAATCTATTACCTTTATAGGCGCCACCTTAGAAACAGTTCATCTTTCTGCCAGACTGACAGAGCAAAGAGTATCAGATATCCGCAAACACTTTTACCTTCTGCTTCAATGCAACAAGATCAAAGCCAGGATAGTCTTGAAGGTATTAGGACTCATGGCAGCTACCATTACACTTCTTCCCTTAGCTCGTTTTCACAAGTGGATCCTCCAGTGGATGCTGTTTTCTCAATGATCCTTCCAACAGCTCCCAATGTCTCACATCATTCTGCTAATCCAATCATGCAAGAATCACCTGTCTTGGTGGATGACATCACCTCAAGTTCTTCAGGGCAGACCCTTCATCCCTCCCCCCCCAATCGCCACGGTGACAACGGATGCCTCCCTGATCGGGGGGGGGGGCATTATCAGGGCAGGACAGTCCAGGGCACGTGGCAAGCTTTTGAGTGCCACTTGCACATAAATGTCTTAGAGATGAGAGCAGTGCTTTTAGCGTTGCAAGCCCTTCAGGACTCTCTTCCCACAGGGACTATTGCAATTCAGACAGACAACATGTCCGTAGTGTGGTACATCAACAAACAGGGCGGAACCAAGTCCTATCCCTTATGTCGAGAGGTACTCAGACTTTGGCAGTGGGCGATTTCTTCTCAGTGGTTTCTGATAGCAACGCACATTCCCGGGAAGTCCAACGTGATTGCGGACAAGTTGAGCAGGGCTATTCTCATGCCTCACGAGTGGTCTCTAAAAAAAATCAGTGCTGGAAGAAATCTTTCGAAGATGGGGCCGGCCTTGCTGCGATCTTTTGGCTACTCCCCAAAACAGCAAGTGTCACGATTTCTTCGCCCTCTTCCCTCTTTCAGGTCAACCCACCAGAGACGATCTAGTCCACGATTGGCCCCGGGGACTTCTGTATGCTTTCCCCCCTTTTCCACTGATCTCTCAATTAATTCAGAAAGCTATCGCCTCGAGAGTCACTATGATCCTCATTGCCCCTTACTGGCCTCGACAAATATGGTTTCCGTTCCTGCATCATTACCTCTTGGAGCAGCCTTGGCATCTGGACCCAGTGCCAGATCTTTTGATCCACCAGTCGGGCCAGCTGCACCACTCCCTCCAATCTCTCAACCTCATAGCGTGGTTTCTCCGATTCCTACCCTAGCCAGGCTTCCCTTAATTTCTCATTCGGTCCGTAACATCCTGATAGCCTCTCACAAGTCTTCTACCAGAAGGATTTACAATAGTAAGTGGAAACGTTTTTCCTTCTGGGCAGCATCAAAAAATATAGACCCCTTCACTGCACCTATACAGTCTATCCTACACTTCCTGGCAGAGCTCTTTCATTTAGGCTCTTCCTCATCTATCATTAGAGTACAACTAGCTGCTATATCTAACTTTCATGTAGGTGTCTCGGACTCCAGTATCATGTCCCATAAACTCTGCAAAGCCTTTCTAAGAGGTGTCTTTTTGCTCAAGCCCCCAATCAAAGATCTCCCACCGCAGTGGGACTTGAATTTGGTCCTAGCATCCTTGATCCCCCCCCTTCGAACCTGCGGCTTCATGCCCTCTTAAGTTGCTCTCATGGAAAACACTTTTTCTAGTAGCCATAACATCAGCTAGAAGGGTATCTGAACTTCATGTCTTTGCAGTCGTCCTCCTTAGTTTTCCATAAAGACAGGGTGTCCCTCCGGACTACTCCGTCCTTCTTGCCTAAGGTTTCCTCTGAGGCAAATCTAAACCAGACTATCGATCTCCCTGTCTTCTTCCCTGATTATTCCAACAGGTCGGAACAAAAGTTACATTTTCTAGATGTTCATCGCCAACTTCGATATTATTTAGACAGGACTAAACAGTCAAAGAAATCTGACCAGCTCTTCTTGTCTTATGCGGAAGGGAAATTGGGCCTTCCATGTTTCTAAAGTGTCCCTCTCAAGATGGCTTACCTCTATAATTACCTTCATCTATGAAATCAGACATCAAAAACTGCCTTCAAGACCTAGAGCTCATTCAACCATGGCTTTAGCCACATCTGTAGCTTTTCAGGACAGGCTACCAATAGATTCCATTTGTGCAGCAGCCGCATGGGCTTCTCCTTATACCTTTATCTCGCATTACAAATTGGATATGGCCTCCAGAAACAATGCCAACTTTGGTTCCACTGTTCAAGAGTCTGTTCCGATAAGCCACCCGGGGTAAGGTGCTAGGGACGCGGTCCCATCCAGCAAGAATGAAGGCGAGATTGACAACTTAACATTGAGAAGTTATGTACCTACCATAAAGTTCCATGTTAGTTGTCTTCTTCTCGCCTTCTTTCTTGCGTCCCACCCTCCTTCTCCCCAGCCTGGACAGACCGATAGGAATTTTTGGGATCTTCCATTGGGACTTCCTTCCCACATGTTCTACCACCTGTATTCTCCCTTTTATGTTTGTGGTAGCTTGCATACAGGTTTAAATAGAGGTGGGTTCTTTTTCTCTCTTCTCCATACTATGGAGACTAGAACTGCTTGGTTTTAGCTATCAAACGAGATCTAAGTAGTTACCGCCTAGCATTGTGGGATATAGGGGAGCCTGGAGCCGGTGGAATTAGCTCTCGAGCTTTAGTATTGGCCGAGTCGGAGCCGAGGATCGGCTCCGAACCCATCCAGTAAGAAAGAAGGCGAGAAGAAGACAACTAACATGGAACGTTATGGTAGGTACATAACTTCTCATTATGGCACACGGATAAGCTGAAAAAATGTGTTCCATTGCATGTCAAAAAACTTACTTGCAGAATTTATTCCAAAATGTATCCTGAGAAATCTATATCTACCAAATGGAGTGCTGAATGTAGTCAGTAGTGAAGATTTGCGATCAAGAAACACTTGCCAAAATTAACTCTTTGCATCCAGGACAGAAAAAACAGTGCCATTGGGCATCAAGTCAATGAATTCCTCAGCTGTAGGCATAGAATGATGAGTTCTCTTTAATGCTTCGTTCAAGTGTGCTGGGTTAATGCATATTCTGATTTTGTCTGAGCTATTTTTGTGAGCAGTTGCCATGGAAGATACCCATTCAGTTGGTTCTATAATTGGACCAATTACACCTTGCTGTACCATTTTATACGACTGGGCATTGACTTTGTTCTGCATAGCTATCGGAACTCTCCTTGCTGGTCCAACCACTGGATTGACCAGTGGGTCTATTTTCATGGAGTACACAAATGAAGTTTGCCTAGCTTGTCATCGAAAACATCAGCATACTCTGAGGAAATAGCATCGGTGAAACTGGAACTAGAACATGTGCTAACATAATGGACTTGTTTGGTAAAAGAAAGCAGTTTCATTCTCAAACTGTCTCTGAGACCTAACAATGACTGCACAAGTCTTCAGACTAATAGAACTGCAAGCTGTAACTGTTCCCAGCCGAATAGCATGAAAGCACTACTAAGCCTTCAGTTTGAATTTCTTCACCTCCATAAGCAACACATTTCTCACAATTAGCCAAATTAAGTTGCTCACCAGCTCTCACCTTAGCAAATGTTTCTGCTGTGGGCTTACCATTGATCAGGACAGTACAAAAAAGTTTATTCTTTGCCAACAAATCTACTGCATTAATCTTTTTACCAATCATTGATACACCATCTACATAGAAAGTAGGGTTGCAGCTTTCCACATGATCAACTTGCATTTTTAAGTGACCCTTCTTTATAACTTAATGAGGTTTGCTTGACTTGCAAAACCTTAAAAAATGGTTCAGTTTTTTTACACTTGTGGCATTGCTGACCAAATGCTAAGCACTTTTCTCTTTTAGACTCATGATTGCCACCACAATTATGACTGTTGACAATAAAACTTGACTTGGGATTTGCTGACTCACCCCTTCTACTGCACTGAGCATGCCCATTTTACTAAGCTAGTCTTAGAACTTGCTGGAAAGCTACATGATTTCCCAGGGGAACCCACAGGGTCTGCAGCTGCCATGTGCTTAGACCCGTTTCTGCTAGCCATGTGCTGCATGCTGTCTACATTTGCTCGGGAGCCTGCTGAAACCATGCTTTTATCACTTGCAAGCATACTCGTGTGCCTTTGTGTGAGCTCATAGATTTGACAAATCTCAATACCTTTGCTCAGTGTTAAATCACTGTCACAAAGAAAAATCTTTCTCACTGCAGCATTATTAGCACCGCACACAAGCCTGTCCTTTATCAACTCATCATTCAAATCACCAAACCAACACATTTTAGCTTTGTTTCTCAAGTCAGTAATTTAAGCTGTAAAACTTTCATCTGGCTTTTGGTCTCTTGTATAAAAGGGTCTCTATTATATAAATGAAGCATTAAAATGTCAACTCACCTTTGATCGACCCCTACTTCTTGAAGCTGCACAACATTTAACTGCCAAATCATTGATTTCTTGCCAAAGGAAAGAAATCGGTTGGCCGTTCATTTAAATATGCCCTTTTCCTGACTGTAGTGCGATCTCGGAGTTAGTATATTTAGTTAGGGGTATGTGGGGGGCACAGCCCCCCCCCACTTTAATAGTGTTTGTTGTAATGCGGTGTGTGTGTTTGGGCTACTGATTTCTTTCCCTTGGAAAGAAATCAATGATTTGAGAAATAGGGGTTGATCAAAGGCGAGTTGACATTTTAATGCTTCATTTATATAATAAAGACCTATATAAAATAGGTGCATCTGTAATGTAACATTTGCCTGTGGGTTGCACATTTCTCTAAATTTATGTTTCAAGCACTCGGGGTCCTCCATTGATTCAGCCAGTACAACAAAATGACGACCCCCCTCTCCTACATATACTGCAGGTACATACACACATGAACGCTGTCTTTCAATGACCTCTGACCCTCCTAGGTTAAGGAAAATGAATGCCCTGGCATGTGCATCTTTGTCAGAAAAAGCTGCTTGTATGAAAACATTGTATTCTTGTTCAAATACTCTCCAGTTCTTTGAAATATTCTGATCAATACAAGTGGACTTGGTCTGTAAAATGCCTCTGCCATAGTAACACACACTAGTAAAGGCTTTTTCAATTATATATGAACATACACACATATACATAAGCCAGAAATTCATGCCAGTACTTTTAACTATGCCCAATAGCAAAATAAGCCTCTGAAACAACTGAACTGCGTAGCACAAGAACACTTTTGAAATCACTGTACTTGGCAAAACTACCTCTTATCAGTGGTAAGAAACATTTCAAAATTATTGCACTATGCAAATAAACTGGGAAAAGAAGCTCAAAGAAACATTTCGAAAAGATTGCACTTTACAAATAAAATGTATACAGCACACTGAACTCTTTCAAAATGGCCATGCTTTGCTAAATAACTCTGTAGAGTGTCTGAAACACAAATAAATGTAGACAGCACAAGAAACTTTTCTAAATGGCAGTATTCTGACTGCACTTCATGAAATAGTTACACTTTGCACACAGTAAACTCTTCAAAATAAAGACACTTTATACACTCTGAGAGACTTGGAACAACTTGAGCTAAGGTTTGAATAGCTTCTGTCAATGTGAAACAATAGCTCATGCCCAAATACAGTCGTCTGCCAAAAGACATGCAGTCATCTTGCTTTACTTGTACTTAATTTGTCCTTTTTATTATATTTGTTATGCCCATTTAACCTGTTTTTGTGCTCATTATACTCTAAACATACTTATTTTACTCTAAATATACTCATTTTACTTTAAACATGCTCATTATGCAACTCCGAGGCAAGTCTGAAACCCCTATGAACTTTTCTGATAATTTTATCAAATATCGTAATTGTGAATATCTCATTTAAGCAATAATGCATTTTGGGTCTTTCATTTGATTAATAATACTTTTTGTGCTATTAATTTGATTAATAATGCATTCCATGCCCTTCAAATGCTCTGCATTATTTCTTTTATAAAATAAATAATTTGTACAGGTTTTGGTTGCCTTTAGTTTGTTTCTGGACCTTTGTTTACATCCAGTCTGTTTAGCATGCTTTCATTGTTAACTCTGCACCTCATGGCTTAGAAGGTAGTCTCCTAAATCCTGGTTCTGACACCATGTTGCTCATCTGGTCAGGATAAAACAGACGAACATTTGTGGGTTCTGTTGAAGCAGCTTTATTATATACAAACATCAGAATTGAGGCTTAGTATCTTAAACTTAAATAAACTTATAAACAGACTAACTACCACACTCATACATGTTAACACTCTGGCTGGTCTCTCAAAATGGCATTGCTGCCTGCATGTGCTCGTTATTTATATGCACGTGCCACACTTGGAAATGCTTCTTAAGATACAGCACACACACCGTTTTACACCTTTGTGTACCAAGGACATCAAATGCAAAAGGACTAAAGTCCTTAACATCTTCAGTCTTCTTTTCCCAGTTAGGGGTTGCCACAGTGGATCACTTGTCCGCTCATGACTGGCAGTGGAGTTTTACAGTGTCGAGTTGCCAGCCCAGTGCCCAACCTTCCACAAAAGGCACACACATGCACACACTCACATCTAGGGCTAATTTAGAGTGTCCAATTCACCTACAGCATGTCTTGGGAGGAAACTGGAGCACATGGAGGAAACCCACGCGGCCACAGGGAGGACATGAAGACTCCGCACAGAAGGCACCCCAGCTGAGGATCGAACCGGAGAGCCTCTTGCTGTGAGGCAGCAATGCTAACCGCTGCACCACCGCGGTAAGGTTTTGAAATGAAGCTAATAAAATCTTCTCAACAATGACCCAGAAGAGGCAACTCTGCAGGTAATGTCAACAACATCATACACACACTTTAAACATGCTTAATAACAAAAGAAGCATATATTAACAAGGCATTCAAAGATTTTCTTTTTATCTCCAAAAGGGAATGCTAACCATTAACTTATGCATGTTCTCAAGAGATAAAATAAAAACTTTGACATACTAGATTGACAATTTAAAAATTATGAAAGTTAAAGGAGCAGAAAAATATGTTTTCTTCCCCAAGTTGTCAAAAGCTTTCCCATCGTTGTCAGAGAGGCTGAGATTATCAGCAGCAATCTGTTTAGCAATAACTGTTTTGGATAATGAAATCAGTGCTGGATCTGCTTTAGGGTGAGAAAAGAAATATGTGGGTGTGGGGTACCCTGTTTAACCCTGGGGGAGGAGGTTGACTGTCAGGTAATCTAGAAGGTCGTGAAAAAAATACATTATCTAGAGCAGGCAAAACAGGAAAAACAGCTACAGGCTTAGATCTATCCAATTGTGACAAATCATAATATATTTTCAGTAGAATAGGAATGTCTTTTTGTTACCACTTAGAAACATTTTGTTACCACTTATAAACCTTGTTTATATTAGAGCCTCAGAAAAAAGATGAATCTTCAAGAGGGAAAGCTGATGCAACACTTGAGACACAGGATGTTCAGACTAAGAAGAAATTACTTAAGTAGAACAATCTCCCTGCAATTCATGTTGTTCTGGCTGAAAATCATAGTCAGAAACAGACTTGCTTGAAGCAAGAGTAAAACAAAAGCTAAAATGAATTCCTTAAAAACACCCAAGCAAATCTTCCCTGTCCACAAAAACATGAGAAGGGAAGGTTTTCTTCATTATGCACACTTTTCCTGGGAAAATCACTGGAAAATGACTGATCCGTAGAAGCCATACTCATCCCAAGCTTGGGCTCCCTTCACCTGCCCCTAAAGCCAACAAAACTGGTTCCCCCTTGCCCACCAAGGACATCCCAAAACCTATTGTGGATATGTCTCTCCACCATACCTCAAAACGTCTTAATGCAAGAAATCTGGACAAAGCTTCAAATAATGGGGGACAAAGTCGCAAAAATAGTGACCAATTTTAAATATTGCTGTTATAAACTTAGAAAGTTCTTACAATTACGTGATTTGTGTTACCATGTATTTTCTGTACTATATGAAGTTTGAAATTCAAATGTATTGAGTCTTCAAGCATCAGTAATTTGCCAGAAAACCATATGTTTTAAGAGGGACAGACCAAAAATATGAGGCAAAAATCTGGAACATTCTGCGAAAATCTGGACAGTTGAGAAGTAAGCTATACACCAGTTCATAGTGACTGTATGTTCAACAACAAAAGGACTGGGGAAAAATGATAGGTCTGAGGAACCAAGGATAGTCAAAGCAGAATGACCCACCAGTGGCTGAGGCACAACAGGAACCAGCCTGACACCCAAAGACTCCTTGATAACTTGATTTTTGTGGACAGAGATAGAAGGAACCACAAAGACTTGTAGCTGCTCCATCGGTTAAGCTGAAAATGGATGCTTCAATAATGGATATTGGAGTCTGACTGAATCAGTAACAAATAAAGTAGAAAACAAGTGGGTCTAAGATAAGTAAAACACTGACAGTACCCAGAAGCACTATATCCTGCCACAGACCTACATAACTTGTAGGAAAATCTGTTCACAATAGTAGAAATTTTACACAAAATGCTCACAAACTTTTCAAAAAAAGAAAAGCCCTCAGAAATGCCATCACAGTCCTAAAACACTTATAGCAAATAGCATTTTAGTCAGAAAAACAAGTTTTCCTCAGAAAAATATATTTTGTGGAAGGTTTTCCCCATTAGGATACTTATCTGCCCAGCCTTGAAGGATCACTAGCTAAATGACAGTTCCATAGGCTTGCCAAAGGTGTGCACTTCGGTGGCAAGAAAACTTTGATTATTGTTCTGCTCTGTCCTTTTCTAATATAATTTCTCACTCTCTTCTTTTCCCTACAAATTCACTAAACTTGCCTGCAAAGTATTTCAGCAATCCTTAACCCCACTTCTCTTTCTCTTATCCTACCTTCTCCCTTCCTGCATACCCTTTGCATGAACATTTCTACTCAGTTTTTCTTCAAATGCTGCTTACAAACATAAATACAGATTAATAAAAACATCTTCATCTGCCCTCTTTGCCCCTACCTCTCACTTATAGCCTATCCTTCCAGACTGGCAACATTCTATTAGAATGGAAATCTGCCATAATCATTTTCTCCTGCTGAAAACTGTAATCATATTAAACCTCGACATTTCTAGTTTGCATCCAACCTCTCACTCATAGCAAAAAAATAAAAAAAAGGAGAAAGCCCATCTATACACAAATCCTGTAATTTACAGAAAAATGTAGAAGAGTTTCATTCCATAAACACAGCTTCCAACCAGGCTATAATACAACCACATAACTGCTTACTGCTAGCAATATTATCTTTAATAATAGGGATAAAGGCTGTCTAACAGGTGCAGTGTTTTCATTGACATGAAAGGAGCTTTCAGTCTCAGATCACTCCTTATTCATTAGCAAACTTCAAGATTCTATTTTTATTTTCTGTCAAAGCTCTTTAGTGGCCCAATAACCATGTTTCAGACAGGAAAACTCAGGCCCTTTTTAACAATTCCCTAGACCAATAATACCTGAAATTCTCTAGTATCCCAAAAAAATTCTATTTTAGGGGCCACAATCATCTCCTTACTCACTGATACTCTTTCTACTGCACTTGCACTGATCAATTAACATTCTAGGATAGCTAAAAACGTCATAACTCACAAATATTCTCACTGCTAAAACTCAAAATATGCAGCAAATAATGTTCTGATTCTAATCCCCAAAATATAACAAACTCCATTATCTTGATCACCTTCTCCATCTCTTACAATACCTTCCAGCCCAAAAGAACACAAAATCTACAGATTCATTAAAATTGCCATCCAAAGAATACACTGCTGATTGCCTGTCCTCCAATTACTAAATATGTAAAAGTGCTACATCCCTTTGTCTTGTTACCAATTTTTTAGTGTAAAGGTCTGTCCTCCCTATCTTTCTACTGATAGTGACACCTATCTTATTAGATCCCACCTACCTACCATGCTATCACAATGAAGAATCACCCCACCAACTAATTAAACCCTGCACAGAAAGGTATCATCACGCCAGAAATTCAAAAGTTCTTATTTCTCTCTACTGTCATCTTGCAAAAAAAAAAAAAAAAAATCAGTGACATTACTTTCATGAGCGAGGGTAACCTTTCTTAGCAATACCCTGACTCTCTTCTTCCAGTCATACACTTCGCAATTGTTCTCCATTCTTCCTTTTTAATGAATGCAGTCGTAATCAAGCTCAAATTTGCAACAGAATGGAAGCCGAAAAGTAGTGGCAGGCACAGTGAATCAGTGTACTCCCCTAATGTAGCATTCAGTATCGTGGCACCTGCAGGCATATCGCATGTCCCTCACTGGATGCAGAAGCTTTAAAGAAAAAAAATGCAGAAACTGCCGAAAGCAGTGTAATGTCTCTGTAAACTGAATTGCCACATAAAATAGGGACACATGCACTTGCCAACTGCTTCTGCCAGTAAAAGTTTGTTTCTTAGAATGAGCATTCATTGTGGTTACTATGGAAACGAACCGCAATGAAAGAGCGTTCTAAAACGCAAACTCTCACTGGTAGGAACAGTTGGTAAGCTCGCTCTTACTAGTGAAACTCGATATTTTACATGTCAATTCATTGTAGCTCATTTCTGAAAGTAACTAAATATGGCAAGCAGTAATGATAGCGCAGCATTTGCAGGAAGGCTTGTGTGACATGGCAGGCACAACAACGGAGTTCCTCATGTTTACTAGCAGGTTGTCTGAGCCTTTTACAGCAAGAAATCTGGACGAAGACTAAATTAATTGTGGCGGGGGTAGGTTGCAGAGAAAAACAGCAAGAACAGGGAAACATTTTAAGTATTCACGTAACAACCTTAGAAATTAGCAGAAAAATCGCAAACAGTTTATAACGAATAACGATTTTCATTTAAACATCATTTGATCGACATATTACTGAAACTGCTGTTTAAATGAAAATCTTCCCGTCTGCTGTTTGATTGGAAGTCCGTATGTAAGCACATATATCTTCGTTTAATTTCAGCTCTCGTATCATACCTAGATCCAACCCTGTACCATTGCTACTTTCTAAGGTTATGCAATTGTAAAACCATCTAACATCAAGGTTTATACTGTGGGCACTCAAATGAAAAAAACAATTATTAAAAGGAAAAAAAAAACAATAATCAGTATTAATCCGCTTGAAAACCTGATAGGAACACAAAATTCAAGAGTAGTTTATGCTGGGAGCAAAAGCAGGATAGGGACTGAACAGATGCAGGATATTTCAAAGAAAATTGACACTGTGGGTGGGAATGTGAGTGACGTCGTAAAGTGGGTGTTACTGTTGTCATCTGTAGTGTGGACCCGAATTTTAAACGCTGGGATTGTCCCTTTAAGATGCAAATGTCCTTCCCTTTAATAAATCTCTCAGCACCACAAAGAAAGAAAGAAAGAAAATGTGTTAATCGAATTCTTCTTACTTTCTGTCAGCATTTGATTTTGTATATTTCTACATTGCAAGTTCTGTAAAAGTGCATGTTTCTTCTGGTGTTTTATTACATTTTTGCATTGCATACAGTGTTTTGTTGAGACAAGCCAGTGGAAAGCGATTAACATCAAATCATTTAATTCTAACTACAATATTTAAAACTGTGAACACAACACAAACCATCTCAGCCCAAGAATACATATTAATCACAGAGGCCAGATTTCTCACACTTGAAAACCGAACTACATTTGTTACTTTGAAAAAAAATGAATTTGGTTACATTTTCAAGCCTGTCATTCAAACATTCCTTAAAATGCTGTAACAGAGATGGCATGTAATGAGAATTAAAGGAAGCAAAGTAATTAAAAATGCAGATTGGTGCTGACAGTGAAAAGTAAGCAGTCACAACACTGTTGTAATCTAATAAGAGAGAAAACTATACTAAATGCCACCCTCATCATAGGGATTTCTTTCTGTCTCTCTGAAATTACATCAGGAAAGTGAAGACATTGACTGTAAAACAAAATCATGCCAGTCATGGCAGCTCCTTTCAGATCATTTTAGGGTATAACAAATTAGAAAATAATACAAACATTTGCTTTGATACATAGACATTAGTAATGCAGAAAAGGTCAAGATTTACTGAAAAACATTTTTTTTTTTATTTTTTGGGTGTGGCTGTCCTTTAAATTAAATCCAAATCTCTCTGATGATTGTCAAATGAACAAAATAGTATGTACACTGACAGGTTTGAACATTATTTTATGGTAACTGGGAAGATGCAGCCAATTAATGAGATATTAGTATGGCTAGGGTAGAGCCATACTTAGGGTCCATTTGACAATGATCCAGCTCTGCCCATGAACAAGGGATCTTTCAAGGAAGAAATTATTTGTATATGACAACATAGTAGTTTACAATATACTGTAAATATAGATGCATGTCTGGGTACACAGTTCCCCCACCACACACACACACACATATAAATGATAGTCAACTTCTGTGTATCTTTTAGGTATTATATTTGGATGAAGGCACACATGGCCTTGGTCGTATTTTTTTCAAGTTGTTGTCAAACATATACAAACATGTCAAGTATAAGCCGGTAATGGTATAATGGTTAAAAGGTTTACCTTATTGACACAAAGTGCTTAGTTTGATTCTTTCCATTCATAGGTTCATAGATTAGGCTAACTACCCTCGTGGGCCATTTCAAGCCTAGCCAATTACCCCATGTGAGAATCAAACCATGCACCTTGTGTTTGTAAGGTAAACACCTTAACCATTATGCCATTTTTATTGGCTAGGCTTAAGACACCTTTTGTACCACACTGATGTCAACCTGGGAACAAATTTGAAAAAAAAAAATAAAACACAGTAACATATTTCAACTGTTGCTAGCAGATGTATATCACTGCATGCCTCTAAACCCCATCCTCAAAAGGTAAGCACCCGTATGTGCATTTGATATTTGATTATGAAGAAAATAAAACATAATGATCACAGTAATGTATTCCAACTTGTAATGCCTAACCAGTATACTACCACTAGACAAGCTATATTCACCTTTTGTACACATATAAAGTTTGTCAGGAAAATTAAACAAAATAATGACGACACTCTCCACACCCCAATCAAGCTATAGAGACATTCTATGTACACCTCAAAGGTGTTATATTAAAGAAGATAACAGTAATAATTTATTTTATTTATTTATTTTTATTTATTTATTTTACATTTGTTGACCAGGATAGTCCGACTGGATACATGTCTGTTTTCAGCAGAGACCTGGGGAGAAAAGCTCCAATAATGATAACACCATATCTAGCCCCACCTTCATGAAAGGTGCAACAACCTTCTGTGTACATCTCTGAGCAGCAGCAGTTTAGTCCACAGAAGGGTCAGGGCCAAGTTCACTACTAAGCTGCTGACAAAATCCACTTATACAGCTCTAAGGATCTGACTGTTCTGAGATGCATTATTTGCCTTATTTTTGAAAGATAATACCTTACTAACTGTTTTTTTCTCTTTGATGCTCACCAAGAATATTGTATGTCAACAGACACACACACACACACACACACACACATATGTATGTATATATATATATGTGTGTGTGTGTGTGTGTGTGTATATATATATATATATATATGTATATATATATATATATGTATATATATATATATATATATATATATATATATATATATATATGTATATATATATATATATATATATATATATTTATACACACACACACACACACACACACACACACATGAGTATTGATACTGCCCTGAAAGCCAGGTTTGTCACAAAATGTAGGGATTTTTGATATATGCACATGCGCTTGAATACTGACACTGCACCAGACAAGCTAAGAATATGGCACGGTAGATAAACTCATGCACACACATACACTGCAAGCTTACCTAGTAGCAAATTGGAGGAATGCCATTTCATCTAAATCACATCTTTTGGAGGCTTGGAAGAAACCAGAGCACATGGATAAACCTATAGAGCTACAGAGACATAAGACAGACTTCACACAGAAGACACCATGCCCATGGATTTTAGCACAGCTATGTTTTGTAAGATGGCAACTCTACTCACTGGTCCACTGTATTGCTGTTTGGCTATTTTCACATGCATCTTGCTCCTGCCATATTCACTATGTCTATCCTAGCAGAGTGGTTGAGGTGCTACTACTATTAAACAGTCATTATAATGAACTCCAAGGTCACTGCTCATGAAAGAAACTGAGAGATGTAAATATTCAAGAAATATGGAGACAAACAACTTGCATCACCCAGTATTGCTAAGCATCTTATACCATCAACACTACAACAGTCACAAGACAGCACCAGTCTCAACAGATCACTGAGCCTATAACTTATGCTTAGGCTTTGAAGAAAAAATTACCAACGTCTCCTATACTCTCCTATAATCCATTCTAAGATTTCAGCCTTCAGCAACACCTCCTTCTCCACTACCATATATTGCAACTCTATACAGACCCCCTAGGAGTCACCAGGAAAGCAGGTCTAAGCCTGTACATCCCACTATGTCTGCTGCATACAAGGAAATGCCTTAGTCATAGGTGATTGTATACTTAGGCATACAGAGTGCACATTCACCAGACTGGACAAAAACATGTCCATACTTTAAGCTGATTGCCTAGTGCCAGGATCCATGATGTCACGGTGAATGTAAGGTCTCCTAAACCAGAGAAGTATAACTGTGACTTAGTGGTAGCCCATGTGGAAGTGAATGACCTGAGATGTTTCACCCATACAGATATGTAAACAGAGATGATGGAACTTACTATGCTCGTGTTAGAGACAGCAAAGGCACTGGCCTTTTGTAGTATTTTGCCTTCAACAAGAATGATACCAAGACACCAAGACAAGATAATTTGCGTAAACAATTGGCTAAGTAACAGGTGTCATTCTAGGTGGCTCCAGTATATGCTGTCCTGGGTTCAGATATTAGTAAGACTTTGTGTTTGTCCAGAGATGGCTTTACACCTCTCATACATGGGCTTCACCATACTGGCTAAAGCCTATAGCTCCTTTTTTAGATAGAATCTCCCTGCTTAACAGACACCATCCTAAATTCCAACAACAACATGGTGGCACTTCAGTGCTAGGATGCTAAACAGATAGATTTCAGAACTTAAGGTCCTCATGCAACGCAACACACTCATGTCAGTGTAGTTACAGAGACATGGCTCCATTGCAATTGCAGAACTCCCTCTGTGGCAGAATTTACTGCTTATCATCCCTTAAGACACTTTAGTAACTCTGGAGAGTATCTCTATTTGTTAGAAACACCATCATCTCACATTAGATTACACACAGCTCTAAAGTGAAGCTTCTTGATATCAAAATCACCCTTATAAAATCCAACTATTACTTCATTATTAGCCATAGATTCCCATTACTGTCCTCCAAATATCACTGCAATTACGAAACCTCCCATTGCACTATTTAATATCAGTGACCAGGTCCTTACCTACTTAGCCCCTGCCTATATCCTGCTTTGCATCTCCACATTCCTAGTTAAATTTAACCATTATTAGGTTGCTTTCTTTGTCAGGTGTAATTGCACAAAAATTAAACCATCTGTTGTGACTTCTCCATGGTAAACGTACTTTAAATTGCAGAATACCTATACAAAAATCCCAACAGTTCACTGCAGATGTACCCAAATGAGAGGACTGTTACATTCCTCTCCAAATTTTGCCAACATCTAAATAGATGCATAGAAAATTCTTTACTCATATGGCTTAAATATAATGGTATATTCAGGAATAAAACTCCCTGGAGTAACTCCAGTATTAATAAACTATATAACAAAAAAAAAAACGGAAAATAATGCAGTGTTGTATGTAATACCCAATCTTCCTACCTCAAATCCAAACTGAAACATGCCAGCAAAAACACTATTAGGACGTGTAAAGCAGTGTGCGTGCTTAAGGTCGCTGCAGATAACAAATGAAATTGTAACTTTTACTTCAGTTTTGTCACAGAATTATAGAGTAATGTCCAATGAT
>NC_056733.1:1506214525-1506249525 GCF_019279795.1 Protopterus annectens
CACTCTTACTGTATTCTTTGCCTAGGCCCTGATCACAACGTTGCTAGCTGTCGGTTTTGTGCTAGATTCAACCAGCGCACTATTAAGCATCGGTTTGATTTTGCATTTCATTACTTTGGCCGAAGATTTAATTATACAATGCCGTCAGATCAGCCGACAACCGGAGTTTTCAAAAAACGCAAGGACAAGGAAAAGGATAGGCATCCGAGGTCCAAAACCGAAGATGAAGCCTTTACCAGGCCAGTCGCTGGTTCGCCGGTTCTCAGTGAGGCACTTTCGCAGCCCCTGGCACTCGCTACCTCAGAGCCACAGGCCGCTTCCAACTGCCACATGGAGATGACCGGGCCTCTGGATACTCAAGGTATTGGACACTCGGAAATCATTCCCTCAGATGGGTCCGGAGCCACTGAGCAGGCATCGGCTTCTGAGGGTGTCTTCAGACCTACACAACTATATATTAAGCCATCCTCAGCTTCAAAGACAAAGACTAAAGCAGCTCTAAAAACAAAGAAACAAGTGCAGCATTCTCCTGCTCAAACTTCTATGCCAAAAAAATAGATGCTCAAAATGGCCGAAGACCTAATTACTATGATCAGGGGTTCCCATCCCCCTCCTAATAAGAGGCCTAGGCAAGAGACAGAGTACCTTTCTTCTCATCAGGTTTCTATTTCCTCTGATTCCTCTTCTGAACAGGATTACTCCATGCCTCCATATGAGGATTCTGATGCTGAAGAATCCATTCCTTCAGCCTCTCCTCCTGAGGATTACTCTTTTGGGGAAACCCTGCATACCATAAGGGAGCATTTCCACTGGGAAAGCCAGGATCATTCTGAATCTAAGAAAAGGCTCAGGGACTTTCTGCTACTTCCTCAGCACAGACCCCTTGCTATTACACCTGTTCTAGACATTGTAGATGATGTATTTTCAGAGTCCGGCCTGTCCCCTGACTCTTTACCCCCTGCACCTGCCAAGCCAGACAGATACTACAGGGTCCCAGATTCCCATAAATATTTATACAAAAACCCCGCAACAGACCCAGAAACTATATCTCACGGTCCCAAAGGGGTCAAAGCCTCCACTGCAAAAAACCCTGTCCCCTCTGATAAGGACTCTAGGTCTCTAGACAGATGGGGGAAAAAAGTCTACACCTCTGCTACCCTGGCTGTAAGGGCTTTAAATTGTCAGTTTCAGATGCTTAAATATCAGCAATATTTAATGCCACTGCTTAAACAGAGATTGTCAGCAAATACTGAAAGTACAGAAAACAAGGAATTGTTGGATTTATTGCATGCAACTGAACAAGTGGGAAGGCATACATTGCAATGTGGTTATGATTCACTGGAGGCCTCTTGCAGGGCCGCTGTTACAGATACAGTTATTAGAAGGTATGCTTGGTTAAAGGAACAAAATCTGCCTGATCACGTTAAAGCAAAATTACTAGATGCACCTTTACAGCATGATACTTTGTTTGGCACTAAAGCAGAACAGGTGTTGAAAAAAATGGAGGATAAAGCCAAATCCATGCAGACAGCCAAGGATTTCTTACAGGTACAGCCACCCAGGTTTAGCAGAAACTGGCCTTCAAAAAATTGGTCCTTTCCAGTGTCAGACAGGCCGCAAAGAGGCAGATACAGGCATCCCAGAGGCAGATCTCAACCCCAAGGCACATACAGGCCGAAACGGTGGGGTGCTCCTACCTCCAAAAACGGAGAAGACAAATCACAGCCTTACAGGAAACAGTCTCAATGACTTTCCTCTACCAGACCCAAGCACTTCTCTTTTGGCAGCCCCCTTAGGGGGAAAACTAGCACTTTTTTCATCAAACTGGCAAATGTTTACCCAAGATAAATGGGCCCTGAACATAGTGTCCCAAGGCTACAGGTTCCACTTTCACACTCTACCAAGGTCAAAAGGTATGCCAGACCTGCCACACAATCAATGGGCAGAGGCACAAAAACAAATTACAGCCCTCGTGGACATGGGGGCCATTCAGCAAGTACCACAACATGAGCAGGGGCAAGGATTTTACTCCAGACTTTTCCTAATACCCTGAAAGGACAAAACCTGAGACCAATACTGGACCTGTCTATTCTGAATACGTTTCTGGAAGTTCCAAAATTCAAGATGTTGACTCTACAGCAGCTACTGCCCATGCTGGGCAAGAAGGCTCAGCTCGTAACTTTGGACCTAAAGGAGGCATACCTGCATGTCCCAATCAGACAATCTTGCAGAAGATTCCTCAGATTCATAGCTGGCTCATTGCATTACCAATTCTCTGCACTGCCCTTTGGCTCATCTACTGCGCCCGTGGTCTTTACAAAATGCCTGGCATCAGTAATTGCGTTTTGCAGACAGAAAGGAATTCAAATATATCCCTACTTGGACGACTGCCTAATTCAAGCAGAGAACAAAGGTATTCTTCTACAGCATCTGGCATTTGTAAAAAGATTACTAATTGGCCTAGGGTACACAGTAAACGAAAAGAAATCAAAACTAGTGCCCTCTCAAGAGATAATATTCCTGGGTGCAAGCTTAAATACAACTGCCCAGATGGCTTATCTCACGCCAGACAAACAAAAACATCTGACTACTTACTTCAAAACATTGGCAACAAAAACCCACTTATCTGCAAGAAATATCCTGCAGGCCTTGGGTTTCATGGCATCCTGCATTCTACTAATTCCATATGCCAGACTGCATATGAGGAAACAACAATGGTATCTAAAAAGTGTTTGGACTCAGCATTGCCACAGCCTAGAGACAGTAATTACACTCATTCCCTGCCTACAACAAGAATTTCGATGGTGGTCAGAAGCCTGTCACCACAGCAAAGGTCTACCATTCAGCCTATCCACAACCAGGCAAACACTAACAACGGATGCATCAGATTATGCCTGGGGGGCCCATATGGCAGGAAAATGTATTCAGGGCACATGGCCTGCAAACCAGATGCATCTTCATATCAGTCAAAAAGAGATGCTAGCTGTTCAAAACACCCTGACAGCTTTCAAGGACATGCTTCATCCAGGACAGTTACTGATAAAGACAGATAATACTATGGTCATGTGGTACATAAACAAACAGGGAGGTACACATTCCTACTCCCTCTGAAGACAAGCAATGACCTTATGGGACACAGCATTGGCTTTCAAAGTTCACCTACAAGCACAATTCCTGCCTGGAAAAACGAATACTCTGGCAGACAATCTAAGCAGAAACCTTATGGAGCCCCATGAATGGCAACTGGATCTACAAGTCTTCAGCATGATAATAAGGAAATGGGGATGCCCAGACAAAGATCTATTTGCCTCCCCATACAACTACCAATTGCAGAGATTTTGCACAAGAATGTATCACAAGCAAGCATGGAAAGTGGACGCCCTATCCTTCAGCTGGAAAAATCTAACAGTATATGCCTTTCCTCTACTGCCTCTCCTTCCCAGGGTACTCCTAAAGGTCAGACAAGAGAAGCCAAAAATGATACTGATTGCACCAGACTGGCCACGCCAGCACTGGTACCCAATCTTAAAGAGCTTGTCTCAAGGTCCAGCATGGATATTGCCTCAAACTTCTCAATCAACTTCTGCACAGTCATCTCAGGACCCTAAATCTGGCAGCATGGCAAATATTGTAGCCATTCAGAACACTCCTCTTTCAAAAGCTGACTTGGATGTAATCTTGGAGGCCAGGAGGCCCAGTACCAGAAAATCTTATGCAGAAAAATGGAAAAGATTCTGTGCTTGGAACCAGGAACAAGGCATTGACACATCCATACCAAATATTCCTCAGATTTTACAGTACTTAACTGAGATGCTGAACAAAGGCCTTTCTTTCTCATCAATTAAGATTCATGCCTCTGCCATTTCAGCCAATTACAATATGGAACCACCTCTTTTTTCACATCCCTTAATAAGGCAGTATCTCAGAGGGGCCAAAAACATTAGGCCTCCAAGGAGAGCACCATTTCCAGCCTGAGACCTCAATTATGTTTTGGAAAAACTCACCCTACCTCCATTCGAGCCAGCATCAACAGCAGACATAAAATTCTTATCCTGGAAAACAGCTCTGCTCCTAGCATTAACCTCTGCAAGGTGAGTCTCGGAGTTACAAGCACACATGGCTGTGGAACCTTTCCTCATTTTTCATCCAGACAAGACAAACCCTACATTTATGCCTAAGGTGGTGTCCAGTGTGGCCCTCAACCAAACCATTCACTTGCCTACATTTTATCCAAATCCAAAGAACAAAGGTGAGAAAATTCTGCATTCATTGGACATACACAGACAGCTACGCTACTACTTGGACAGAACTAAAGCCTTCAGAAAAACTGAGCAACTTTTAGTGTCTTATGCTACAGCATCACAAGGAAAGGCTATCTCAAAACAGACTGTTTCTAAATGGATAGGCCATTGCATCCATTTCTGTTATTCTCAACATGGCAAATCAGTACCTAAGGGCATCAGGCCTCATTCCACCAGAGCAGCAGCCACTTCAGCAGCCTTCCTCAGAGGAGTACCAACCAAAGATATCTTGTAGGCTGCAACTTGGAGTTCAGTGCACACCTTTACAAAGCACTAATACTTACCTCTATACTCTAAGTCCAGAGCAGGTTTCACCACTGCAGTCCTGCAGGGCCTCTTAGCCTTTCCTAATCTTATTTAGCCCAGCCACCCATCCTCAGCTTTGAGATTCAACCCAAGAGTAATGACTGCAACAGTGAAACACGATGAACATAGTACAGTTGTGTACCTACCATAAATGTAGATGTTCGAGTGTATTCACTGTTGCAGTCCAGGTTGCCCACCCACCTTCCCCCTTTTTCTTCACTGGGTCTATCTGCACTACTCTATCCTATACAACCTATTGGGTGTATTTGCTTGTAGATGAAGGAAATGTAATTTCTGTACATGCATCTTTATTGGCTTAGTTTTTTAGCCTACTAACTTGGGGGCACCTGACATCTGGGCAAGAAAAACTGAAGAAAATGGCGTCGGTTGCATCTTTTATACCCCTGGCGCACTGACATCAGGGAAGAGGCGACAGCAACCGACGCCGGACCTAGACTTTGGAATTCTGGCCGACTGCGGGTCGCCTGCCAGCAGGATAACCCAAGAGTAATGACTGCAACAGTGAATACACATCTACATTTATGGTAGGTACACAACTAACTGTACTTTACTGGTCAGTAGATGGTCAACCATTTTGTAGAGAGATAACTGTTGTTCAGTTCTCCATTTGCATGGCATGAAGCCTGTCTGGAGACTATTGTTAATTAGCGAATGTAGTGGCCAAAATAGGTCATAATGATAATGGAATCTAGAGTATATGGGTTGCTTACAGGGGATATGCAGAAAGAATAATACCATAGTGAATTTCTTCCTGTGTACATGGCTGAGGAGGGTAGAAGATTACCAGTTACTGGTGCCAAAAACTCTGTGAGCCTAAGATGCGTACTGACATCTGTTCTGAGTCTGGCAAATGGTTCAGTGAGTCTGGATGTAGAGATGGGTCACTGAGAAAAGAATAAGGGAAAATAGTGGTAGGAGATAGAGCAGAGCAAGAAAAATAGTGTATCAAGGAAGACGTGAATATGGCTATCTGGTGAACTGAAGCAAGTTAGAAAGCAAACACTGCAGAGTGAATGCCTGGGTAACCTGCCTCCAAGAAACTAAAGTCTGCCTCTACAAGAATTGGAGAAATTACACTGCGGTGGTCATTGGTAGTTGAAACAGTCTTTGACCATAACGATGTGACCAGAAAGATGCTGATCTTGCTGAATAAGCTGTTAACGTAAGGATTAAAGAAGTATGCAGAAATGGAGTGGGAAGATGGGTTCTTATGAGTTAGGACACAAAGGGAGAATACTGCTGCCTGGATCACTGTAGGGACCCAGCAGACATTTGAATGGGAGTATTGTGAAGTCCTTATTTGAAGAGGTGTGGACCACAAGAAAAGATGCAGACATATTATTCATGAGGGATAACTTCTGTATAGTAATGAATGAAGAGGTATACAATAAATTCATAACAGTGCAGTTTCCTAGTACAGTCTATAGTAATGTGAAGATATATAGAGGATGAACATCTGGCATTTGTCTTGAAGTTAAAATAAGATCTGCAGGAGAAGAATCTGCAGGATCAATGGCATTAGCCTGTCACTTAGACTGGTTTCTTCATGATGTGGCAATCCTTTATTACAATGTGAGTTAAGCACAAAGACAAACAGACAAAGAGAGAGAGAGAAATCTGACAGACCATGAGTTGGAAGAGCTGGACTACAACATGAAGGCTAAAGTGAAGAAGATATTTGCAGTTCAATCCAGGTTGATGTAAGAGAGCTTCTAAGATTAAATGGCTACAAAACATTTTTGAAGATGTCTCTGTGTTGAATGAGATACTGGAAGGACATTAACAGCTGGCAAATGGGATAGAATCAGTTTGCTAATTCTGGAAGCAGAATGGTATTTTTTATTTATTTATTATTATTATTATTATTATTATTATTTATTTTTATTAGGAAAGTCCAACTGGGTTTTGCAAAAAAAAAAAAAACTGGTGGAGACTTGGGGGGAGTGAAAAAAGCTCCACACGTAAGGATAGACAAGACAGGAATTATCAAGGTATATAGTAGATATAAAGTGTAAAGATATTTACAAATACACATTTCTTATATATAGGAAACACTAGAGTTTATGCAATTATAGTCTAGGAGCATGCAGCTTTAGATGAGGGATATATTTAGAAGACTCCATCCATCCACAGCTCCTTTTCCCATTTTTGTACATGCGGATGGGATGTCACTTCAGCAGTGACAATCATCCAGAGCCAATGTTTGCATTGCAGGGTTGCCAGCCCTTTTGCATTTATTCTTCCGTACCACACATACACATGTACACTCACAGGTATGGCCAATTCAGAGTATCCAGTTCACTCACAGGTATGGCCAGTTTAGTGTGTCCAGTTCACCTACTGCATACCATTGCAATGGTGGAGGAAACTAGAACACCCAGAGAAAACTCATGCAGACACAAGGATGACATGCAGTTTCCACACAGAAGGCAACCCAGGTGAGAACTAAACTGTAAAACCACTTGCTGTGAGGCTACAACACTACCTGCTATTCCACTGTGCTACCATTGTCTACATATAAAGTTCTTTGCCATATGGTTGAGAATGAGTAACATTTATAGGGACATTAGATGATTCCGACACAATGTAGTAAGTTTTGAGACAGTCATCATTCATGGCTTATGTCAGTGGAGAGTCAACATGTTAAGTTAGAAACTGTATGCAGAGGAAATAAACAAATAGGGAGGAAATACTGAAAACAGTATTTTATCTTTTCTTCAGGAAGAAGAAGAAGAGAAATAATTATATACAGACTCAGTGATATAGAGATACAGTAGCAATCACTGCAATGGGTTTATGGCATGTATTCATTTGTCCTTAAAAGAAATGGATGAAAGGTTGTAGTAAGCATTGTTACATTCTGGTGGGGAATTGGGGAAAAGGTATCAGCAGGTACATCAGTCAGAGAAGGAGAGTTTAAGAAAGCAAGAGATATTAGAGGGTAGGAGCACTGGCTCAGTCTATGAAGGACTGAATGAGAAAAAATGATACTGCTACAGTATAGGAAGTGGATTTGCTAAGGATATAGATTGAGAAAGAAGAGCTGAGTTGAGTATATGAGCTAGCTGGGAAAAAAGAGGTTGTAGTATTGAACAACCCCAGGTAGGACAGACTGAAAACAGCTGAGAATGCAATGGTATGTTAGTGTATTGTAATATTAAGCCACACTTACAAAGATCACACAATTATAGGTATAAGTAGTGTAACAGAGTCATACTTACAAAGGTATGTAATTGTATTGTAATAAATCATGCCTACAAAGATCACAGAATGATAGGTAAGTGTAGTGTAATACTGAGTCACACTTACAAAGATTACACAAAAACAGGTAAGTGTATTGTAATGACAAGTCACACTTACAAAAATAACATAAATGCAGGTAAGTGTAGTGCAGTAAGGGGTCACACTTACAAAGACATGCAAGTGTGTTGTAGTAAATCATGCTTACAAAGATTGCACAGTGATAAATATTTGTAGTGTATTAATAAGTCACACTACAAAGATCACACAATGATGGCTATGTGTAGTGTAATAACGAGTCGCACTACAAAGCTCACACAAAGATATGTACGTCTAGTGTAAGGACACGTCACATTTGCAAAGATCACACAATCACAGGTTTAAGTAGTGTAATAACAAGTCACACTACAAAAATCCCATTATGGTAAACGTGTAGTTTAATAACAAGTCCCATTTAAAAAGGTATGTGAGTGTACTGTAATAACAAGTCATGCTTATGAGCATCACACAATGATAGGTAAGTGTAGTGTAGTAACGAGCCACAGGAGGATTGGACTGAAGGAGTGGAGAGTGGAAAGATACATGAGTGTGTGGCAACAGTGACGTTATTATAGGAGCTGATATGATGAATCAGTTTAAGGTAACGGCATAGTGAAAAGAAAAGAAAGTGAGATATAACAGACGTGGATGAGGCTGGAATAAGATTACTGTTTAAGAGTGGAAGTATATACATGTGGTTAGGGGCTAGAAAGAACATCATGGTTAGACAGCAACAAAATGTATTAGTAGGAATAACTTAATATCGGCTCATTACATGGGGTTAAGTTGGTGATACATTAGACCAGAGAGATATTAGGTAGACTGGAAGGTTAACCTGTGGGAATGTAGGAACAGAGCCATTTGTCAGATAGGTGAGATTTTAGTTGATTCTTAAATAATCTTACATGTTGGATGGGTTGCAGTGATAAAGGAATGAGATTCCATGCTTTGCCAAATTTGTTAAGTACTTGTGGTACTTGGAAATTGTGAGAAGTGAGTTACCCTTCGAAAATAAAGCTTTCTTGGAGAAGTATGGTTGAATTGTGAGAAGTGAGTTACCCTTGGAAAATAAAGCTTTCTTGGAGAAGTATGGTTGAATAGTATTGGACAGCTTTCTGGTTTATAAACAAGTCTATCTCCTCTAGTAAATTGGGAGAGAAAGTTATGTAGTGTAGGAGTTCTAATCAATTTAGTTCTTTGAGTTTTAGAAAATGGCATGCTCTATAATGTTGTTTGGAGGCAAATTTGACAGTTTTATTGTATAATTCATCTAATTCCAGTAGCAGTGCTGTCTGAAATTTATTGAGTATAGGGGTGGCATAGAAGAGGGATGGCAATAGAAAATAGTGGTTATGCATTTCCTGGCCATGGCGATGAGGTATACTGTAGATTTGTATAGAGAACTCAACTTTTGCTGTCTTGTTTCACTAGTGATATGTGGCTGGCTTATTTTAATTGGCCATCTATGACAATATGTAGTAGCTTTGCTTGGTTTACCTGTTCAGGCCTGGTCTTGCCGGCCTAAGTTATGGTGAATAAGTTATGGTGAATAAGTTACCTGGCACTTGCTCACTAAAGCAATTATATAAGTCAGCACTAAAAATTAAAAGCACTACACCCTCACTCCCCACTGGCCCTTGTTTTCAATTAAGGATTTCCCAATATTATTCTAGCATGCCCAAAGGTCAGTTGTCAATCTCCTCTCCGGTCCAGCTGGTGAATCTGGGAATCTTGAGGCAATGTTATAACTGCCTCATGTACACAGACAACCCTCTCCTCCTCCCACATAACACAAATACTTGCGAGAGATGCAGCTATTTAGCCAAACTGGAGGCTGAGCTCTCTCAACTCAGGACTGGCAAGACCAGACAGGAGGAGAAGGCAACTACACACACCACAAAACCAGCCTCACATAATGCTACCACTCCACTGAATCAAACACATAAACACACAAAGACATACTCGGAGGCTCTGAGTAAAATTTACCTAAACAGCAGAGGCCTCCAAAGCAGACACCCAAACAACTGCTACCTCAAGACACCCCACAAGCAACACATAAACCACAAAAGCAGTGTGCAAAGCAGTCACAGCCCTTAAGGCCAAATACAACACCAAACATACTTGTCATAGGTGACTCCATAGTCAGACACACTGACGTCCCACTCACCAGGCTGAACAAGGAGAGGGTCACAGTAAGCTGCCTATCGGGCGCTAGAATCCGCCACATAACACAAGCACTGGTCACTCCACGGCAAGTACAAATATGACACAGTCATTGTCCATGCTGGTGTGAACGACCTGAGACGTACCTCCCTGGACTACATGAAAAGAGACATAGAGGAGCTCTCTGATTATGTAGCCCAGGCAGGTATGACCCTAACCCTGAGCAGTAT
The DNA here is from genome assembly GCF_019279795.1 of Protopterus annectens. NCBI lineage: Eukaryota > Metazoa > Chordata > Ceratodontiformes > Protopteridae > Protopterus > Protopterus annectens. Next base: position 1,506,224,826 of record NC_056733.1, read on the forward strand.
CCTTCCTTCACCAAGAATGATGCCACAATATAGAGACAAGATGATCAGCTTTAACAATTGGCTTAATGTCTGGTGTCATTCAAAGGGGATCCAGTGTCTGTCTGCCTGGGATGACATGCTTGACAAGCCACACTGCTTCGCAAGGGACGGCTTGCACCTGTCACCCTGGGATTCCGGATATTGGCTAAGGCTCTTGCCACCCCATAGTGCCTTTTTAGGCAAGGCTCAAATTCTAAACCTACCACCCTAGAAAACAAAAATGGGAAGAAACTGAGGGTAATGCTGCTCAATGCCAGAAGTCTAAATCTCAAACTGCACGCACTCGAGGCCCTTCTCAGTATGGAGAACATCGATGTCTGTGCTGTAACTGAAACCTGGTTCAAGGCTCCTGAGAGCACCCAGGCACTATTAGGTTTTACCTCATATCATGCGTTCCGGCCCCAAAACCCGGACCACACCACAAAAGGAGGGGGTGTATCCATATTCATAAAGGATACCCACTCCTCCAGGTTGGTGGCAACGCACAAAGCTGCGGAAACCATCCAGGTGCAACTAACCATAGGCAAAACTGCTCTTCAAATTGTAGCATGCTACAGGCCACCCTCTCAAACTCAGGAAACCCACACAGCCTTCCTGAAGACACTGGAGGGTATAAATGTATCTCCAAACACCATCATATTGGGTGACTTCAACTACCCGAATATAGACTGGGAACATTACTCAAGCCCTAACTTTCTAGCCCAACGGTTCCTGGAGTTCATAAATTCAAATGCCATGGAACAGCTAGTCACTGTTCCCACGAGAGGAGAAAATATACTAGATCTCATTGTCACAAACATGGGGACAAAATGCTCCACACCGGAAGTATATCCCTCATTGGTGAGATCTGATCATAAACTAATCTCACTGGAAATCCACATCCTGCCCCCACCCCAAACAAAAAGACCATAGTGAAGAACTTCTCTAAAGCAAACTTCACACTACTCAAGACTGGTGTGGTATCCTTCAAGGCCCCTGAGCCAGAGGAAACCACAACCCAAGCTGGGAAGCCCTTACAAATGCCTTCTATGAACACCTCCAGGACTGCATGGATCAGGCAATCCCAAATAAAACCAAGACTCTTTCAACAAAGGGCAAGCGTCCAGTCTGGTGGACCCCAGCCATTAACAAACTTTACAATAAGAGGAGAAAGCTATTACATGATAGAACAAAATCCATAAAAGGGAAGTCACCCTGATCATTATTAGTAAAAATTACGAGCACTCATAAAATCAACTAAGGCCAATTTTGAGAGAAAAATTGCCATGGATTCAAAGGACAATCATAAGGCCTTTTTCAGCTATGTTAGGAACCTGGGTGGAAACTCCCAGATATGCTCAGAATTAGTCCAAAATGATACAAAAATCACTGAACCCACAGACATTGCCAACATACTGGCAGACAGGTTCAGTGCAAACTTCACCCCCTCTCCCCTAAAGGAGAGATAACTATCCCAGCCGAGTGTAGCCTCCCAGACATCTCAAATGCGCAGGTGAAAGCTGCTCTCTCTAAAGCTAAAAACACAGCATCAATGGGACCAGATGGTGTCCCCGGCTGTGTGCTACACGAGCTAAATGAGGAATTAAACCCACACATAAGGCAGCTGTTTAATCTCAGCCTTACCACAGGATACGTGCCCAAGGAGTGGCGTACGGCAACTGTGGTCCCACTCCACAAAGGCGCCGCCTCTATGGACCCTGGTAATTACTGCCCCATAAGCTTAACAAGTCTAGTCTGCAAAGCTATGGAGAGGATCATAATGGAGCTCATAAACAAAGATATAGGGGACTTGCAGACATTGGACCCGACCCAGTTTGGCTTTGTCAAGGGAAGATCATTCCTTTTGAACTTGGTCGACTTCTTCGAAACAGTCACCAAGGCCATTGATGAGGGAAAGGCAGTTCAAACAGCCTACCTTGACCTTGCAAAGGCTTTCGACACAATACCCCACTCGGGTATTGTAGAAAAACTTACCAGCTTAAATGTAAACCCATATGTCACAAGATGGGTTGCAAACTGGCTTAAGGACAGAACCCACAGGGTTAGAGTTGCTGGCGCTGTGTCAGACTCCAAGCCGGTCACAAGTGGTGTCCCACAGGGCTCAGTCCTTGGCCCCCTATTGTTTGGCATCTACTTCTCAGAAGTACAGGCCAACATGGGAGGACTTTGGCTGACAAAGTTTGCAGACGACTGCAAACTGGGCCATAGTGGAAAGTGCATCGGACATGGATATCCTTCAGAAGGGACTCACGGAAACAGATAGCTGGTGCCAGAGCCATGGCCTGAAGTTAAACGCCAAAAATGTATAGTCATACCCTTCGGGAAAAACAAGGTAACCCCAAGCTACCATATAGGTGGCAATCCACTAAGCACAGAAGAGGTTATCAGGGACCTGGGGACCCAGGTTGACAGTGGCCTTTCTTTTGACACTCACGTTGCTAAAGTGGTTAGAAAGACCTTTACATTGCCCACCTGATCATGAAGGGATTCACATCCAGATCTAGTGAGGTCATTGTTCCCCTGTACTCTTCACTTATCAGACCAATGATCGAGTACAGTGCCCCATTCAGGATGTATCTCACCCGACATCTGCAGCAATTGGAGAGACCCCAAAAGTTCCTCACCAAAAGGATAAAGGGACTCCAAAATCTGTCATATGCTGCCAGATTGAAGAAACTCCAGCTCTATTCAGTCGCATACCGCCTGCTCAGAGGTGACATGTGCCTGACATACAAGGCCATGTCCAACCCGGAATTAATGGACATGCTCCACCTCAAAAAATCCAAATCCACCAAAACCACTAGAGCAAGCGACTTAAACCTTAGCACGGATATAAATAGGACGTGCTGGAGGGATAGATTTATCACTCAGAGACTCCCTATGCTGTGGAATAAAATCCCGGTCCATGTGAGGCAGAGCACCTCGCTGACTCTGTTCAAGAGAAATCTAGACCTGTGGATGGGAGATCGTAGGTTTACCCCGGGAATCATCTCTGTGTCACTGCTGGACAGAGGCACAACAAACTAATGGGCACAGTATTTTTTCATATAAGGGGTGGCGTAAGCCACAAAAATTTGGGCTAGGCTTATAAATGCCTTAGGGCAGATAGCCTAGTATAAACCTATGAACCTATGAATGCTTGCCTTTTAGTTTGACAGCAGTTTAGGACAAAAGATTAACAGTTTAGTCTTTCGTGGTTTAGGTGGAGCTGTGAGTTATTAAGCCATGTTTCAAATGAATTTTTGCATAATGACTTGGAGTTCAGTTAGAGTTTCAGTAGAACAGGTCAGGGTAGAAAAATCTGCATATTGGACTACTATGGCATGTGTAGAGGTGAGTGGAGATCAATGATGAAGAGATTGACGAGAAGGGTGCCTAATATAGATCCTTGTTGGTACCTATATTTATGAGGAGAACTGTAGAGAATTCAGTTTCTTATTAAACTGCTTGAGCTGTGTTAAAAATATAAAGGGTTGGGAGGGTGGCTTAATGGCTAAGGTGTTTGCCTTACAAACACAAGGTGCAGGGTTTGAGTCTGACAAGGGATAATTGGCTAGGCTTAAAATGGCTCGCAAGGGCATTTAGCTTAGTACTAAACTATGAACCTATGAATAACTATGAAACCAATGTAAAGAGGGCTCAATGAGTCTGTGGAGAATAGTGTATGTCGAAGGTTCTGGTGGACACAGCATGAAAAGCTTTGGATTAGACGAAGAAGCTTGAGGAAATTAAATTATCTGAATTTCTTTGTATGTTGCCAGTGGTACTGAAATTCAGTAAAACAATGGTAGTACTTCAACGAGGCCTAAAACTGTGCAGTCTACAGGGAAAGGATATTAGTTAGCAAGTAAATGAGAATTTGTTTATGTATCCATTTCTCAATGACTTTAGATAAGGGGGTTATCATAGTTCTTGGTCTGTAATTGAAAAGGTCTTGGCAGGTGCTGACTTTGTATTGGGTTATGATAAAAGATTTTTCCCAGATTGATGGGACATTACTCTGGTCTAAGGATTGATATGTCATAATTGAGAAAGGATAAATACTTGCTTCAGCTGCAAAATATTTTCTCCTGGTAGGCTGTCTGGGGCATTGGTGATGAGGTTTTACCTGCTGGCAAAGTTTTCTGATAACAGACTTGTGAATAGGTTGAAGAGAAAAACTTTCATTAAAGTTGCCTGGGAACTATAAGACTTTGGTTGTATTTGCCAGTTTAGGTTATAACTGTTTCTGTAATTTGCATATTAAGTTGATTGGCAATGCTATCTCTTTGTTTTGGTATGTATATTAGAGGCTGGGTGTGTGGTTTGGCCTGGGTTTAGCAGTTTGTTAACTGCAGCTCAAGAAAGTTTGGGGTTATTAGACTATATGTTTTGGGGTGTGGAGTAATAGATTTTCTAATCTTTAGTGATTTGGTATTTAGTTTGGTTTGTTAGCTGTCTGTATATTTTCAGGTTTGATTCTGTTTTGCTTTTTGACCAAGTTTTCCAGGCTTTGTCACTCTGCTTCGTAAATTGCTTTGATTGTATGAATAGTCATGGGGCAAGGTTATTTTTAATTCTGTTAGATTTATGAGGGATAGTGAGTCAAGGATGTTTAGGAAGACTCTGGCAAATGCAGATACAGTATTGTCTAGAGGCAGTGTCCCAAGTGATTCTCAGTTATATCATTTAAGTGGGTTATTAAAAATTTCTTTGCAAATGTCAAGGGTAAGTTGGTGGATTCTGGATATTTGACTTGGTGCCTGACTGCACAGACAGGTAGATGGTCACTTAGACTGTCAGATCAGGAACTATAGCAGGACATTTTGTCAGGGGAGGATTTTAGTATCCATTCTAGAGTGGACTATCTGACAAATGTTTGTTATAAATGGTTGGAATGGCTATGAATGTAATTACTGAGCTGCATATTATTAGTTGGGATATCAGAGTGAATTGTTTCTCAGAATAAATTAAGGTCACCTAACACGATGGTTTTGGATGAAATCCAACAGAGTATATCTTCAGTATCATGAACTGAGATCTAGCTAGCTAGCTAGATATTATTCCTATTATTGCCATTGGTTTGCGTGTATTTATTCTGAGTAGGATTATGACAATTTCATAAACTGTGAAAGCAGGTATAGTTTGAGGAAAAAGATCTTAAGACTATTTTTGTAAAGGACTGCAGATTCTCCAGTTTATTTCTTAGCCCTGTTTTGTCTCATAATACTAAAAACAGATGGTGGTATATTTATTGTAGTGCAGTCAAGTTTTAGTGGTTCAGTGATGTCTGGAAAGTGTATAGTCATTCAGGCATGAAGTTCTACAGGTCTGTTGTAAATATTTTGGAGTTATGACTTACTACTTATTAAAGAAGCAAAGGATTGACACCTGTTTTTTTCATGCAGTATTTACCCTTTAAAGAGCATATGAGAAAGCTTTGAAGATGATATATGACAGGAAAGCATTAAATATCTGGTGGTTGTATATTTTGGGTAGGAACAAGGCAGTGTTGTGGGACACAGGGAAACTGAGATGAAATGTTATTAGTATCAGTATGGATTTACAGCATCATAATCAGGTATTGGAAACTTTCACCCTGTCATTAAATGTTGGAGAAAAAGATTACAGCGAAGTAAATAAGCATCAGTATGGGATTAAAAGAGACAACTGCGGTGGTGGTGCTGCGGTATCTTTGTCGCCTCACAGTAAGATGTTGTCCTGTTTGATTCTCAGCTAAAGTGTCTTCTGTGTGGAGACATGCGTGAATGGGCGTACCTTCGTTGAAGGTTGTGCGTCAGAGCTGGCAACTCGGTACGTAAAAATCTACTGCCAATCATTAGCGGACCGGAGTTCTGCTGTGGCGACCCCTAACCGGGAAAAGCCGAAAGATACAACAACATGGGATTAAAAGAGACAGGAAGGTACTAAGTGCAGGAATTAAAGAGAAGGATAAGAGTCATGCTAGATAACTAGAGAAGGGATCATTGAAGCCACATATAGACATTCTGTCATCTTAGAGAAAGGGTCATTGTTACCTTTGTTTATGGTAATGGTGCTATTTTTGTTTGATTTGGTCATTAAAAGAGGTAGAGCATTGATCAACATGAATCTTTTTTTAGTTTCAGCCCAGGATTGCAGGAAACCACTGTTACAAATAATCTTTCTTACAAGGAAGAAGTATAGAGACTGTAGCAATCAGCTGAGATGTCTGGCAGTAATTCCACTTCATTCCTATGAAGTACAATGTGGCATGCCTCACTTAACTGGAAACGTAGCTCACATGCATTGTTTTTTTTTTGTGTTTGTTTTTTGTCACTTTTTTATCAGCACTGTGGGATATTATACATGAGCATTCCCCATAGTCTAACAGTTTTTTTTAAGTTCCTATTAACGGTGTAAGCTGTGATATGTTTATACCATGATTAGTCATCGTTATCCACTCAAGTAGCCCTTCCATTCCCAATGTTTCCATTTTGGATTTTTACATCATCTTGCATCTTCATTTTAAAATCCACTGTTTGGGTAGGTCTATAAAGTATTGTGTTGTATATTCACAAAGTAATAGAACATTGAAAGAAAACCGAGCGTTACCACTACAACCACTTGCATAATAGATACTGAGAACTGCAAATTCTCTTGATTAGGTAAAACAAACTGTAAATAGTGTAATAACAGGACACAGATCTCAAAACCAGAAAGCTCAGTATTTTGCATAATCACAGTTTAAAATCAAAAAGGTTATAGGTGAAGCTCCAGTTAATGCTATCATTTATGCACTGCTGTAATTAACTGCAGAGCATTAGGAAAGAGACAGAAGCCAATGGCAGCATTTTTCAGATAGTATTACAATTCTGATGCAAGACTGGAAAAGCACAGAATATAAAAATAGCCATCTCCTGCAATTTATCAGAAAGTCCAAAGGGGTTTAGCAACTCCAGGAATAAAAAATATTCTGAATAAAGCCCACAATAAGTGTGTGGCAATTTTCCTGCATCGCTGCTGCTGTGCCTTGGACTATGACACACCAGGGGACAGCACTTGCTACTGTGCAACCCGTTGTGACGTAATGTAATCAATCGCCAAAAGGTTAGGCTAATCTGTTGTTCCCTTCTGATCTTGTACACTGTAATTGAAGAGAGCATGTGACAGAATTCAATAGCAGTTATGATCCATTTGTCTTTTTGCAGCAAAAATAATTCTGCAAATTAGAGGAAGTAGCAACAATAAAGCTTTAAACAGTTATGAAAATAGTCATATTTCATGAACATTGCAGTAGAGAGCCTCATTTGACAGGATGTGCCCCCACTAGACCTTAGACAATTTGAATATTTTAAATTTGAGGTTACACAACTTCTGAAAAGGAAATATACATTTTTTTTATATTAAGAAATGAATATTCCCTTCTCATCAAGCAGTTCAAGGATTACAGAGGCACTAATCCCATTTTTATATTGCATCATTGTTTCCTTGTCCAAATCTAATATTCTGTCTGATTTTGGTCTTTTATATATTCACTTTTAACATTTATAGCATTAGTGATTTATGAAATGGGGTGTCTTTTTTAGCAAATTTGGCACTGGTCTAGTGCACAGGAGCATCATTCTTCTCCTTGTATGATTATTATCTTCATATTCTCAAAATGTTTCCCTTCTTATCTGCTTCTCTGATTTTGGAATACGCAGATACATGACACTGTATACCAGTTCCAGCTGGCATTGTATAACCTACATTTGCATAATTTTCTGAGGCATGCTTTGCAGTCTTCATTCTTTGCATTTCAAAATGCACATTCACTCTTTGGTTAATATTTTGATGTTTCTCTACATTGTGCCATTTACTCTAGTGCTGCTCAAACACAGGTATGTTTCACAATTGCTTTGAGCATGTTTGTAAATCTCAGGCACTGGCCTTTGATTCTCTGAGTAAAGCTGTCAAATGATAACTGATTTAGTAAAGATTTTTATTTTTGGAATACACTTTCTTAACAAAAGCTAATTTAGGTTATAACTCCAGTATATGTTATGGGTTTAAAGATTTTCAAAGATGCAGGACCTCATTTTACTGGATCTTGTAACTATGTACATACACGTACATTACACCACACAAACACACACACATACATGCAAATACTGATGTACTGCAAATTGTTAATATAGTATTGACAGAGAAAAGTCATCCTTTTTGATTTTGTTAAATAAATTACATAATGTTAGAGTTCTTGTGATCTCTAAATTTCAGCGAAATAAAATTCGTACTTTCACATTTTACCTTTAGCACTATTTAAACATTTTTATGTGATATTTAAAAAGGAAATAAAGGAATGTTGTCAGATTAGTAATGATGTCAGCCTACACTGGGAGCATAGCAGTATATTATGCCCTAATAATTTGTTCCTGAAATATGAATCTTCATTAGGGTGCATCCTGACTCAAAGGCAAATCATGAGAATTTATTACTATGGCACCACAGTTTCATAAAATTGAAACTTCAGAATAACCCTTCTGACCTCCATTTGTTTTCCTTTAATAGTATTGCCTTGGGTGTCACAATTTGCATGTGTGTGGGACTTCCTCATTGTTTAACGGTATTTGTCTTCTCTGGACAGATTTTGCAAACGTAAGTCATTATGGTTTCAATTTAAGACTTTGCTGTCACTGAAGAGTCTCAGTTAGTATTGCTGTGGCTTGCACTTTAATATCTGTATATGATACTGTGACCGGAGCCTTTAGTCTGTGATGATAGTGGCTCATTTATTACCTTCTCTTATCCTGTGAGAGCAGAATGTCTTGGAAAAGAAAATGATGTCTGCATTTTTCTTGAGTCAGCAGACTTTCGTTTTTACAAATATAAATGTGTTCCATCAATTTAATAATATTTTTTTTATAATGACATCACTTATATTTACTTACTTTAAATACTGAATAGAACTGTTTATGCTTACATAAAACTGCATGCGTAGATTTAATGGGCTTATATCAGAACATCGAATCATCATAATTTTGAATCACTTTACATCAAACTGGTTATATCGAACCACCAAAACATTGAAAGGATATCAATGGCAGTTCCCAATGGGGACATAACACAAGCCCCCCTGCACCCCCCACAACCTGCGCTACTTAAATATACCAACTCCGAGATCGAGCTACAGAGTAGGAAACGGAAATCTTCCATTTCTGCATTGTAGTGCACTGAAGTACAATCTCCAAAGTGGTATATTTAAGTGGCAGGGGGTGTGGGGGGTGCAGGGGGTCTTGCCCCCTGCATGGAGCAATTTTTACACTCCACATGTTGTTGATTTTTGAAGTTTTGATGTTTTCTGTTTTGATGTATTCAATTTGATGCAACGTGATTTGAAATTATGGGGTTTCTATGTGATATAAACCAAATCAGGGGGGATAGCTAGGATTTTCAAATTTGTACTCACAGCTCTCAAACTGCTACCCCCCTCCCCAGCCAAGCTACAGCCAGTCTCATAATTCATGATTCGCTCTTTTAGTGTCGATGAAGAGGCATTCGCTGTAATGCTTTTTCTGTAATATAATATATATATATTCAGTCAAACTCGGTTCCTTGAATTGAAAATGAACCTGAAAGTCAGTTCTTTGAAAAATGCAGCATGGTAGTGTGGGTAGAGGATTCATGCTTTGTTTTTTCTGTAACTAAGGTACAGGTTTTGAGCTTGAGTAAATTACTAACCACCTGCTACCCCTAACTAGGTTGTTTCATTCACACACACACCCCTACCTACCTCTTAGTGCAAGAAATATGGACAAAGCCTAAAATAAACAGGGGCAGATATTAAATAATGCTCTTGTGAACTTAGAAAGTTGCTAGAATAACAGGATGTGTGCTAGTATGAGAAAGTTGCTAGAATAACAGGATTTGTGCTAGTATGAATTTTTCTAAAGGGCATGAAGTCTGAAACTCAAATGTCTGTCATTATTTAGCAACTTCAGCCTTTAATGATTTTCTAGAAAATCACAAAATTTATGAGGGACAGACAAAAAAATATGGGGCAAAAATCGGGACATTCTGCAAAATTTGGACAGTTGAGAGGTATGCTACCTACCTACCTCACACACACACACACACACACACACACACACACACACACACACACACACACACACACACATACCTCTCAACCTCTTAGAGCAACAAACTCATAAATAAAACTGAGGCAAAGGCCCAAAATTTTTAAATATTGCTCTTTTAAACTTAGAGGGATAATTTTCGAAAGTACGAATTTTCTGAAAGGTATGAAATCTGAAACTCAAATGTCTTCCATTATTTTCTGTCTTCAGTCTTTAATGATTTACCACTAATTTGCCATAAAACCGCAATTTTATGGAAAACGGACCAAAAATGTGATGCAAAAATATAAAATTGCCAGACAATACAGCTGGGAACCTGTCAAAGAAGGGACACCATTTTAATATGAACACTGTTAACTTGAGCAGCTGAAAAAATTAGAGAATCTACATGCATTTCTGAAATAAAAGTAATGTGTAACTCTGATCATTACTGTTATTTATAATAGTAAACCCTCCAGGTTTTCTTCCAAAATTGCTATTTTGCGGAGAGATTATTAGGGGGAGAGCAACATTTTGAGCCAAAATTGGGGACAGTTGAGAGGTTTGGATATTCCTAATTCTATAAAGCGATTTATTTGCACATACCTCTCAACCTCTTAATGCAGGAAATCTGTACAAGGCCAAATATATTGGGGAACATACAAACAGTACTAAAAATTGATCTTGTATAAACGTAATACAGTTGATAGAATATCGTCTTGCTTTAGCATGCATTTTTCTGAAAATTATGACGTCTGAAACTTAACGTCAGTCATTATTTAGTGACTTCATTCCTAAATGATTTGCCAGAAAAGTTTTATTTTGCATTTTACAGCACGGACACCAATAAATATCTGCTAAACAAAGCAATGCAGTCTCACAATGAAACTAGACTTAGCATTAAAACTTCTCTGCCCTTGAAACTCACATTCATTGAAACAGCATTGAAACCCACATTCAAAGAAAATACATTTTGCCAGTGGCAGATAAAGATTAACTTTGGGCTGTTTTCAAATCATAGGCCCCTTGCACATGAAACATACACGTGCTCTTTGATACACCTTCCCAATTGTATTGAATTATATTTCTTGTACAATACAGGATAGTTGTTAGAGAGCTTTTTAAATTTATTGTTTTGAACATTTTTCCAGTAAACAATGAAACAAAATGCATGCACCAATAATGACAAAACAGCCCAGTTCATAACATTTCCATCATAAAAGTCTACTCCAACTTCTACAGCCCACCAGTATCAGTAAATATGCACAATCTCTGAACTAGTAAAAGCCATCTACATAATTCCACATTAAAGAAATCTGTAACTAATGAAGAGGCTACTGTTAGCAAACAACTTTATATTTCATGGCTTCATCTACAAATAATGTGCCTGTTGCCCTTGAGGAATAAATTGCCTATGTTGCATTAAAAACAATGATACGCTAGTAATATTGCAATAGGGAATGGATGGCAAACTGATAACAGGTTCATAGTTACTACTAGATATCTTCGCCAAAACGGACTTCAGCATCCACCCCCCCCCCCTTTACAACACAGTACAGTATCAGCAATGCATCTACCTACTGTGGGAGAAGAACCCACAGCCTTCTGCATCAAAAGCAAGTACACTACCTGTTCTGCTATTAACAGTACAAGCAGACTCAGCATAAGCAGCACTAAACTTTAGTTCCCCTGCAGCTCTCAGCTCCTTGGAAAATGTTGACACTCAGCTGTATCTCTGAACTTTGCAGCACAAGAAATCTGGAAAAAGCCAACATTTATTGGGGGGGGGGGGCAAAAGCCCAAAAACCAAGGACACATTTTTAACATTGCTTGTATAATTTTGGAAAGTTGCTAGAATAAAATGCTGTTATCACCATGCATGTCTTGAACCCAGAACCACATATGCACTACAGTCATTGCAAGATACCACTATGCTAAATCAGCAGTTTGAAAAATAGGAAGACTGAAACTTAATGGCTATCATTGAGATAGCTCTCAACCTCTTAGCACAAAACACCTGGACAAACACAGCCAATAATGAGGGAATACAAATTCAGTTCTCACTTCACACCTTAGCACAAAAAACCTGGACAAACAACAAAAACAGTAATGGGGGAAATACAACTTCAGTTCTCACTTCTCACCATAGCTCACAACTGTTAGAAAAACAAATCTGAACAAAGTTCAGAAATGGTGGTGGTTAGGGACTCTTCTTACCCTGAAGCAAAGGTACAGGGTTTGAGCCTGAACAACTATAGCCAGCAGGTGTATTATGTGGGGGGCATTTTCACACACCACATACACAGACACACACACACCTTACCTGATAATCTGTTTGCGGTCACCACAATGATAATCCATTCGCGATTGCCTTCCACTCACTACAACTTCACATTTCCTGCTCGCAGCGATAATCCATTTGCGATCGTCTTCCACTCACTCACTACTGCACATTTCCCGCTCGCAGCCAGCCGGACATGATGTGAGCTCAAGTCCAACTGGCTGGTATGTTCCTTAAAGGAGCCAGCGCTGTTTAAAAAAGAAAAAAATATGTACTTTTTTTTTTTAAAAAAGCTACCCTCTCTTCTAAAGTTGTTGTATTGAAATCAGTACAGTGCGTATGCCTCCCGACATCCCTCAACCCGATTTAATGACTGGTTAACTTGCATTTATTTATGTCTACTGTCTTTTTCATTATGCATAATTTAGAGATCCTATAATTCTGCATAACAGTTTTGTCCCAGAATCCTGTGCTCAGCACAGTAAATACACAGATGTAGCCAGTGTGTCTAGTTTTTGTTGGAAACAATAAATATCACTGGAGTAATTAAATTTAATGATTTAATGTCAGATTGCTGTAACAATAATAAAGTCCTAAAATCAGTAGTGTAGCAAGAGTGGAGTGATGGGGGAACTTCCCTAGGTGTAAAGTACTGGGGGAAGCTATCAAGAGCTCTATTTTGTACCAAAATACTGGTACAGAAAGTAATTTCAGTTCAACATTTTTTTCTTTTTTTTTTATTTTTCTCTTCACCGGAAGAGCTAAGCGGGGTGGGGTGCAAGGTGCAAGTTTCTTGGACCAGCACAGGAAGCTGGGCTGTGGATTGGCTGCTATACTGTAAGTAGCCAGTTGCACAGCAAGTCAAATACCTTTTTGCTGTTCAGTAAAGAGCAGGAGAGCACATGGATTTGGTGGTGTGTAATTGGTAGCTCCCTATAGTAATCAGAAGTTTTTTTTTTTTTTTTTTTTGCTTTGCTGTTCTGGTGAGAGCTGGGAGACATGGATTTGGGGATACTAATTGGCTTTTCTTTTTTTTTTTGCCCTTCACCTGAAGAGTTAAGGAACACAAGTTCATCGGACCTGCATGGAGTGCTAGTTCAGTTAGATTCATCTCTTCATACATAACCAATATGTAGGGACAGTGTGTAAAAACACTTATCCAAACCAAACACAAGCAGCTTTAAGACACCGCTAACTAATAAAAACCAGTCCCAAGAATCACAGGGTAAGCCACCCTCATGCCATATAGCAGCAAGAAAGAAGGCAGGGAAAAGAAGGACTTCTTATCCAGAAGGGAAGATCACTTCCTCCACCCACCAAGCTACCTAAGTGGCAGCCAGTTCCCCTTCCTCCTTGCTAAGCAAGTTAAATATTTTTTTTGTCTAATACCTACTTATACCATAACTAAACCAGATCTTATCAAGAAAATGAACAAATGTACATTAAATAAATTCAATCCCCATGCCTCCTGAAACTGATTGACTTTTTTGAGGCAGTCACCAAAGCTGTAGATGAGGGTAAGGTGGTTCACACAGCCTATCGTGACCTCGCCAAGGCTTTTGACACCATCACCCATTCTGGAATTATAGCTAAACCCACTAAACTAAGTATAAAACCCTATGTCACAAGATGGGCTGCCAACTGTCTCACTAACAGAATCCACACTGTAAAAGTTGCAGACTCCAAATCTGACTTCAGATCAGTGACAAGTGTAGTGCCACAGGGTTCAGTCCTGGGACCTCTCATGTTTGGTATCTACTTCTCTGAAGTACAGGCTAACACAGAAGGCCTTTGGCTAACGAAGTTCACAGATGACTGCAAACTAGGAGCCATAGTCAAGTCCCCAAATGATGTGGGCATCCTACAGAAGGTCCTCACTGAGACAGATACCTGGTGTCAGAGCCATGGCCTCAAGCTCAATGCCAAAAAGTGCATTGTCATCCCCTTTGGTAAAAACTCTGTACCCATGAACTACCGCATAGGCGGCATTCTAATTAACGTCAAATAGGTGATAAGAGACCTTGGGACCCAGGTGGACAGTAGTCTCTCCTTTGATAGTCACAGCACCACAGTGGTCAGGAAATCCTTCTACATAGCACACCTCATCATAAAAGGGTTCTCATCCAGGAATAAAGAGGTCATTGTTCCCCTCTACTCGACACTCAATAGACCAATTATAGAATACAACGCCCCTTTTGGAATATACCTCACAAGACATCTGCAGCAGCTGGAAAGGACACAGAAGTACCTCACAAAGAGGATTACTGGCCTCAAACAGATGCTGTACACTGACCGTCTCAAAAAACTCCAGCTTTACTCTGTAGTATATCACTTGCCCCGAGGTGATACACCTAATGAAATCCCAATCCCTCCGAGCTACATGCTCTAGGGACCTAAACCTTGTCATAACAATAAACAGGATATGCTGGAGGGATAGATTAATGTCCCAGAGACTTACCATACACTGGAACAAGCTATCCATCTATGTCAAGCAAAGTTCCTCATTAGCACTCTTCAAGATAAATCTTGATGAGTGAATGGCAAATACACCCTGGTGATCACTTCTGTGGCTCTACCCTACAGGGGTACAGGAAAATAACTTTCTTGGGTGGTGTAAGCCAGTTAACCATGTTGGCTTGGCTTACTTAGGCCCTTTAGTCAATAGCCTAGTACCTACCTATGATCCCTATATCATCAAGGTGTATACCATCCTGTCTGTTCCAAACTGGGTCTCTATCAACAAAATCCTAGTGCCCAAGCTGTGAGAAAACTAAAGAAAGAGTCTGAAAAACCCCAGTGTTCTAACATCAAGAAAACCTAAAGGTAGTGTTCCTAGCCACTATGTGTTTAAAAATGTACTACCGATCTCCTGTACCTTTAAATTAACAGTGAACCTCCAGGGTAATCTTGGAATAATCCTACACCAAATTAAAGCTGTTCCTGGAAACTTCTGCTTAATCAAAATTCTATCTCATATGATCCAATACAGAAACCAAAAAAAAAAAAAAAAAAACATTCTGACCACAAGTGCTGGACTACTTAGTTTTTCTTAATTCAAGGCAAGAGCTTATTTATTTATTTTATTTTACATTTGTTGACCAGGCTGGTCCAACTGGATTTATGTCCATTTTCAGCAGAGGCCCGGGGAGGAAAGCTCCACATGCAAGCGATTGCAATATCAGGTAAAAATATTAGACATGGTTATAATATATATGACATAATCATTAGATATGTAGGCAGAGTTTCTAGAGCTAGAGAAAGTAAAAAGAATAAAAAAAAAAAAAGAAATTTGTCTAGTACCTAGATAGCTGAGGAAAGGAAGTTATTTACAGCAGAGAAGTTGAGAGTACCTAGATACCAAGGTAATCTAGTCAGGGTTGCTACAGGGCAGAGCCAGTGGGTTTTGAGGTGTGTTTTGAGTTGGGATTTGAAGCAGGGAAGAGAGGAGATTGCTGTGAGATTGTGAGGAAGAGTATTCCAGGTTTTTCCTACTGTGTTGGAAAACAATGATTTGCCAGCTGAGTTATTAGGTTTACTAGTTGATATAAGTAGTTTGTCTGAGGAGCGAAGGCTTTTAAGATTGCAGTATGGAGTGATAAGTGATGTGAGAATGGGTGTGTTTAAGGGTTTGTAAAGGATTTTGTGGGCTAAGGAGATCTGTTGAAATAGAATTTGGTTTTGTAGTTCTAGCCATTGTAGTTGCCTTAAGTTTTGGCAGTGGTGAGTTCTAAAAGTAGAATTGGTGGCAAATCTGGCAATATTGTTGTAGGCAGCAGACAGTTTGCTGAGGTTAGCTTTGGACAATGAAGTATAGATGGGAGGCATACAGGAGAGTAGAGATAAGATGGGTCTGGGCAATGGAAGTTCTGGCATGTGGAGTAAGGAATGGTTTAATTCTATAGAGGGAGCCTAGTTTTCTGTTAACTAATTTTATAGTATTGCAGATGTGTGTGTCAAAGGTCAGATTGTTGTCTATTTCAACTCCAAGAAGTTTGGTAGATGGATCGGGTGAGATGTTTGTGCCATTAGTTGATGTGACACTGAAATTCAGTGGAGAGGATTTTCGGGTTGGTGAAAAGAGTAATAATTTGGTTTTTTTGGGGTTCAAAATTAAGCATCGTTTGAGGAACCAACATTCTACGGTTTCAAAAGTTTTTTGGGTGAGAGAGTGCAGTACAGAGGGGGATGAGGCAGAACAGATTAAAGTGGAATCATCTGCATATTGTATACAGGTGGCAGGAGAAATATGGGTATGGAGATCATTAATGAAAATTGAAAAGGTGGTTGGATAAGTTATTTTGCCATCTTACTGCCTGTTTTCTGTTGTCCAGGTAAGAGTGCTTAGGTGCAGGACTCAGATCATTACCCCCTAAATGTGTCACCAAAAACTGAGGGCTCACATGAGTTGCTATCCATTTCCATTGCAGACTTCTGTGCCCCTGCCAGTGAAAATCTATTAGCACTTGATGAAACTTCCCCCTTACCAAGCCCTCTCTCCTGCTTGCTTTGTGCAATAGAACTCATACAGATGACCCAGAGTGAAAAACCTTCTTCCTACATGTAAAAAACCATCAGTAAATTGGCCAAACGTACACAAATATCCTAAAACTCACCTTTCAGCCATCTTATCTGATGTAGGACTGAGAGGTGTTAGATGTCCATCTGGCAAACCTCATTATGACCCAGATAGACTTGTATTTACAGATAAACTAGATGCTCTTCCTATCCTAAATGAATGACCATGACTTTCTATGACAATAACTTGACTTTTTAATGCCCTCCTAATCATGGTGACAAAATGCCATATAGTACAGGTCTACCATCCTGCCAATGAAATACCATACCCTGCCAGTTTCCTCTACGGTACCATCCACACCCAATTTGTTGCCCTGTACTAGCTTGGCCTGCTTTGACCTATAAAATCATAACTCCTGTGTCAGTGAAATATACAGCCCCCCTATCTAAGGTTCCCCAGCAATTCACTTATGTGGAAAGTTCCTAGATTCATAATATAGCTCACAAAACACACCTATCATAACTAACTGCTAGGTCATAAAATCCTTTCAAAAATACATGCAACAAGTGCTTCCTCAAATGAAGTCTAAGTTCAGCTGCCAATCTTCAAACTCTCTTGAAACTGTTTAAACATTATAAGAGCCACCAATGGTTTGTAAGCTCCCTAGCACCTGAAAACCAAGCTTCAGCACTTAGTGCTTCCAGATTCTCACTAATAGTTCTCACTGTTTGTCCCAACACCCACCTCCATATTAAATTTTTAGCCACTAACTGAGCAAACAACATTCTTGAACAATAAGCAACATCTTCACAAAAGTCTCAAATGCAGAAAGAGCTCACTGTAAGATCTAGTTAATGCAGCCCAAGATGGCTTTGTCAGCTAAATGGCTACACCTGTTCAACTAAATCCACTTCTTTGGGCACTGCCACCTGTCTCATCTCTGCCACTTGAACCAAAGCTTGAAATATATGTAACTCAAAATAAGACAAGCTGTCAGATAGAAAATTAAAATGCCTAAGAATATACTTTGCTGAGAATAACAAATTAATTTTAATGCATTAGAACTAAGCTTCTTCATTAGGCACTGCTCTAAACTTGGCTTTAATGATCTTTCTGTTCAGGTCTAAGTGGGTGATGGAATCAGTATATTAAGTGGCTTTTAGCCTAAATTCTAGAGAACAGAAATTATGAAAATATGCTCCCATGCCTAGCCTCTCAGGTACATGTGTGTATAGTTGCAGATCCTCAGAAGACTCCTACGTTTCCTGTTAGAAAAGCACTCCATTAAAGAGATGGAAAACGTAAACCCAAGTAACATAACTAGTTTTATCACCCTAAGCCTATGATATTTCTGGCAAAGTCTCCATTAACAAATTAGCAAGAGATCTGTTGAAGGCTATCCACAGTCCTGCAGCTTGACATACAAAATTCCATATCTATATCATCTGTATCACTTCCTTAACCCTAACCTTCTCTTTGGTCAGCATACCCTCAATCATAGCTTTTCCCTTGTCTAACCCTTGGGAGTTGATAAAATGGCTAAGGTGTTTACATCACAGACACAACATGCAGGGTTTGATTCTTACCTTCCATAGGTTTATTTATTTATTTATTATTTATTTATTTAAATTTGTTGACCGGGAGTGTCCGACTGGACGTAGGTCCATTTTCAGCTGAGGCCCGGGGAGAAAAGCTCCATAGTAAAATAAACAGACAGTAGTTACCTTGGATTACATAGCGATTAACAATTTAACATAGCAATTACTTACAACATATTTACAGATGAATGAACATAGTACATCAGGAGACAACTAGAATCTTTATCTGTGAAGTAATAAATACATTTACAGGCTGCCTGTGTCCATTAGAGACATAGGTGCTATAACAGGGATACATTTTCTGTTTCCCATCCAGTTGTCCAAGTTATCCTTGAATTGGGTTATTGAGTAATTCTTTTTTTTTCCATAATAAATTTTTATTGAAATATATTTTCCAAAAACATTACAAAAATACAATAAACATCACACACATAATACACTATAACTACTACAAACCATTTATACAATATCTACATGAAATGCTTCCTATATTTAATATATTCCTAAAATCAGTATCATGCTAATATAATATTGAAGACCTTTTCCCATATTTTCGGGTTATTAATATTTTTGTTAGTTTGTTTCAGAAGTAATTTATGTGCTAGTATATGCTTTATAGCCACAAGCTTAAAATTATTCCATGATGTCTTATGTGGTTCTAGCCAATTTGTGGCTATATAGAGTTTCAACAGCAAAAAAATATTCATACAGATAATAGTTTGCGATCTGGAAAGCTCTCTTGGAGGAATGTGTAGAATCATAAATTCCCATGACAGTGTAGAACTTTGATAACCCATCTTTTGCAGTTGTACTTTAAGAGAGTTCCAAAGTTTATATAATGATTTACAACTCCAGAACATATGAAGAAGATCCGCTGTTTGATCTGCACAGTATGGACAAATTGGAGAATTCCTAGGGTTAAATTTATGTAATCTAAGATGTGTGTAATATGCATTGTTCCAAATCATCAATTGTGTACATCAGTTTTGAAAAGAAACTGATTTCCTAGTTATATCAATTGCTTTTAATATCTGATTGTCTGTTACTGTTACTTTTTTACCCAATACTCTGAAAGCAAAATTTTGTCCTGAAATTTCAAATCCTTAATTAATTTATATGCAGTTGCTATAAATTTAGTGTCTTGTTGGATAGCTTGCCACAATTCAGAGCACTTATCCACAAATCCGCTGCAGGTTTAAAGTTCCTAAAGTAGCTCAAGGCAAGTTCTTTAACTTGTCTCATTATAACAATGTAACTTCTAGGTAGATTCATTTCCTGTCTAATTTGTAAAGCCGATAAGTCAAGTTTATTAAAACATCAAATAGAGTCAGATTAAGTATTAATGGAAATTTGCTGAGATCGATCAGCTGATTATTTAGTTTAAAATTAGGATTCCTGTGGAAAGGTTGAAGAACCATCATATATTGCAATAAATCTACGGACTGAAATAAAGTTTGCAAAGATGAGACACAGGTTATTATGTGGTCCATGACCCCATATTTTATCAGACTAATTTTGTCCATAAAGGGCAATGCTTTAGGATTTATTTTCCTATCCAAAATATGCTTATGATTCAAGACCACCCAAGTTGGTATCCATTTTGTATTCGTTACATCATAATTAGCAATTCTTAAAATTTTATTAGCGTTTACAATCAAATAATATGCTTCAAAGTTTGGTAGCTCAAGTCCCGCTCTTGTTTTAGGGGTCATTAATTTCTCATAAGATATTCTAGTTCATTGTGGGTTGCAGATAAATTTAGCTAGATCTTTATGCATTTGTTTAAAAACTGTTTTGAAATTGATAATTGGGCAGACCTAAATATGTATAACATTCGTGGTAGTATATTCATTTTCACTATTGATACTTTTGCTAATACCGGTAGTTTTAAATTCTTCCATCTGTCACAATCAGCTATTATGTGTTCCCATACTCGTTTAACATTATTGTTATAAAAGTCCTTATTATCCGTAGAGAAGTTGATACCCAAATATTTAATATTTTCTTTACATGTTAACTTCCCCATCAGGGCCATTAGTGAAAAAGGTTTTGGGGTTCTTAATGGGAAGATATTTGTTTTCTGTAAGTTAATTTTATAATTGGAAACTACTGAAAATTCATTTATGAGCTTTAATATCTTTTCACTGTCTGAAATTGGGGTTGTACAATAAATAATAAGATCATCGCTAATGCTGACATTAATATTTTATTCCTATAAATTATTGGTGCATTATGATACAAATTTTGCTTGATATATAAAAATAGGGTTCTAGATATAGGTTAAACAATAAGGGGACATGGGACAACCCTGACGAGTACCATTTTTAATCTGTATTCTGTTAGAATAAGTCCTATTGATGTATAGCGTAGTGTATGGATTACTATATAATATTTGTAGTATCTGAATGAATTCTTGGGGCAAGTTAAAATAGGGTAACACATCAAACAAAAATTTATGTCTACTCTATCAAATGCTTTCTGGGCATCTATTATAAGAGCATAGATATTAAAGTTGTTTTTTTAGCATACGTCATCATATTATGCAGTGTAAGTGTGTTATCGCTGGTTTGTCTAGTTGCCATAAATCCAGCTTGTTCCTTAGAAATTAAATATATCAAAACCTTCTTTAGTCTCGATGCTATAATTGATGTTAAAATTTTCATATCCACATTCATTAGTGCTATTGGTCTGTAATTATCTGGGTTAAGGGGATCCGAATTGGTTTTATGTATGAAAATTGTTTTTGACGCATTGAGGTGGGGGTCACTAATTTTATTTTTAGTTATATAATTAAATACATGAGACAATTCTTTTCCCAAACTATCAGCAAACTCTTTGTAAAATTCAGCTGTAATACCATCAGGCCCTGGCGACTTATGTACTTTCATATGTTGAATTGTATATACTATTTCTTCTTTAGAAATAGGTTTAATCAGGTCACTTTGCAGGCTCTCTTCTAATTCTGGAAAGTTAATTTTTTGCAGAAAACTTTTATTCTGGTTATGTAGAGACCTATCAGTTTGACCCTCATACACCTTAGTATAGATTTTCCCAAAAACATCAACAATATCCTCAGTTTTAGAATATATTGTGTCGTTATACTGAATTTCGAAATATATCCAGTTGTTTTGATTGATTTATAATCCTTGCCAGTGCTTTTGATGGTATTTGAACATTATTAGCATATTTCACTAAACACCTATGTTCTTGAAGTGTTAATTTATTATTATGAAGCAAAACGAGATCCCTTTGAAGCTTCAACATTTCCTCCTCAGTTTGAGCATTAAAATTCTGAATCAGCTCATTATCAAGTTGTTTTATTCTTATTTCTAGTTTTTGAATATCACTATTATGAATTTTCTTATAATATGAGGCTTTTTGTATAAGAAATCCTCTAATTTGAGCTTTAGCTGTCGCCCATTCAATGGCAGGGGTATGTTTTGGAGCTTCAAGCTATCTGTAAATTCTTTCAAATATTTTATAATTCCATCTACTATCTCTTTTTACTTAAAAGATTTGGGTTGAGTGACCAATTATAACCCCTATGCCTTCTTGTGTCTTTTAAATCTTTAGAAAATTTTAAATTTTGAGTGATCTGATAGATGACGAAAGTATGTATAACCACCACTGGTTCTAAATTTAGTGCTTTAGATATCAAAAAGTAATCTATTCTAGCCCACATTTTGTGGCATGGTGAATAGAAGGTATATTTATTTGCATTATTAATATCTTGTGAATAAGAAAAGGGGTCATATAATTGAAAATCTTCCTTAAAATCATTTAATGCTATCCCGCCTGCTTATTAAATGCTCTCTGTGGACAAGACCTATCCAACTTTGGATTTTGATAGGTATTCCAGTCCCCACCCACAACAAAATAATAACCATCATATTGTGTTAATATTGGATATAATGATGCTATGAAACTTTGTTGATCATTGCATGGGGCATATATATTCAAAAGTAGGATAGGTTTATCAAATGCATTATCCGATAAAATCACATAACACCATCGCCCATTTGGATCCACTTTGATGTCTAAAATCCTATCTTTGTATTGGGTTTTGATAATTATAGCCACTCCGCACTGTTTGTCTTACCTTCTGATGTCACTAGCTCTCTAATCCAGTTCTTTTTTCTAATATCATTCCATTGTTCATTCATCAAATGTGTTTCCTGTAGAAATACAAACAGTGCTTTGTCCTGTAATAATATGTGTAGCAACAGCTTTCTCTTCTTCAAGTTCTGGAGCCCTTTAACATTCCATGAGTTCAACTCCCACATTCACAGGTCTTGGTATCAAATAACAATATAAGAGGGAATTATGAAATTGACATGTATTGACTGTACACTATATCTAATCTGGAAGCATTTCCTACATCCCGTCCCTAACCAGTGCTTACCCACTTTACCCCTGGACCAGGATTTATATAGGTCTTGTATAAGAGAAAATATAAACACGGTTAAACACACCAACACATTGAAAAACGTCAGGTAATAACATTTAAAACATTTCCTAAACATACAACCTATATATTCTAGCATATCTACATCAAAGTCTAAACTACACATTCCCTACCAAACACCGCTACTTAACTACAGCTTTGGTTTAACTATTAGTTAAACAAATCTCATTTCTAAGGTTATTACTGTGTAAAGGAAAGTTTTAGTAGATTGGGTACTTATTTTATCCTACCTTAAGTATCTGTTTTGTTGCAATCATTATGTACATAAACTTTTTACAGAAGAGAGAGAGAAAAAAAAAAAAAAAATACATCCTACATTTTAGATCTGTACCCTACACAGTGCCTGCCACACACTGCATATAGTAAAAAAAAACAATTTTGGTTCACACCTATAAAAGAAGGAAAAAACAGTAAAAGTACATGTTATTATGTGCTTTAAGTACATACTGTAATGTTATTTAGTTATAAAAAGAACATTATCATATTATTTTCAGTTCTCTTTGTCTTTTCAAGCCAGGAAACCATCAGAAATACTCACGACAAGGGACCTCTTTCACAGCAGGACCACAAGAAGCATTACATCCAAATCTACACTCTCAGTTGAAATCCAGGCATTTCCTGTTTACCACACAATGGAAATAGACCTTGGAGGCCATAAAAGTCTGGAAACCAGACAGCAGACCCTCAGATTAGCATAAACAAACAGTTTTATTGCTTTTCAGAGGCCTGAACAGTTTAGTGAAGAAACAAAGGATTAGAAAAGCCTTGAGGTAAAATACATGCTGGATCTGACTACAGGAACATGCCAGTCTCAATTGAAGTTCTTTTCAGCCCTCTGATGCAGGTAGAACTTTAAAACTTTCAGAAACACTTCTTTTGCCTGATTTTTATTGGAAACAGAATATTTAGTGCCATCCACCATAAATGTAAGCATATTGGGGTATTTCATCTGGAATTTAATTTGTTTATCAATCAGAAATTTACAGTAAGCAGATAAAGACTGTCTAGCCTGCCTTACTTGTAATGGTAAATCTTGAGCCAGAAATATTTTAACATTTTTCCACATAACATAGCCACCATTTTTTTTTTTGCAGTAAACAGTATTTTGCTAACATCTTGAAAGTTCAATATCTTAACATATACAGGTCTAGGCATAGTAGAAGCTTGTACCTCTCTCAGCTCTGTGTGCCCTTTCTATTACAATCTGTTTCACCCCATCAGCATCATTTAACAGTATTTCAAATATTTGTGTTATGGCTGGTATTAGCTCTGCATACTGGATGTTTTCAGGGATTCCTCTTATAATAATATTATTTCTTCTAGACCTTGCTTCTAAATCAATAAGTTTATTTTGCATGGCTTGTACATCCACATCACATACCTTTGATTTTTCTCCAGCATGTCAATTTTGTCCTCTATTTCAGAAATTCTGGTCTCAGTTTTGTCCATTCTCTGAAGCAATTGATTGCATAAAACTCCAAATGTTTGTATTTGTGAGGTCAAGTCCTTTAGAGCTTCCTGTATAGATAGTAAAGCGTGTTTGATATCCTCCATGTTTAATGGCTGATCAGTCCTGGATCTAGTTTCTGGTTTCTGTTGTTCCTGCTGTCTAGTAATCCTTTGTTTTTTTGCAGTTCCATCCTTTACTGGTGACTGTAGTTCTGACAACTTTGTCTTAGTAGTAGTTGTTTCCATGGTTCTTCCTTGTTGCAAGATTTTTCTTTCCCCAAGCAGAAAGGCAGA